>NC_060126.1:429357583-429703833 GCF_021461395.2 Schistocerca americana | reverse complement strand
AAAGAAGTATATACTATGAACTACGAATTAAATCAGGTGATGCTGAGGGAATTATATAAGGAAATGAGACACTTAAAGTACTATATGAGTTTTGCAATATGGGGAGCAAAATAACTGATGTTGCTCAAAGTAGGAAGGATAAAAAATGTAAAGTGGCAATGGCAAGAAAAGCATTTCTGAAGAAGAGAAATTTGTTAACATCGAGTACAGAATCAAGTGTCAGGAAGCCCTTTTTGAAAGTATCTGTATGGAGTGTAGTCATGTATGGAAGTGAAACATGGACGATAAATAGTTTAGAGAAGAAGACAATAGAAGCTTTAGAACTGCGGTGGTACAGTAGAATGCTGAAGATTGGGTGGGTAGATCACGTAACTAATGAGGAAGTACTAAATGGAATTAGGGTGAAGAGAGATTTGTGGTTCTACCTGACTAAAAGAAGGGATCGATTGGTAGGACAAAATCTGAGGCATCAAGGAATCGCCAATTTAGTACCGGAGGGAAGCGTGTGGAGTTAAAATCGTAGAGGGACACCAAGAGATAAATACAGTAAGCAGATTCAGAAGGATGTAGGTTGTAGTAGTTAACCAGAGATGAAGAAGCTTGTACAGGATAGATTAGCATGAAGAGCTGCACCAAACCAGTCTTTGGGCTGAAGACCGCAACAACAACATTATCCCTCAAAATTAGGTTATGATAGACATTTTTCTGAGGCAATGGATGGAGTACTTGCAACCGATCATCTACATCTACATCTACATGACTACTCTGCGATTCACATTTAAGTGCTTGGCACAGGGTTCATCGAACCACAATAATACTGTCTCTCTACCATTCCACTCCCGAACAGCGCGCGGGAAAAACGAACACCTAAACCTTTCTGTTCGAGCTCTGATTTATTTTATTCTGATGATCATTCCTACCTATGTAGGTTGGGCTCAACAAAATATTTTCGCATTCGGAAGAGAAAGTTGGTGACTGAAATTTCGTAAATAGATCTCACCGCGACGAAAAACGTCTTTGCTTTAATGACTTCCATCCCAACTCGCGTATCATATCTGCCACACTCTCTTCCCTATTACGTGATAATACAAAACGAGCTGCCCTTTTTTGCACCCTTTCGATGTCCTCCGCCAATCCCACCTGGTAATGATCCCACACCGCGCATCAATATTCTAACAGAGGACGAACGAGTGTAGTGTAAGCTGTCTCTTTAGTGGACTTGTTGCATCTTCTAAGTGTCCTGCCAATGAAACGCAACCTTTGGCTCGCCTTCCCCACAATATTATCTATGTGGTCTTTCCAACTGAAGTTGTTCGTAATTTTAACACCCAGGTACTTATTTGAATTGACAGCCTTGAGAATTGTACTACGTATTTATCGAGTAATCGAATTCCAACGGATTTCTTTTGGAACTCATGTGGATCACCTCACACTTTTCGTTATTTAGCGTCACCTGCCACACCACACAGCAATCTTTTCTAAATCGCTTTGCAACTGATACTGATCTTCGGATGACCTTACTAGACGGTAAATTGCAGCATGATCTGCGAACAACCTAAGAGAACTGCTCAGATTGTCACCCAGGTCATTTATATAGATCAGGAACAGCAGAGGTCCCAGGACGCTTCCCTGGGGAACACCTGACAGCACTTCAGTTTTACTCGATGATTTGCCGTCTATTACTACGAACTGTGACCTTCCTGACAGGAAATCACGAATCCAGTCGAACAACTGAGACGATACCCCATAGGCCCGCAGCTTGATTAGAAGTCGCTTGTGAGGAACGGTGTCAAAAGCTTTCCGGAAATCTCGAAATACGGAATCAACTTGAGATCCCCTGTCGATAGCGGCCATTACTTCGTGCGAAAAAAGAGCTAGCTGCGTTGCACAAGAACGATGTTTTCTGAAACCATGCTGTTTACGTATCAATAGATCGTTCCTTTCGAGGTGATTCATAATGTTTGAATACAGTATATGCTCCAAAACTCTACTGCAAACCGACGTCAATGATATAGGTCTATAGTTCGATGGATTACTACTACTACCCTTCTTAAACACTGGTGCGACCTGCGCAATTTTCCAATCTGTAGGTACGGATCTATCGGTGAGCGAGCGGTTGTATATGATTGCTTGCTATTGTATCAACTCATTCTGTTAAATATGGGAGGCAGACAGCTTCATAGAGAGAGAGTTGTATCATGCGTTACATCGGCGCTGCCCAGGTGCGCGCACGCCGCCCATCTTCGCGGTCGGCTGCCCATCTGGGGCGGAACCTGCGGCAGGTGTCCCCTGATCGAGTACCGCCGGCGCCTCAGGTCCGGACGTTACTCAACAACACGCGGGCCGCACATTGTCGAAAGCCGACAGCGGAGAAAGGACTGGGCCGTGAAAGCAAACAGCTCCCTCGCTGCGCGCCGCGGCCGACTGCCCAAGTGGCTCCTCGCGCAGGTTACGTCAGCCGGAGAACGCGGCTATGAGCGGCAAGCGAGCTGCGGGTGAAGCGACGCTCTGTCCAAACAATGGCTGCGATCTGTCAGTGAGAGTCCGGCGCTCCTACTGTCAACGTAGCACAACGAGGCTACTGTGTGCAGTCTTAACTGGCACGAGCAGTGGCGGGCTGCCGGCCAGTGGCTGTTAATAACTGGTGTAACCGCCATTTTGACGACCAGTTGCCGACACATACAAAGATACAGGCACTTACTCTCGTTTGCCTGGGGGCGCGTGTTGCCGTTGTGATCTTTGGTCTGTCTTTTATTTCCCTTTTCTGAACACTTCGTACAGTAAGTAAGTGGCTCATTGACAGTTAAACTAAGTTGTTTAAAGACATATGGAGCACATGTTAAACTATAGCTCCGGCTAAAACGGGCTGCGTAAGACAGTTTAGAGGTTGCAGGGACGCAACTGCATACGACCTCCACGCTACGAGCAGCATCATGCCTCGTAAAGCACTGCGGTGTCCAAACCAACCTTCTGTTTCGCTGCTTTGAGATGTAACTGTCCTACAAACCAGAATAACTCGAAAAATAAGCTTCACACGAAAAAATGTGTAGAATGCAAAGTTGATTATTTTCGAGGGGACATCTGCTGGTGCTAAAATTAGCCCACCACTGCAGGCCCCTCGGGATGGCGCAGGAGGCAACTTCAAAATTTCAAATGGGAACCCCGATTTTTCATTGCAAAATAAAATTCTACGTAAAAAACTACATACATTTTGTCTTAAGCATTTGTTTTGATTCTCGGTATTTGGTGCTGTAATTCAAGAAAATCCATGTTCTCATATGTATATTTGGGTAAACATTTGTAAAACTCTAAGTCCTCTCTCTCAAATCCACCCAATGGGGAAAGAGGGAGAGTTTTAGTTTTAGCGAATCAAAATTTACGAAGTAAATAACTATTTTTTATTTATCCGTAACCATTCTCCACGCAAAAATGAGAACATGAATTTTCTTGAATTACAGCACCAACTACCAAGAATCAAAACACATGTTTAAGACAAAATGTACGTAGCTTTTTATGTATAATCTCATTCTGCAATAAAAAATGTGGGTCCCCATTTGAAATTTTAAAGTTGCCTCCCGCCCCACTCCCAGGGGGCTGGGGTGGCGGGCTAATCTTGGCACCAGCAGATGCCCACCTCGAAAATAATCAACTTTGGATTCTACACATTTTTTCGTGTTAAGCTTATATATAACTGCTCTACCTAACTTGTAAACTTAATCAGGAGAGTTACACACACACACACACACACACACACACACACACACACATACACACATACCCCCCCCCCTTCTGCCCCCCCCTCCCCCACACACACACACTATACAGGGTGAAGCGAAATTTGCACTCGGGCTTCGCAGAGCGACTCCTCACATGCCAGCGGCAGAAAAAGTGTCTGTCACAAAATTTCGTCTGGTGAGTACATCTGGCAGAAGGAGGACGTTAAAGAGTGGTGGTCTAGCAACACTGTAACCACACGTGTGGTAACTGTCTCTATCAGCACATCTTTGTCGTGCTGTATAGCTGGCGCCGTAGCTAGAGTTTTGGGTTACCATGCAGGAAGTCGAGGGCTCGATCCTGGGTTGGGACGTATGTTTTGTTTTTGGTAAATGTAGTCCAGATGGTACGGTATCTGGCATCTTAATCGTCAACAGCGACTGCAGCGGGTACTCTAGAAAACATTTGCACTTACGTACTACAATCACAGAAACGGAAGATTGGTCAGCTTTGAAAGAGGCCCTTTCCACGTCGTGGGCGTGAATTTATTCGCACCACTTCAGATTAGTACGAACTATTACTCTTGCCTCGTTCAGATCCATCACATTTCGTTAGTGCTTTATGTTACCCGTAGGACTACCAACGTGCGTTGCAAATCATGTCGAAACTCGGTTGCTATTTTTATGTGTTATCATCATAGTCCCACTAATTATGCCTTTCAATATTGAGTCTGGTAACTGCTGTTTAGTACGTATCTCACTGCATTATTGTTGTTGTTGTGGTCTTCAGTCCTGAGACTGGTTTGATGCAGCTCTCCATGCTACTATATCCTGTGCAAGCTTCTTCATCTCCCAGTACCTACTGCAACCTACATCCTTCTGAATCTGCTTAGTGTATTCATCTCTTGGTCTCCCTCTACGATTTTTACCCTCCACGCTGCCCTCCAATACTAAATTTGTGATCCCTTGATGCCTCAAAACATGTCCTACCAACCGATCCCTTCTTCTTGTCAAGTTGCGCCACAAACTTCTCTTCTCCCCAATCCTATTCAATACCTCCTCATTAGTTACGTGATCTACCCACCTTATCTTCAGCATTCTTCTGTAGCACCACATTTCGAAAGCTTCTATTCTCTTCTTGTCCAAACTAGTTATCGTCCATGTTTCACTTCCATACATGGCTACACTCCATACAAATGCTTTCAGAAACGACTTCCTGGCACTTAAATCTAAACTCGATGTTAACAAAATTCTCTTCTTCAGAAACGATTTCCTTACCATTGCCAGTCTACATTTTATATCCTCTCTACTTCGACCATCATCAGTTATTTTACTGCCTGAATAGCAAAACTCCTTTACTACTTTAAGTGTCTCATTTCCTAATCTAATTCCCTCAGGATCACCCGATTTAATTTGACTACATTCCATTATCCTCGTTTTGCTTTTGTTGATGCTCATCTTATATCCTCCTTTCAAGACACTGTCCATTCCGTTCAACTGCTCTTCCAAGTCCTTTGCTGTGTCTGACAGAATTGCAATGTCATCGGCGAACCTCAAAGTTTTTACTTCTTCTCCATGAATTTTAATACCTACTCCGAATTTTTCTTTTGTTTCCTTTACTGCTTGCTCAGTATACAGATTGAATAACATCGGGGAGAGGCTACAACCCTGTCTCACTCCTTTCCCAACCACTGATTCCCTTTCATGCCCCTCGACTCTTATAACTGCCATCTGGTTTCTGTACAAATTGTAAATAGCCTTTCGCTCCCTGTATTTTACCCCTGCCACCTTCAGAATTTGTAAGAGAGTATTCCAGTTAACATTGTCAAAAGCTTTCTCTAAGTCTACAAATGCTAGAAACGTAGGTTTGCCTTTTCTTAATCATTCTTCTAAGATAAGTCGTAAGGTTAGTATTGCCTCACGTGTTCCAACATTTCTACGGAATCCAAACTGATCTTCCCCGAGGTCCGCTTCTACCAGTTTTTCCATTCGTCTGTAAAGAATTCGCGTTAGTATTTTGCAGCTGTGACTTATTAAACTGATAGTTCGGTAATTTTCACATCTGTCAACACCTGCTTTCTTTGGGATTGGAATTATTATTATTATTATTATTATTATCATTATTATTATGGATTGTGGAAACATCAGTCCATTACCCCGTTAGAGAAACAGTGTAATTCGAAACCGAACATTTCGCAATTACCGGTGTCGGGATGAATCATCAGAACAATATCTGTCAGAGGGAAAATGGGCGTTAGATGCAATAGAGCGCAGGATTGACGGCGTATTTATACTGTATGCGCTGTCCACCAGACAGGGAATAGTTGTGAGCGGAGTAACACGCCCGTGACAGACTCCAGTGTACATGCGTACACGTGTTGAATTTTCTCTTTGTAAACCTCTAAACCAGGCTGGCAGACGTATGGCATACACAAACGCTGAATATATGGATATGCTTCTGGTCTTTGGTGCATCTGATAAGTGAACTGGTGTTGCCGCTCGTGAATATGCTACCAGAAATCATCGTCGACGCCATCCAGATAAAAATGTGTTTCATCATCTGGAACTGCGCCTTCAGGAGTCAGGTTCTCTCCATCCACCATCGCGCAACAGAGATCGTCCACAGACTCGCCGTACTCCAGCTACTGAGGAAGCTATTCTGGAGGTCATACACCAAGAACCTCAGCGAGGTACACGTAGCGGTGGAAGGCAGCTGCGTGTCTTGCAACGCACGGTCGTTAGCGTTCTGCATGAGCAGGGGCTGCACGCCTATCATTATGCTTTCACGCAACACCTGCATCCTGCAGACCGCCATCAGCGGATACAATTCTGCGAATAGTTCCGACAAAAACAGAAAGCCAACGATGACTTCGTGAATACCGTAACATGGTTGTATGAAGCAGTATTCACTCCTGAGGCTGTCTTCAATGTGCACAATGGCCACCATTGGTGTGAGGTTAACCTGCGCGTCACCCACAACCTTGGGTATCAAGTTCGCTTTGGTACCAACGTCTGGGCCAGAATATTGGGCAACAGGTGTATGGGCTCCTACATGTTGCCTGAGCGGCTGACTGCATGAAGATATCATGCATTCCTCTCCAACTATCTGCCTGATGCGCTGGAATACGTTCCACTACATGTTCGGCAGAGGATATGGTTCCAACATGATGGTGCATCTCCACACTCTGTAATTAATGTGTGACAGTATTTGGACAGAACATTTCCAGAGAAATGGCTCAGGCGTGTAGGTCCAGTTGTGTGGCCACCGCGTTCACCTGACCTAAATCCCCTGGATTTCTTCCTGTGGGAACACCTGAAGGAGCACGTGTACTCTACTCTGCCAACGAATTTCGAAGAATTAGTAGTTCGTGTTCATGCTGCTCTTGCTACGGTGGACGCAGCTTTGCTGCGAAGTGTTCAGAGCTGTATGATCCGGCGAGTTGCGCAATGTTTGGACGTTCAGGGAGAGGTCGCTTTGAGAATACGTTGGCTCTGAGCACTATGGGACTCAACTGCTGTGGTCATCAGTCCCCTAGAACTTAGAACTACTTAAACCTAACTAACCTAAGGACATCACACACATCCATGCCCGAGGCAGGATTCGAACCTGCGACCGTAGCAGTCGCACGGTTCCGGACTGCGCGCCTAGAACCGCGAGACCACCGCGGCCGGCGAAGGAAGGGAAAAGATATTTGTTATTTGTCCTTATACTGTACCTTCTGCCAACACGGAAGGAAGTTGATAACTACGCAAAATAGTGCTGTTCTAAATCCTAGCGTTGGTTAGAACACCGCACTGGTTTACTAGGCATCGTCCTTTTGGAAGTGGTGTTCTCTTTTCTTTCTGCAAACTTCCAACTGATATGCACAGCCAGTTGTAGAGGAACCTACAGTTTAATGTGGACTCCGACCTACTGTGGCAAGGAAAAAATCTGACAATGACAGCTGCAGATCGAAACGTGTCCTGTACATTTGGTTAGTTATTATTCTGACTGATGCAATAAGCTGTATTTATTTTTGGTAATTATTAGAAGTATTCAACAGCTCCTTACGGTACACAAAAAAGTTATGTACATTCGACAATGAAGCAGAAATATATCTTTTTCTGGGGACATTTATAGGAAGCAGAGGGCCGAAAAAGTCCTCGAGGGAAAAAAGTCGTCCGCACGCCTCCAGGGGAATATCAGTATAGTAAATGTTCTTTCAGCTCCAACCTGTAAAATTACTGCCTAGCAATGAGATAAAAGAGAGCGTTTCTTAATTAAAGCACTGAGTGTTCTCTCAATAATTGTGGTCCCTCGTCAGGACGCCTAATTACAGGAAACAATCTGATCTGTGGTACCCGTGATTACTGGACGCTAGTGCTGTACACATAATTGAGCCTGTTTGAGCAACACAATGCTTAATTGATCGGACTGACGTGTTCAGCCTTGCTGCTTGGAAAGCACTTTCATCTGTGCAGGATTACTCGTTATTGTGGATTAACTTCTCAGAGGAAGTGTCATTTATTGGAAAGTACTCCAGCGTTTTTGCTTTCATTAGCTCGTTACATTAAGTTTCATTGTGAAGTCGCTGTGGAAGTTCGCTGCTTTCATCGCCACGAATTATTTGAGTTAATTCGTGAAGTGCAGGAGTGTGCAACGTTCACGAGCACGATCAGATAGCCAGAGCGCTTCAAGTCGCAAAATGTGTGGGCTCTTACCTCAATTAGCAGCCACTGCGAATCCTGGACTGTGGTCCACAATGGTTCTGGAAACTAAACAGACTGAGGAGGTATGAGAAACATCTTAGCAGAAAACGCGAAGAATGTGTGGAAAATTGTAAGTAGAAAAAATGGACAGGACGAGAGAATATTTACTAACATTTAGCGAAATAACTTGCATGTTACAAGAGGGAGCCACAGAGGGCAGAAATTGTAAGGGAAGGTACACGTTGCACCACATACAATATACACTCATCTTCAGAAAAAAAACAGAACACCTTGAACGATTAGAGATAAGACGTTCATATTCACAGGATATGTACATGAGGATATTCTGTAGTCGCCTCGGTTCAGGATGTATCCTGTTGCCTAGTAAGCATAGGGTCCTCCAAGGGCCCTGATAATATGTTGCATGCGTGATGGCACCGAACCCTATAAGGCACGAATGGTTTCCTGTGGTAGAGGTTCATCTGTGGTGGTTGACACTGAGTCACAACATATCCCACACATTTTAGGTTGGCGACAAGTGTGGTGATCTGCCAGGCCAGGGCAAAAGGCTGACATCTTGTGACACCAAGAACTCATGTGTCTGCACAGTAACATGTGGTCGTGCATTGTCTTGTTGAAAAATGGCGTCTGGGGTGTTGTAGAGAAAGGGTATAGCTGTGGGTCGCAGGATGTCATTCACATAGGTTACACTGGTCACAGTGGCCTGGACACGCACCAGCTGTGATTTGAGTTTGCAGCACCATAAGGCCTTGAGTTAGGACTGTATGTTTTGTGCGAATGAAATCACCGTTATGCCGCTCCCCCTGTCTGCGGCAAACCAAAATGCGGCCATCGTTTTCAAACAAAGAGAACCTGGATTCGTCCGAAAACACTATCTGATGCCTTTCCTGTCCCCACTGACATCTTCCCATACACCATTGCCGTCTGGCACGTTTCTGCACAGTCGTCAAAGGTAGGCGGAGAATTGGACGACGCACACATAACTCATGCTGTAATAAACGGCGACGCACCTTTTATAGTGGTGTACGATCTGTTACACTGTTCCATTGTTGCGCCAGAGCCGAGGTGGACGCAGATCTGTTCTGCAATGTCACTCGGGAGGTGGTCTGGGTGGTGCAACCCGACTCATCTCATCGTGTTCTGTTGCCTTCCATGAATCATTCTGCACACACCCGTTTCACTGCCGAAACACTTCGTCCCACACGAACAGCAGTTTCCCGGATGGATGCATCTCATTCTTTCATGGTTCAAATACTAATCATTCCTGCAGAACATACTAATGTTCATGTTCTGTGAATATGAACGTCCTATCTCTAGTCGTTCAAGATGTTCTGCTCCTTCTGAACATGAGTGTATTACTGAGGACTTTGTGTGTAACTGTTACTATGAAAGGATGATACTGGCACGGGAGAAGAAACCATAGCGGGTCGGATGGAACCAATCGTACAACTGATAACACAAAAATAAAAGAGCTTTATGTCATGAAGGAGGTCACGAGTTTCAGTAATGGATACTTCGTGCACAGCGTGTGAGGTGTAACTTCGTCAGATGCGTTTATTTTGTGTACGCCTTGTACGTGAACGGAAAAGAAAAGAAAAAAATTCTTTCTTTTCCCGATATCAAAAGCTTTTACAAAATTAGTAGAAGTAAGACTTCCTTGAGAATCGTCTTGTCCAAAAAAGAAAAATGTTTAACAGTGGACGCCTTATGAAAAAGTAGATTTAAAAGTATTTAAATAGAGTTAAGACTAATAGACTTATTACTGTATGCAAAGAGAGGTCCAGGTTGGAATTTCAATGTGGATTATTTAGTATGTAAAGGATGCTTATAAAGAATATTTTGTTCAAAATAATTGGGTTTTATGACCGAGAAAGAGATTTTATTTAGTTGACGTCGACATGTTTGGGGCTCTGTACGTATCTTTAGATAAAAAGTAAAAAGAGTAATTGGAGGTTATTAGTTGTAATACAACAATGGAGGTATGCTTTACCTTGCAACAGTCACAAAATCACTGGACAAACTCCCTTCTACTGCGAGAAGCTGGCAAGTTGGCGTCTCTAGGTGGGGCTGAGTGTGCTACTCTGCGGACGCACCACAGTCTCGACTTTGAAGAGGACGCCCTTCGCAACGCAGCAGAGAACCCACCGCCGAGCACTCGAAGCATAGCGCATTCCACTGCCTGCTGTCGGACACACACAGGACACAGCGCATTTTCCCCGCTGTGGGCGGGAGACGTGAAAGTGACCCAACCTTCCAATTTACTTTATGTCCATATATTCACAGTTTATCTAACGTTAAAACCTTAGATTTCTGCCTATAGGGACTTCAAGGGCATTGGTGTATGGAGAAGATCGACGGAAGTAGACATCACTCCAGGTCTGCGTCAGGGGAGTGTGTTCGGACCAGTACTCTTCGCGTTTTATATTAGTGACTTCGCAGACAGTATTAATTGTAAACTGAGACGTTTTGGAGATGAAGTAGTTATCCATAATGCATTAATGTCTGAAAATTGGTGCACAAATTTCAACCAGATCTTGGTCGATTTGTAAGTGGAGCAAATATTGGTAAGCTGCTTTAAACGATCAAAAATGCAGAACTCTGCATTTCACAACACGAAAAATGTAGCATAATATCACTACAGTATCAACGACTCACAATAGGAATCGTTCACCTCAGACAAATACCAATGTAACAACTTGTAGCGATATTTAGGTAAAGTCGGCGGCACACTTCGCTTTTTTGGTAAAATACGGGGGGAATTCGGTCAGTCCAGAAGGCAGACTGGCAACAAAATAGTCGTGCGACCCATCTAAAAATACTGCTCAAGTGTGTGGGACCTGTACCATATAGGACTAAAAGGCGATATTGGACGGATACAGAGAAGGGCAGCACGAATGGTCACAGGTTTGTTTGACCTGCTTGAAAGAGTTATGGAGATGCTGATAGAACTGAACTGACAAATGCTTGGAGATAGACGCAGACTGTCGCGAGAAAGTCTACTTAGAATCCTAAATATTATTCCCATAGGAATTGCGAAGACAAAGACTAATACTACAATGAGCACAGATGTGGTTAACCAATCGTTCTTCCCGCACTCTGTATGTGAATAGAACTGAAAAAAAATCCTTAATAACTGGTACAATGGGAACTGCCCTCTGCCATGCACTTCACAGCGGTTAGCAGTGTGTGGGTGTAGTTTTAGCTTTATACGTCAGGTGACATGTGCGTCCCAATACATGTGGCCGAGTCCGAAGGCAGCCGTGTGTATTCGCACGAGTTCGTGATTCTTTCAGCAAGAGGGAATACCGTGTTTGGTCACCCACGTTGCAGACATCTGCATCCTGCGTTCTCCAGAACGTGTACGGTGTCGCAAGACTGGTCCGGTGGTGAGAAAACAACATTTGAAAGAGTAAAAAATTAAGTCATTGTAATTCGGACGTTAGGGGTGGTTTACTATCTTTGGCCCGAAAAAACCATGTTCTTTGATAATTTTTTCTCGGGCTGTATTATAGATACCAATGTCAAGTTTGGTCAAAATGTTTATTGATATTTACTCTACAAACTGGAGTTTTTTTTGACCGGAAAAGTCGAAGAGCAAAGGCGGAAGTGCCGTCAGAACGAAACAAAATTTCGGTGTAGACCTGCACGCGCGGTATGTCACAGGTCAGCTGGCTCGTCTGAAATCAAAATTGAGTTGACGTTAGCGAAGTATATAAGATTCTTTAGGAGTTGTACCTCGCTTAAGTTATTTGGATCATAGAAAACGAAATGGCGGCCATTAGAAAAAAATAGGGTTTTTTCATCGATTTTTCGACTTCGTCAGCCAAGTAAAAATATTTATACTTGATGATCGGAATAAAAGTGGTACAACTCCTAGAAAATTTAGTAAGCTTCGTCGGAAACAAAGAATCATGCAAATCGGTTCAGTAGATTTGAAGTTACCATATCGCGCGATAAAAAAAGTAATTTCGAGAAAAACGCGTTTGAAGTTTTGACTACATATAAATGCAATATTATTCAACTTACGTTCAATCTGCTATTCCGGATCCATAAACTAGTCCTTCCTCTTCATCATAGAGGGCATTCTGCTCGATCTGGGCCATCCTGCGCTGCTCCAGAGCCGCTCGTACGGCCGGTGACAAGCGGTTTTCGGCCGCTTGAACCCGGTGGTCGTCCGAATGCTTGGCGAACTGCGTCGAATAGAGTCCAGGGTGACGTCCATCGTTGTCATGGGATTCAGAATTGCTGAAAACCCTTCGTTGAAGCTGCTCACTGCCAGGAAAGTCGCAATCTCCACAGTCTTCGCACCAGAATGCAAATGCTTCGGGGCTAACTTCCAAACACACGCATTCAAACTTTTATTTGAATTTTGTGTGTTTCCTCCCAAGCACCGATACAATAACACGTCCTCCGAAAGAGAAACACTGGTGCGTGAAAAAGGCCGATTTTGTTCAACCGCAAATAACAAACATTTCCGTTCCGTATTCGGGAGAAACCGTTTCAGAGGTGGATTCTAAACACTTTTATGGATCCAAAAATGCAATTTTAAAAAAATCGATTTTTTTAACCAAAAGATAGTAAACCTCCCCGTAACAACATTGAAGGCGAATGACGAATAATGAAGTGTCAGAATATTAAAGCAATAATAATTATAATAAGAGAATCCGTGATAACCACTTCGAGTAACTGGTATACTGTCAACAGACGGATAGCTGTCATATGACGTAACGCCCAATATCTCAGCAAGTATTTGTTTCCAGGCAGGACTTTTCTCCAATTTTTGATCCCTCGTGCCTCCTGTAAGGACAAGGCACAATTTTTTAAACTCCCTGCATGAACGCGTTACTTGTGCGTTAGTTTATTTTTTTCCTCAATGTAATTTGTTTAAAGGTGTTCAACATTTCAGATGTCGATCCAGAGACACTGTGACCCTTGGATCCGAATATCACAACTGAGTGACCCGTCGAATCGTCACATTTCCTGTAGTGTCGATGTGGGAAACGCAGCGCTCAGCCACGTTATGTTAATGAAAGGTGACGCCAAGTGAATTAGTTTCGAGGAGCAGACGCCGCTGTCCTCGGGGCGCACCTCGTGTACGCTGGACGTTTCCGCGCCTACGCCGTCACCCGTGCCGGACTTATTAGGAGCACGTGTGGTTCAGGTGAGTCAGGCAGCCGCACAGGCGGTTTGGCGGTTACCTCGGCGCCCTTGCTAATCGCTTCTGACCTGCGTGGTGGTCGCCGTTCCGTTGGTGGGGGTCACGGACGGAGGAACTGCCGACTCGCAGAGCGTGGGACCCGGCAGGCTGACCGCGCGAGCCGGCGCTGTCGAAATACTCGCACACTCGCTCCTTCCACCTCTCTGCGCTCGCTTTACACCTCCGCTGGCACTCAGTAAAGGGACGGGGCTCGTTGACCTCGCTAGAGCTTTCGTCAGTGTCAAGTTGTGCACGAGGTTTGGTACAGGGCAAATTCGTGTGTGCTGCAAGGAAAGACGACTTATATGCATGTACAAGAGACAGAACGGAACAGCAAGAATAGAGTATCGAGAAAGTGTTCAGATTGAAAAGGATGTATTGCAAAGGTGCATTGTTTCTCGTCTGTTCTTCAGCTTGCGTATAGAAGAAGCAACGAGCGAAATAAAATAAAGATTCTTCAACTTGCGTATAGAAGAAGCATCTTGCATGAAAATGATCCTACCCACACATCCACGCAGTTGAAGAGATGGAATGACTTCGGTGCGCAGAAGACTCTGACAACGTTTACCAGTGAAGATACCGGTAACAGAACCCACAGGACTCACTTCGTCAAAAAACTACGGCCCTACGATAAACGATGCAGTCAACCCGCACCACACAGTCACCTTTGCAGAATGAATTGGTGCAGGGTGATGTGTGTCTGCGGTGCCCATTTTCTGCATTTCTGCATACTGATGTGTCCTTGGAAATGGAAATGTGATTTGTCTGTCCACTCAATGTGCCATGGCTATTCATTGTGTACTTCTATGAAAACAAACAAAAACTTCTAGAGCGAACGTTTGTCTTGCTGGTAGGTCATCAGGAAGCGACTCCCAAACATGGTAATTTTATATAGTTAGCAACGCAGGATGTTTCGTAGAATTTTATACATCGCAGGCATGTCCAACGTTCGCACAATTCCCTGTCCACTGCATGTTTGCACATCAGCGCTCGACCTTTCCTGCAATTCTGTGGCCGTATGTTCGACAGACGCCCGATTAACTACTTTCCGCCCTCTGCCACACTGTACTTCAGAAGAACCTGTCCCTTTGAGGTTTGTAATCAGTTTCTCCAGTCCCTTATCAGACATCGGATCAAAGCGTTTTTTCATACACCTGAGTGTGCAAAACTTCTGCAGGACTACAGGCGCACAGTCGCTGTTCTTTAAGAGATCTTTACCAGCAGACAGCCATGATGGGTGTCTCGCACGCAAGCTGAGAATAGCCATGTCCCTCATGTCTGTTGGTGCACATATTATGACCCTTAGAGCGCCATCTTTTGGCCAGAATTTAGAATTTCTTTTTGTTTCATGAGGTTTCCCCTCGTGTCAGCAGTCGTTGTGGACTTCAGTCCGAAGACGGGTTTCATGCAACTCTCCATGCTACTTTATCCTGTACAACCCTCTTCATCTTACTAACTACTGCAACGTACATACTTCTGAATCTGTCTCTGTTTCCATCTCTTGGCCTCCCTCTACAATTTTTAGTCCCACCCATTTCCCTCCAGTAGTAAATTGATGATCCCTTGATGCCTCACAACGTGTCCTACCAACCGTTCACCTCTTCTAGTCGGGTTTCCCAACAAATTTCTTTTCTCCCCAGTTCTTCTCGGTATATCCTCATTAGTTGCGAGATCTGCCCATTTAATCTTCAGCATTTTTGTGTAGCGCCACATTCAAAGGCTTCTATTCTCTTATTCTCTAAACTGTTTATTGTCCATTTTTTTCTTCCATACATGGCGACGCACCACACAAATATTTTCAGAAAAGACTCCCAAACACTTAAATCAATATTCGATGATAACAAATTTCTCTTCTTCAGAAACGCTTTCTTTGCCATTGGCATTCTACGATAATGTTCTCTCTACTTCGGCCATCATCAGTTATTTTTCTGCCTAAATATCGAAACTCATCTTATAGTCTCAGAGTTTCGTTTCCTAATCTAATTACCTTAGCACCACCTGATTTAATTTTACTACGTTCCATTATCTTTGTTTTGCTTTTGTTGATGTTCATCTTATATTCTTCTTTTAAGACACTGTCCATCCCGTTCAGCTGCTCCTCTAAGTCCTTTGCTGTCTCTGACAGAATTACAATGTCATCGGCAAACCTAAAAGCTTTTATTTCTTCTCTCTGAACTTTAATTCCTACTCCAAATTTTTCTTTCGTTTCCTTACTACTTGCTCAATGTACAGATTGAATAACATCGGGGACGTACAACCGTGTGTCATTCCTTTCTCAACCACTGCTTCCATTTCATGCCCCTGTATTCTTATAACTGACGTCTAATTTCTATAAATGTTGTAAATAGCTTTTCGCTCCACGTATTTTACCCCTGCTACGTTCAGAATTCCAAAGAGAATATGCAAGTCAACATTCTCAAAAGCTTTCTCTGTTTCTACAAATGCTACATCTGTAGGCTTGTCTTAAGTCGTTGTATCAAGTGTTTCTACATTTCTCCAGGATCCAAATTGATCTTCCCCAGGGTCGGCTTCTACCAGTTTTTCCATTCTTCTGTAAAGAATTTTTGTTAGTATATTGCAAACATGACTTATAAACCTGATAGTTCGGTAATGTTCACAGCTGTCAGTTCCTGCTTTCTTTGGAATTGGAACTATTATATTCATCTTGAAGTGTGAGGGTATTTCGCCGTCTCATACAACTTGCGTACCAGATGGAAGAGTTTTGTTGTGGCTGACTCTCCCAAGGCTATTAGCAGCTCTAATGAAATGTTGTCTACTCCCGAGGCGCCGGCCAGAGTGGCCGAGCTGTTCTAGGCGCTACAGTCTGGAACCAAGCGACCGCTACGGTCGCAGGTTCAAATCCAGCCTCGGGCATGGATGTGTGTGATGTCCTTAGGTTAGTTAGGTTTAAGTAGTTCTAAGTTCTAGGGGACTGATGACCTCAGAAGTTAAGTCCCATAGTGCTCAGAGCCATTTGAACCACTCTACTCCCGAGGCCTTGTTTCGATTTACGTCTATCAGTGCTCTGTCAAATTCTTCACGCAGTATCTTGTCTCCCATTTCATCCTCATCTAAGTCCTCTTCCATATCCATAAAATTGTCCTCTGATTCTGTTAGTTTATTCAGGTCCCATCTCCTTAAGTTCCTACCATTTCGCAGTTTTTTCAGTTTTATCTACCGTTCATAACCAATAAATTGCGGTCAGAGTCCACATCTGCCCCTAGGAATGCCTTACAATTTAAAATCTGGTTCCTAAATCTCTGTCTTACCATTATATAATCAATCTAAAGTCTTCCGGTGTCTCCAGGTCTCTTACATGTGTACAATCTTCTTTCATGATTCTTAAACCAAGTGTTATCGATAATTAAATTATACTCTGTGGAAAATTCTACCAGGCGGCTTCCTCTTTCATTCCTTTTCCTCAGTCCATATTTACCTACTACTTTCCTTCTCTTCCTTTTCCTACTGTCGAATCCCAGTCCCCCTCATCACAATTAAAGTTCCGTCTCCTCCATCAGAATATTATTTTAAACTCATTGTACGTTTCTTCTATCTGCGAAGCTAGTTGGCATTTAAATATTTAAACCTTGTATTCACCTGACCAGAAGTCCTGTTCCTCCTGCCACCGACCTTCACTATTTCTCGCTATATCTAACTTCAAGCTATTCATTTCTCCTTTTAAATTTTGTAATCTAACTGCAGGCTTAAGGTATCCAAAAATCCACCCTCCGATGCGTAGAATGCCAGTTTTGTTTCACCTGACCGACATCGGCCTGAGAAGTTCGCACACGGAGATCCGAATGTGGGTACTACTTTACCTCTAGATTATATTACACAACAGGATGTCATAATCAGTTAGCCATACAGTAGAGCTACATGCCCTCGGGAAAAATTACGGCTGTAGTTTCCTCTTGCCTTCAGCCAATCGCAGTGTCAGCACAGCAAGACTGTTTTGGTTGATGTTACAATGCAGGATCAGTCAATCTCCCAGTTGTTGCTCCCGCAGGTACATACTGGAAAGGCTGCTCACCCTCGTCAGAAACCACACGTTTGTCTGGTCTCTCAACAGATACACCTCCGTTGTGGCTGCACCTACGGTTCATTGGGAGTGTCAATAGGAAACCCGAAAAATTTGACGTTATTCTGAGCAGTGATTCTCTTCTACAGTGGTTTGAAACTGGAGCTTTAATAATGAACACTCTACACATCAACAAATTTCGGACATTGGGTGTAAGTGGTGCTCTGTGATGAAGTGAATGGCACCAGACAGCAAATCGTAGTTGGCCATATCAGTCCAGTCAGGAGACTGATTACCCAAAATAATAAGTACTCTTTTGGTTCTTTATAGATGCTTGCAGTTGGGTGCGTGACACCGTATCCTCCAGTGTGAATGTGCATCGTAATATTTTTTGCCCTTCTCTGTCAAGGAAACGGTCAACTGCTCAGGAAATTCATCTGTGATGGTTAAGATGCACAGTCTCGCAAGGCAACGCAAATCCCAGACGCTAACGTTATCCATTACAGGACTCTAACGACCGACTGAAATAATTACTTTCGAACTGTGCGTGCGAGGGCCTTAACAGCAGCGAACGAATTGAGCACACTGGTCACTGTTTAGGATTCAAGTACAGCGCCGAATTTTCAGCTGCAGCTTACCTGCAGCGGAACGCATGCGAGTATAAGACGTCATACCGCGGATTGGCCTGGGTAGCCGTGTGCGTTAGCACACAGCTTCCGATTCGAGGGAGACGCGTTGGTCCCGAAAGATTGACGAGGACCAGTGTGCTGGCCAGCCTGTATGTATGGTATCACATCCCACCTCAGTTACGCGATTCGCAGACATTTCGAAGCACTGGAAGCATACAGATGGAAACAGCATTTAATTATACTCACAAACGTACACTGGAGTGCCAAAGAAACTAGTATAGGCATGCGTATTCAAATACAGCGACACGTAAACGGGGAAATACGGTGCTGCGGTCGACTACGCCTGTATAAGACAACAAGTGTCTGGCGCAGTTGTTAGATCGGTTACTGCTGCTACAATGGCAGGTTATCAAGATTTAAGTCAGTTGGAACGTGGTGTTATAGTCGGCGCACGAGCGTTGGAACACAGCATCTCCGAGGCAGCGATGGAGAGGGGATTTTCCCGTACCACCATTTCACGAGTCTGCCGTGAATATTACGAATCCGGTAAAACATTGAATCTCCGACATCACTGCTGCCGGAAAAAGATCCTGCAAAAACGGGACGAACGACGACTGAAAAGAATCGTTCAATGTGACACAAGGACAACCCTTACACAAATTGCTGCAGATTTCAGTGCTGGGACATCGACAAATATCAGCGTGCGAACCATTCACCGAAAACCTTCGAGATGAGCTTTCGGAGCCAAAGGCCTACTCGTGTACCCTTGATGACTACACGACACAAAGCTTTACTCCTAGAGCCGGCCGGAGTGGCCGAGCGGTTCTAGGCGCTTCAGTCTAGAACCGCGCGTCCGCTACGGTCGCAGGTTCGAATCCTGCCTTGGGCATGGATGTGTGTGATTTCCTTAGGTTAGTTAGGTTTAAGTAGTTCTAAGTTATAGGGGACTGATGACCTCAGCTGTTAAGTCCCATAGTGCACAGAGCCATTTGAACCATTTTTACTCCTAGCCTGAGCTCGTCAACACCGACATTGGACTGTTTATGACTCGAAACATTTTGCCTAGTTGGATGAGTCTCGTTTCAAATTGTATCGAGTGGATGTACGTGTACGGGTATGGAGACAAGTACATGAATCCATGGACCCATTCTGTCAGGAAGTGACAGTTCAAGGTAGTGGAGGCTCTATAATGGTGTGGGGCTTGTGCAGTTGGAGTGATATGGGACCCCTGATACCTCTAGATACGACTCTGACAGGTGACACATACGTAAGCATCCTGTCTGATCACCTGCGTACATTCGTGTCCCATTTCAAATCATAAATATGATAAATCATTCAACAGCATAATCACTTTTTGAATGAAGGAGAGTTGTTTTCAGTTGACAATGGAGTTTATGGTTTTGTTTGACTTTTTCAAAATTTTCCAACTGTCTTTGAGAATAACTTATTTTGAAAAAAACTCAACGGGGTGAGTGTTTCATATTTATGACGAAAAGACCTGGCGCAAACTGTAATGTTATTTACTATAGTTTAGATCAGGGCTTCCCAACCTTTTCAGCTGGCGGACCCCTTCTTCAGTCGAAAATCCATGGCGGACCCCTAGTCAGTCAAGAGCACAGTAAGCTTCTTAATGCGAGTGCCATGTTCCCAATGACCTCCCCATCTATTCCCCCCCCCCCCCCCCCCCCGTCCAGAAGTATCAATAATCTTTCGTTTAGAGATGAATGAAAACAACTTGAAATTAACGATCCAATTTGAATTCCCACTGTATCCAGACACGTACTAGTGGATTTACTCCAAAAAATGGTTAAAATGGCTCTGAGCACTATGGGACTCAACATCTTAGGTCATAAGTCCCCTAGAACCTAGAACTACTTAAACCTAACTAACCTAAGGACGTCACACACACCCATGCCCGAGGCAGGATTCGAACCTGCGACCGTAGCAGCCTCGCGGTTCCGGACTGCAGCGCCAGAACCGCACGGCCACCGCGGCCGGCGATTTACTCCCTTTGTTCAACACACTATAGCCTGATTAAAATTACTTGGTAATTGACATTTCACACGTTGGAGCTGCCTTCCTCCAAGAGCAATCAACGTCAAGTCCAAACTGTTCGCTGTTGACAAGCTGCCGCTTGTGGTCTATTTACTTCCACTGTTTGGCTACTGTTTTGCAAGGAGCATGCATATTTCGTTACAGTCGTGTGTGTTGTTTTTCATGAAATCCGAAGAAAAATGTTCAGATGTATGTAAAGTCTATGGGACTTAACTGCTGAGGTCGTCAGTCCCTAGTCTTACACACTAATAACCTTTGCCCGCATCTCGTGGTCGTGCGGTAGCGTTCTCGCTTCCCACGCCCGGGTTCCCGGGTTCGATTCCCGGCGGGGTCAGGGATTTTCTCTGCCTCGTGATGGCTGGGTGTTGTGTGCTGTCCTTAGGTTAGTTAGGTTTAAGTAGTTCTAAGTTCTGGGGGACTTATGACCACAGCAGTTGAGTCCCATAGTGCTCAGAGCCATTTGAACCATTTGAACTAATAACCTTAGTTTAACTTCCACTAAGGACAACACGCACACACACACACACCCACACACACACACAGAGGCCAAGGAATTGCCTTGAAAGGACTATTGTGACATCTGTTGTGCAATGTGTGGGAATACATTCACCCAGTTTACATGCGTTTCCAAAATCGGATTTCGTAAGCTGATGTCCCAGTTCCGGGTTTGGTTGGTCAGGTAAACACTTCAAAATCGATTCTGGAAATCTGCTTTCCACAATCGATTTTCGTGCCCATGTAAACAGCTCGGAAAGTCTAGTTATTTTTACGTCTTTGCGTATTTACTGAACGGGAGCTGTCAGTCCTTAGCCGGCAGCTAGCAGGTGGCGTTGCAACAGTGTACTGTCAGTTGGTAGCTGGCAACTGGCAGGTGGCGTGGCAACAGTTTAGCCATAGCTGACAACTTCAACTACTACTTGGACACTATATCGTGGCAGTCAGCCTCGACGGAAAACAAATAAGGAAAACAAACAGACTCTCTTATTCCAAAAGAAGAAGACAAAGCATTTCACAGAACGTAAGACTTTTTTTCTCAAAGGAAATAATTCTGGCAGAGGAGGTTAGTTTCACAAAACAAATCCGGCTGTGGAGCTTCTTGTGATTGTTCTTCCTTTGGTCGTCCTCCCTCCTCATTCATTTCCACTGGAAACTTCCCTTGTTGTGAAGGCGATGGAGAAACTGCACCCTTCTTCAATGATCCTGACTTCAGCCACCGATCCATGTTAGAAGTAATAAACTGATCAAAAATCGGTTTATGAAATAGATAGTGCACTGACAAAGCAAGTTTAACATTTAATGATGCCTGGGGCCGCATACGTGCCAGCAAGCGCTGTGATTGGTCGACAAAGATCGCTCCGCGCGTGCGTAACAGGTTTCAGCGCATCTAGCGCCTTGAGCAGGCGCCAAACGACCCCCGTATTGTTGCGAAACAGTCGATCAGAGAAGCCGCATTCTCGGGCGCTAAACTGAGTATGCGTTCTCACTTAGGAACCGCAAAGGCTGCTTGGGAATACGACCTGAAGTAAAAGTACACATGTTTTTCACACGAAAAATAAAATAGTGATGAATTTGATTTTCACATTTTTATTCAATAATTTTACTCATTATTTTACACGATTTGGTGAAAGGTGGCCGCGGACCCCCTAGAAAGAGCCGGCAGACCCCTAAGGGGTCCGCGGACCACACGTTTGGGAGCCCTGGTTTAGATCATACTCTTGCATAAGTTATTGCACCGTAACACTAGTTACGGGGTGGGTTTTCACGTAAAGGCTCACTTCTCAATGGTTGGCGTAGCGTGGCCTCACATCTTATCGTTGTCTTTCCTTTCCTGGCCTCTGACTGGTCGGTACTAAGACACCACTGCAGCTTGACAACGGTTTGATTTCGTCTGTTGCTGTTAGCAGATTTTACTGACGAGTCAACGGGGAGAGTCACCAAGACAAGGTTCATGGCCTGAGCTGATAGGTTATTCACTGCATGATATTTAATTTTAATACTTTGTTATTCAGCTTTAATTGCAATTTATTGAATTCATGGCTTGCACTCAGACGATAAAGTCAAACGAAGTAGTAAAATAGCACAATAATTCACTGCCATTAACTCGAAGAGCATTATATGATATAATGGTGATTGTATTAGTAATTATGTGTTGCGTCAAACATTGCAACGTGGAATACATTACTGACATCCCTTCATAAATTACGTTCTCATAGCTTGAAAATAGTGCTGCATGTTCCTATAGCAGATCCACAGAACCGAATCATCAAGGCAAACAGACTGCGTGAGATCTTCTGCGAGACGTACTCAAGTTGCAAGCTGAGCAAGACGGAACTGCGGCGACGTTTGCTTGATGTGTACATCTCCAACTGCAGCTCACGCGTGAACTTTTACGTTGTTACAACCAGCCACACCGTCACGTTCTGGAGATGCTGCGGGTGTACGACACTCCAGCTTACACCCACATGGAACCGGTTTATCGATTTAATACTGAAATCTATATGTCTCAACCTTAGATCGAGCGCATTTCTGGCACATCGCCAAAAATATCTCCGGAATGAGCTGTGAGAGAGTATGGGTTTCTTACATCACACCACTTAGCAACCGAACTCTGGACATTTGTCGTATGGGTTCATATCTGCTTTGAAACAACCCTCTCTGTTATATCCTGTTCAAGCCTCCGCATCTCTTCATAACTTCTACAACCTACATCCAGGTGAACGTCCTCACTGCTCACTGTTTTCAAGCCTTCGTCTCCCTTAACAATTTTTGCTCCTCTCCCCCCCCCCCCCCCCCTCCACACAAACAAACACATTTCCCTCCAGTACTAAATTGCTCTTTCTTTAGTGTCTCAGGGTAGTCCTATTAATCGATTCTTTCTTTTAGTCACGTTGTGCCATAAACTTATTTTTTTCCCAGTTGGGTCCAAATACGTCTTCATTAGTTAGTTGAGGTACCCACCTAATCGTCAGCACTCTTCTGTAGCTCCACATTTCAACAGCTTCTATTCTCTTCTTGTCTGATGTGAGTACCGTCCACGTTTCACTTTAAAGTCTATACTCCAGACGAACAACTTCGGAATAGACTTCCTAGAATTTTAATTTTAATTCGATGTTAACAAGTTTCTTTTTTTCGTAAACGTTTTTCTTGCTACTGACGCTTTGCATTTTTTATCCACTCTACTTCGACTGCCATCTGTTATTTTGCTGCACAAAAGCAAAACTCACTCACTACTTTCGATGTCTCATTTCTTTACCTGATTCCCTCAGCCTCGCCTGACTTAATTCGACCACACTGCTTTGCCCTTGTTTTACTTTTGCGGATGTCTGTCTTATTCTGTTCAGTTGATCTGCCGAGTCCCTTGCTATCTCTCACACAATTACTATGTTATCGGAAAATGTCAGTTTGTTTAGATTGAGTAACGTCGAGGATGGGCTTCAAACCACTCTCACTACCTTCTTAACTACTGTTTTTGTTGCAGGTCCTTCGGCTCATAACTATAGTTGCACAAGTTGTCAATAATCTTTCTCTTCCTTTGTTTTAGCCATGCCTCCATCAGATTATCAAGAGTGCAATGCAGTCAACATTATCAAATGCTTTCTGTAAATCTACAAATGCTACAAATTTATGATCTTCAGTAACAGAAGGAATAGTGCAATTGATCGACGAAAGTAGATGATAACAAAATGGTTCAAGAAAACAAACCAATACAGCAATACAAGTCATCTAGGAACGAAATCAACAGGAAGTAAAAGGAAGCTGAAGCTAAATGGCTGCAACATGAAGAAAGCTCAGAAATCATCGGAAAGTAAGATTCACTATACAGGGTGATCCGAGATGATGTTACGAAGTTACGGAGATGATGTAAAAGGTCTTATGGATCAATCTGAGGTAATGGACACTGCTCCGGAAAGGACCCAGTCGAAAGTTACAAGCGAAAATCGTTTCGATACCATTGACAGTGGACCTCTTCATCTGCAAGCTCTTTGCTTTCCATATTTTGGGTGAAGGTAATATGGACAAAAGAAAAAAAAACCTAGTGAACATCGGCTCTAAAGTGTATACCTTAACAGCTACGAGCACTTGTTCATCTTTGCTACTGTCAATCACATCTCTTCTACTGAATGGGTGCTCATAGCTCTTAAGGTAGGCGTTTCACAGCCCATGTTCACTGGACTTTTTCTTTTTTTGTTCCATACTACTTCCTTCCCAGATATGGAAGGCAAAGAGCTCGCAGTTGAAGTAGTTCACTGTCAGAGGTATCACAACCAATTTCGCTTGTAACTTTAGACTCTGTCATTTCCGGTATAGGGTCCCTAACCTCAGATTGGTACATTTACCCTTGTCCATCCTCCCTCAAAGTTTGTTACGTCACCAAGGAACGGAATCTCCCTGTACAGAAGAGTGGCTCTGAGCACTATGGGACTTAACATCTTAGGTCATCAGTCCCCTAGAACTTAGAACTACTTAAACCTAACTAACCTAAGGACATCACACACATCCTTGCCTGTGGCAGGATTCGAACCTGGGACCGTAGCAGTCCCACGGTTCCGGACTGAAGCGCCTAGAACCGCACGGCCACCGCGGCCGGCTGTACAGAAGAGTCTAAATATCTTTCGGAATACGTGACCCCAGAACACAAAAGGGGGGGGGGGAGGAGGTCGGTAACGTTACATCGGTACTAAACCATCGTAATGTTGACTGCTCTATATTTTATTCAGATGAAGTCATAATGTAGAGGTTATGCATTAGTTAATTACAATTTTAGAACTCCAGTGGTATGTTACATAACAAATTAAGTACAACATGTCCTGTTTTATACCCTACTGCAATCGTAAATTTTACGAGAGTTTAGTAATTTGGGTTTAACACCAAAGACAATCACATTAAGAGTGCAACAGTAATTCCAATATTAAACGCAGGCGACAGAGCAGAAACATGGAAAGAGCGCATGTAGAAACTCTACATGGCAGGGAGAAGGAATATGTGTCGTTTTAGAGAACATAGGGGATCCAGTATTAGAATCAGAGTTCGACGAAGCCCTGGAAGACTTGCGATCAAACGTTGTAGAAGAGACAGATAGCGATCCTTAGGAAACTTTATAAACTTCGGGGAACGTGTCAACCAAAGGATTATTGAAAGTGGCAACTAAAAATCTGAGCGGTGGAGACATCGAAATTTGGGAAAGGTTCATCCACACAACCAAAAACATAGTAAGAGCAGATGAATACGAATGATCGGTAGCAAAACAACGCACGACGGGCAAAGCAGTGAGGACAACTGGAGATTAGAGTAGAGAAATAGAGCATTCGTCGCCAATAGAAGTCTACTAGTGTCCATACAGATCATAAAAATGGATGTCTGTACATAAGTATGTGTGTGTGTGCGTGTGTGTGTGTGTGTGTGTGTGTGTGTGTGTGTGTGTGTCTACGTTCCACATCTCCTTCTGAACCCCAGGACCTATTTCAACTAAACTTGGTACATGTATCATTTTCTGTCTGGAAAGAATCACTGTCGGGGTAGGAACCATCCAACTGTCAAACGGGTCGGTCTCGTAACTGGCATACGGCCGGGAGAGCGGTGTGCTGACCACGTGCTCCTCCGTATCCATATTCAGTGACGCCTGTGGGCTGAGGATGATGCGGCGGCCGCCGGTAGGTACCGTTGGCCCTTCATGGCGTGGTTCGGACGGAGTTTAGTTTATCAAAGGGCTGGGGGTGGGAGTGAAAAATCAATGTAGCCCATGACACCGGAATACCCGTAATTTCCTCAGCCAGTATTTGAGATCTTGGTGACAAGCAACAAACTTTAGACCTAGTTTTAAACCTTTACGAAACGTCTTCTCGCTGACGACTCACCCCCCCCCCCCCCCCCAAGGTGATGAAAGGAAAAAAGGATATCGCTTACTACATTTTCGCTGTTCTTGCAGTAAAACTTGCACATGAAGCATGACGTTTCAACTTACAACGTTTTTACTGCTAATTGTATTTGTGACACATTTTGCAGAACAGTACTCTCATATATCACTGAATGTATCACAAAAATTACGTCACTCTGCGACAATTAGTTCAGAAGTACGACGTCATAAATCCTGAATACGTGAGGAACTCCCGCATCACGTAAGATGGTTAAATTTGTCACTTCGTTCCTACTAATTCCAGTCCCAACACTTCTGCCGCTGAATACACCTACAAAAATGTATCATTGTATGACACATAGTTCCGGAGATAAAGAGTTCATAAGCTCTGTGATGCATGAGAAACTGCCGCATCAAGCATGACATTTTAATTTTTTACTTCTTCGGTAATATGTCTATTCACAACACACTTCGCAGACAGTAGGCATGTATACCTCTGGATGCACCTGGAAAATTATATCATTGCGTAGCAAATAGTTCAGATGCGACGTATAAACGAAAAAAACGTGAAACGAAATAGCAGAGCAAAATTCGCTGGGTATACGGGTGAAATATGTCTTCAAATATGTTAAATATGTGTCAAATATATTAAAAGATGTTAAATATGTGTTAAATATATTTGAAATGCGCGTATGCGAGCGAAGCCACATGTAAAAGGCTCATCCTAAACATATGGAACGATTTCAGTCAAATTTGGTGCACTTATTAGTTTCAATCTGGGAAGTGTGGTATCGATAGCTACGATGCCACGGCGTAGGTACAAGTTCTTAGGTTGGCACTACGAGAGCGGACGATCCACACCGACGACAGCGCCCTACAGCCAGCGCTGTGCAGCTCTACGAGCGCCGCTCCAGATTCAGCCCATTTGATCACGAGCAGACGACCAACCAACATTGTTTCATTTTCACAGTGGGCGAGCCACTACAGATATTGCATGTGTAACTTCTGTTAGCTCTGATACATCTGGCTTCGCACCTACGTGCTTCTCAGTACAAAGTTATGCATTATACAGACCTTGATCTGAGAAAGACATTTCTGAAAACATTGTAATAGAAGTATATCATGGACTGTGGCGTATCTAGGAAAGAAGAGAATCGAAATGTTTCAGATCTGATGTTACAGATGAACACCAAAAATTGACTGATAAGGAAAGAAGGGGTTCTGTAGAGAATCTGTGAGGGATGGGACACGTGGAAAAAATTAGTTAGAAGGAAGTCAGGATGGTAAGGTGTGTGTTAAAACATCGGGAAATAGCTTCCAAAAGTCTCAGAGACCAAACATTGTGTGGGAAGACAGAGATCGGGTGATATACAACAAAGAATTGGGGACGTTTGATGTGAATGTTGCTCTGAGCTGATGCGATTAGTACAAGATAGTAGGCCTGGTGGCTCGCATTAAAGAAGTCGAAGGACTATTCACCATAAACAAGTAGTAAAGCTGTGGCTTCTCTTTACACACTATGCCTTGAAGTTCAGTAGTTTTGCGCTCGTTAGAATCCACAGTACAGGAAGAACGGTCATAAATGAAGGTAAGTTTATCTCATGAAAGACTGGAAGATCTTAAAGGGCAGGTTCAGCCGCCTAACTGGAAAGATGCTTCCTGTAGTTTGTACTCGCAGGTACCTTTCCAGTGGTGAGGTGTATGTGTTCTGGGTAAGTGACTGTAACGTTTGTGAGTGTGTGTGTGTATATGTGTGCGTTTTTGTAGTAATAGTGTCATATTCGTGTTGGTGATGATGATAGAAGGGAGAGGGTGATAAACTCTGGTCCTGGGACACGTGCTACTCCCCTCGAATTGCACCAACGTAGCCGTCGGGCTGAACGTCGCGATCCAACAGTGTAGCATTCCCTTACTTCATGAAAGACTGCGGCGGAGTTTGGAATTCAGTCCAGGACTTCGGCAGAAAGACTGGTGTCAACAGTGTGACTTTATATACTAAGATGGTATCTGTTCTTTCTGTACTACGTATGTAGTGCGGGACAATGCGTTGAGAATGTGGGTTTCGCGAGAGGCGTGCCAGAGATAAATCCCTGCAGTCGCGCTATCCTCTGTGTCCTCGGTGGCTCAGATGGATAAGAGAGCCGGTTGGCCTCTGTAAAAAAAAAACTGAGTGGAAGGATCAACCACTGAACTTGAAGAGGATGTCTTGCGACTTCTGCCACGACCAAACACAACGTTCAAACAAAAGAAAAAAGATGGATAGAGCGTCTGCCATGTAAGCAGGAGATCCCGGGTTCGAGCCGGTCGGGGCACACATTTTCATCTGTCCCCGTTGACGTATGTCAACGCCTGTAAGCAGCTAAGGGTGTTCATTTCGTTGTAATTTCAGTGTGTGACTTGCCTGGACGGTCACCCATGCTACTACCACCACGTCCGACCGAGCTAACTTAGGTGATGGGAACCGGTGTATCCGCACGGTTGACGATAATCATAATCTTTGCTGTTTTGAACAGTACAATGTTCTTACCATCTTCGATGTTATTACAGGTGTTGTGTTGTATTCCTGAGAACTTACACACACTCATTCAGGGTTAGTGGAACCTCTAGTTTTACGTGGAACCTGAACTACAGCGCTGCATTGCATTCTTCCTACATTCACTAACCCTTGCTAGAGGAGAAACTAATGCTAACTAACGAACGAAATACGTCGACGAGTAGAGTTCGATTCCTAACGCGTAACTTTGTGGTGCGTGACATGGCTGCGATGAGATGAAGCCGCACGGTGCTGGGGACTTAAACACGCAACACAATACGCTTTCAAGGGGATCCCACGCGCGTCGTGGTCCACGAAGGCGATCTGCTTCGGTAACAGCAAGTCACCTCTCCGACTGTCCGACTACTGGGAGTGAAAATATTGAGAGGCCCCACCCATAAGTATTACGTTCGCTGCGGCCGGGAGAAGGCAGCGTGGGACACGCTATTGAGGACACGAACACTGCAGAGGAATTTAAGTGCCCCTCGAACGGCTCGAGGCAACACACAAACGCACACAAGACTCTGAACAATGAGCGGCGGCTGGTCGGAGAGAGGCGGAACGGGAAGGGCGCGGGCTCGGCGGATACAAAACACTCCTAATGAGGCAGCGTGGAGCTAGGTGGGGCCAGTGCGCCAGCGCGCACGCGAGGCAGAAGCGCGGTCGCGACCGCGGTAGCATCCCGCCAAGGGCGGACTTTCGCTTTCGCTTTCGCTCTCCTCCGCCTCCGTGGCGCTCTTCGCGGCCGACCTTGGGCGTCTGCCACAGTCACGGCCTTCCGGAGCACTCCACTGGGTCACTGCCGCGTCTCGCCGTGAATCACGGGTGCTGGTTCCCTCTCCACGATCTTCACGCGCAGACGCGTTCAGTTCTTTGACTCACTGAGATCATCTTTACACTGAGAAGATAAGTCATGGCATACCTCGTAACATCGTGTCGAACCTACTTTTCCGCGGTGTAGCAAGAAGAGCAGTTGAACGGAATGGACAGTGTCCCGAAAGGAGGATATAAGATGAACATCAACAAAAGCAAAACGAGGATAATGGAATGTAGTCGAATTAAGTCGGGTGATGCTGAGGGTATCAGATTAGGAAATGAGACACTTAAAGTAGTAAATGAGTTTTGCTATTTGGGGAGCAAAATAACTGATGATGGTCGAAGTAGAGAGGATATAAATTGTAGGCTGGCAATGGCAAGGAAAGCGTTTCTGAGGAAGAGAAATTTGTTAACATCGAGTATTGATTTAAGTGTCAGGGTGTCGTTTCTGATAGTATTTGTGTGGAGTGTAGCCATGTATGGAAGTGAAACATGGACGATAAATAGTTTAGACAAGAAGAGAATAGAAGCTTTCGAAATGTGGAGCTACAGAAGAATGTTGAAGATTAGGTGGGTAGATCACATAACTAATGAGGAGGTATTGAATAGGATTGGGGAGAAGAGAAGTTCGTGGCACAACTTGACTAGAAGAAGGGATCGGTTGGTAGGACATATTCTGAGGCATCAAGTGATCACAAATTTAGCATTGGAGGGCAGCGTGGAGGGTAAAAATCGTAGAGGGAGACCAAGAGATGAATACACTGAACAGATTCAGAAGGATGTAGGTTGTAGTAGGTACTGGGAGATGAAGAAGCTTGCACAGGATAGAGTAGCATGGAGAGCTGCATCAAACCAGTCTCAGGACTGAAGACCACAACGACAGTGCAGCAACTGATGATGGTCGAAGTAGGGAGAAATAAAATGTAGACTTGCAATGGCAAGAGAAGCGTTTCTGAAAAAAAAATTTGTTTGCATCGAGTATAGATGAAAGTGCCAGGAAGTGCTTTCTGAAAGTATTTGTATGGAATGTAGCGGTGTACGGAAGTGGAACATGGGCGATAAACAGCTTAGACAAGAAGAGAATAGAAGCTTTCGAAATCTGGTGCTACAGAAGAATGCTGAAGAGTAGACGAGTACACCACGTAACTAATGAGGAGGTACTGAACAGAATTGGGTAGAAGAGAAATTTGTGGCACAACCTGACTAACAGAAGGGATCGTTTGGTAGGACACATTCTGAGGCATCAAGGGATCACCAATTTGGTATTGGAGGAGAGAGTGCGGGTTAAAAATTATAGAGGGAGACAAAGAGATGAATAGAGTAAGTAGATTAGATTCACAGGGACGTAGGTTGAAGTAGTTAACCGGAAATGAAGAGGCTTGCGCAGGGTAGACTGAGATGGAGAGATGCATCAAACGAGTCTTTCAATTGTGCGGCAACGTGTTGTAGCATGAACTCAACAAGTCGTTCGAAGTTCCCTGCAGAAATACTGATTCATGATGCTTCTGTTGCCGTCCATAATTGTGGAAGTGTTGTCGGTGCAGTATTTTATGCGCCAACTAACTTCTCGGTGTCCGCCCCCGGTAGCAGAGTGGTCAGCGCGACAGAATGTCAATCCTCAGGGCCCGGGTTCGATTCCCGTCTGGGTATGAGATTTTCTCCGCTCAGGGACTGGGTGTTGTGTTGCCCTAATCATCATCATTTCATCCCCATCGATGCGCAATCGCCGAAGTGGCGTCAAATCGAAAGACTTACACCCGGCGAACGGTCTACCCGACGGGAGGCCCTAGTCCCACGACATTTACATTCACTTCTCGGTTATGTCACATAAACGAAACGTTCTGGCAGATTAAAACTGTGTGCCGGGCCGAAACTCGAACTCTGGTCTCGAGTTCGAGTCTCGGTTCGGCACACAGTTTTAATCTGTCAGGAAGTTTCATTTCAGCGCACACACTCCGCTGTAGAGTGAGAATTTCATTCTGGAAATATGTCCCATAAATGTTCGATGGGATTCATGTCGGGTGATCTGGATGGCCAGATCACTCGCTTCAGTTGTCCAGAACATTCTTCAATCTAACCGTGAACAATTGTGGCATTGTCATCCATAAAAAGGCAACCCGTGAATGGCTGCAAATGGTCTCCAAGCAGCCACTCAATGACTGGTTCAGATGGACCAGAAGACCCTGTCCATTCCATGTACAGACAGCTCAAATCTTTATGGACCCTCTACGAGCCTGCACAGTGTCTTGCTGATAACTAGGATCCAAGACTTCGTGGGGTCTGCGCCACATTCGAACCCTACCATCAGTTCTTATCAACTGAAATCGGGTCCGCCCCAGTAGCTGAGTGGTCAGCGTGACGGATTGCCGTCCTCTGGGCCCGGGTTCGATTCCCGGCTGGGTCGGAGATTTTCTCCGCTCAGGGACTGGGTATTGTGTTGTGTTCATCATCATTTCATCCCCATCCGGCGTGCAGGTCGCCCAATGTGGCGCCGAATGTAATAAGACCTGCGATATGGCGGCCGGACCTGCCCCGCGAGGGGCCTCCCGGCCAATGACGCCAAACGCTCATCATCATCATCATCAACTGAAATCGGGACTCATCTGACCAGGCCACAGCTTTCCAGTCGTCTAGAGTCCGACCAACACAGTCACGAGTTCAGGTGAAGCGCTGCAGGTGATGTCGTGCTGTTTGCAAAGTCACTGAAGTCGTACGTCCCATATTGATTTCTGTGGTTATTTCACGCAGTGCTGGTTGTCTTTTAGCACTGACAGTACTACGCGAACGCCGCTGCTCTCGGTCGTTAAATGAAGGCTGTCAGCCACTGCGTAGTCCGTGGAGAGAGGTAATGCCTGAAATGTGGCATTCTCGACAGACTGTTGACGTGCGGATCGTGGAATATTGAATTTCCTAAAGATTTCCCAAATGGAAAGTCCCATGTTTCTAGCAGCATCTACCATTCCGCGTTCAGCGTCTGTTAATTAGCGTCGTGCGGGCTCAGTAACGTCAGAAACTTTTTCACACGAGTCACCTGAGCTCCGCCAGTGCACTGCCCCTTTGTACCTTGTGTACGCAGTGCTACGAGTGCATTGCTATCACTTGAGTTTTTCAGTGGTGTAAATAACTTACAGTTTGCTGTCAAATCAGGTTTAATACATGTCAGCTTGCACGAGAGTTGCCCAGAAAGTAATGCACCACATTTTTTTTTCTTCGACACTTCTGTATTGAACATAATGAGAATTACACACACGGAAGAATGGTGTTTTATCTACACCCTATTTTTCCACGTGATCTCCATCCCGTTCTACGGCCTTCCTCCAGCGCGAAACAAAGGCGTGTATGCCCTGTCGGTAGCGATACTTGTCTTGTTGGAGGATCCAGTGCTTCACAGTGTGAATCACCTCCAGATTCAGCGCCAATTCCGAATGGTAATGCGTCTGTCCTCGCAAATGACAACTTCAGGTCGCCGCAACATGTCAGGTGTGACAGCCGTGGATGGTCTCTCCGATCACTACAAATCGTGGAGCTCCACCGAACCGCCTTCTGATGATCTCAACCTCCGTGCCCAGCAACTATCTGTACTTCTGTCAACAGTAGATGCTGCATAGACTTTGCACAAGCGTTTGTGAATATTCCCCACAGTTTCTTTCTCTGAAGTGGGAAATTCAATGACGGCGCGTTGCTTGTAACGTGCATCACCTATAGAAGCCATTTTGAAACTGTCCTGCAGCTACGCTATGTGTCGGAAGTGACGGAAACTTGGCGCGCTCACTCAGGGGACTGCAAATAATGCATACGTAACGTTTCGCATTTGTAGCATTGTCTTCGGCTGAGGGAAAAAAATGCAGTGCATTACTTTCTGGGCATCGTCGTATTTGTGGTTAAAGGTGACCATTGACCAAAGTAATTAAACTAGCGTACGCCTTATCATATGGGTGTCGAATTGGAGACCAAGATAAATCGTGAGCGGCACATGTGTGTCACACTTCATGACTGGATGCGTGCTAAAAGCGTCTGCATGAAGATTGATGTGTCTGCTACTTGGCGTGAGCCTACAAATCATGCATCAGATTGCTGAGCAAAGCAGCCAAGTGAAGTGGAAGAGGAATATTCAGCACCATGAAATGCCACCTGTCATTCGGCCTGTGGTTGACGGCAAAGGACTGACAGTTCCTGTCCCCCACATGTACCACCACGAAGCAGTGATAGTGATGATGCTGAACCAAGACACACGGCCGATAAAGTGCAATCATCTGCCAGTGACACTGATGCCACATTTACACCATCATAGTTATCTGGACAACCACACAAAAATACGTAGTGTGAGCTGAATGATATGATTACGGATTTAGATCTTCCAAAGTGTATGGCCTATCTGTTGGCTAAACAACTGCGGCAGTGTATCTCCTCGCTGACACTGTGCGGAAGCGTCAGAAAAAAACTTGATCGTCATTTCAGTTCTGTAGGCGATATTACATCCTGCAGTGACAGTGACGGTTTGTTGGAAGATCTGAACATAACATTACATCAGAAGAGTGGAGACTCTATATAGATAGCTCGAAAACAAGTCTGAAGACAGTGGTGTCACACAGTAGTAATGAACTGCCATTCATCCCTGTCGTATATGTTGCCCTAGCTAAAGCAAGTTATACTGTGTTGAAACCCGTTGTAAACTACGTTAAGTATCATAAGCATGATTCGCTGGTGTGAGGGAACTTCAGAGTAATTGCGATGCAGTTGGGTCTGCAAGAAATTTATACTAAGTAAAGCTATTACATGTGTGGGTAGGACAGTCACGTAAGAGAAAAACACTACACACAGAGGTATTGGCCTCCACGAACAGCTCTGGTGCCTGGAACAAAAAAATATCGCGGAAGAACCTCTAGCGAAACTGAACAAAATACTTCTCCCTTCATTACACACTAAGTTGGGGCTCATGATTGCATCTGCTAAGGTTGTCCACAGGAATGAAGCGGCATATCAGTATTTGTGTAAGAAGTTTACACGACTCAGCACTCAGAAGATCACAAAGGGGATATTCATTGGTCCACAGGTACGACAGCTGTTAGCAGACACAGACTTTGAGTCCTTTCTAGCCCTTCATAAACTGAATGCGTGGCATTGTTTCGTTAACGTGATAAAATTGTTCTTGGGAAACAGGAGAGCTCACAGTCGAACTTATGCGCGCTTATAAGATCATCGGCTGCAACGCTATCCTGAAGATACACTTCCCTTACTTCCGCCTCGGTGTGATACCAAAGAAAGTGGTGAACACGGCCAACGGTTCTTCTAGGGGAACCGTTGCACTACTGCTGTGTCGGCCGATTTCTGCCGGATGCTGCAGCAAGATGCTCTAGACACCACCCACAAGAAAAACTCCTGAGGGCCTGGTGAGAGATTTCGCCAGATCTCATGCAACCCCTCATAACGCACCTGTCATGCGTTTCCTTCTTCATGGCAATTCTCGGCCGCACTTTGCAGGGGCAATGAAGACGCTATCTCTCCTTACATGTAACGCTAGCTATGAAGAAGACACTCTGACACAAAAAATGTGCTATAGACCAGCGCTGAGAATTGGCGGAAACTACAGGCGGTTGCCCTCTAAGAGGATGGCATTGGAGAAATGGTACAACGCAACGATAGATGTCTTAAGTCGGAGTAACGATTATGTAGAGAAGTACCTGGAAGGTGAACCGTTGCAAATAAAACATTTTTCATAAATTTAGACGACATTGTCTATGCAGTGCAGCGATCTGGTGCTATGCAGTGGAGATCGCAGTAACATTGGTTCATTGATCTGTTTCGATTTATGTTAAAGCCGTCCTCAGAATTTTGGGCCGCCTATGGCTGGTCCTGGTGGCTCCTCGGTTTTCTACGTGATACCACGGTCGTACACTGGGTACGATAGTGGGAGCACAAGGTCAGACTGTGTCAAGGTTAGGGAAGGAAATCGGTAGCGATCTTTCAAAGGAACCATCCCAGCATTTGTCTGAAGAGATTTAAGGAAATAAAGGAAAACCTAAATCTGGATCGCTGGGCGCAGGTTTGAACCGTCGTGCAGCCGAATGCGGGTCCAGTGTGCTAATCACTGCGCCACCTCGCTCGGTCCCTGCTAGAGCAGGGAGAGAAATCTCTTCACCCCACAGCACCATCCCAAACAACCAGAAGCACCTCGCAGGACATCGACGGAGTCGAGAGCACCTTCCAGCTGGTCACTGTACAGGCAGGTCCGAGGGAGGTGGCGCTTCAAACAGCAAAGTGTCGACACATGAGAAAAAGGTCAGAGCTCACAAGTTCATATGAAGTCTTAAGTTGGTTAATGATGTTACAACGGCGCCAAAGTTAACCACAATTGTGTCCCACTCCAATGTGAGTGTGGCACACGATGGGAAGGTAGGCACACCCCCACTTAACGACATTTCATCCCTTCTTTTGATGCCTTTGCAATGGAGGTCAAAACTGCGATGCCCAGCTTGAAAGCATGTGGTTTCCTTATGGATGGCCGAGACAGACGGCCGCTCAGAATCGACAAAGAAAGTTTGGTTTGTTGAGAAACACGAGAAAGAAAGGTCTCAGTAGGTGGAATAAATGGGGCCAATGAAACCACCCTTTCTCTTACCTTTCCTGGGGCGTTGATTCATACACATTTCGCGCTTCAAAACGACAGTTTTAAGTGCGATGAGCGACAGAAGGAAGTTATCGACAACATTCAACACTGTTGTCATCCAGACGATTCAACCATTCTCTAAGGACATCGTGGGCAGCAGTGCCACATCTGAGCCCTTTGGGCAGCTCTGGTGCACAGGATGGAACCACTAGAAACCATTTTGATATTGACACATGCGTTAATAAAACGGCAAAGGATCTCCCTAGGAACATCCAGTTCAGCAGTATCCTCAGTATCAGGTGCATGTGAGCACTTTAAAAATGTAACTCTGCCGAGTAGGCTACACTGCTACTCTTGCAGCTAAGAGTGGGCATGCAGAATAAGAGACGTGTCCAGAGGTTGCCTGCCCATAGGGGCCTCAGAATCTCGTCATAGATTGTCTCTGTACAGTTCAATTATTAAAGTGCTCAACAAAAGCAGACAGTGGCACTGAGGATGTTGCCAAACTGGGAAAACTTAGAGGGACTGTTTGCCATTTTATTCACACATGTGACAGTATGCATCCCCTCATTTTTCATGGCACAGAAGGGCATGAAAGAGGATGGCAGCGAAAACATAAGCGCACTTTGCTGCTTTGGATCACATTCGAATTTCGTCGAACAGTTTTGAAAGGTCCGTAGAGGCTCCAGCCTGTACACCAGAGCGAAAATGCGTTCACACAGCACTCCAAAGGGAACAGATCACATTCTGTGGCATTACTGCCCCACAATGTACTTATAGAAAGGCTGAATCGTTCGGATGACAGCAGTGTTGAATGTTGTCAGAAACGTCGTCCTATTGCTCATCACACTATGTACTGTCGTTTTTGACCACGAAATGTGTGGGCATCAACACGCCAACAACAGGGGTGGTTTCATTGATTCTCTTTATTCCACCCAATAAGGCCTTTTTCTGAGCGGCTATCTGTCTCGACTGCCCATAAGAAAACCAGCGTGATTTCAACTCTTGGTGTCGCGGATTTGACCTCCATCATAGAAGCAAAAAAATAGGGGATAAAGTGTGGGTGAAAGGGTATGTGACGACCTTAGCATCTTGTGACACGTCCAGAATTGTGGTGAAATTTGGTTACATTGTTACCTCATTAAGCCACATGTCACGTGACCCTCTGAGCTCCGGCCTTTTTTTCTTGCATGTCTTGATACCTCGCTGTCTGAAGCGTCCCCGAGCCCGAGGATGGCGTCACAGGACGTCACACTTTTGCACCATTGGAGAGGAAGGTTTTAGGCACCTTAGAGCCAAATTTCAAACTTCTACGCAGCAATGGAAGACAATTTCGGCGCTTCGAAAAAGTGATCCTTTAATTGTGTTGCGCAGTGGTACCAGTTGCACACAACGCTGATGTTGACGGCGCCACCCTGGCAGCGCGTTACGCAAGTGCGTGAGGTGGGGCCAGCGCTCGCCTTTCCCCGGTAATAATAATCCATTTACAAAGCCCGGCCTCCGTGCCTTCCCCCCGCTGTTACGCACCGGCTCTGCTCTGCTCTGCTCTATAGGGCGGCCCTTCGCTTCCCTTCTCTCGCCTCACCACTGTCTCGAGGGCCGAGCCCAGACCTTGATCCGCCGCCTCTGGCCACTGGACGTGGCGTGGGGCCGTTCTTTACGACGCCGGCAGCGTCCGTTGTAAACCACACCGCAACCTGGAGACGAGACCTCATGGCAGGCAGTTGTGGTATTACTGCACTAACAGCATTAACACTCATTCGAATTCTGAAATATCCAGGAGTAACATACAGGGAGTCAAAGGCTGTCTACAACTTACCATGCTGCATTCATCCAAGGAAAACTGATTCAGAAGGAAGTGAAACAGCTCTGCAGCCTATTTCCATGTTATTCAGTATTTATACAGACTACGTTTTTTTCCACGCTACCAGTCTTGAAACAGAAATTCGTCTATGGAACAGGAGTTGTTCAAGGGAAATAATTTTAAGTTAGATTTGAAGCTTGCTTTGCTGCTTGTCAGGTATTTCATGGTTTTCGGCCAATGACCAAACCTTTTTGTTGCTACATAATGAACTCCTTTCTGAGCCACTGACAGCTTTAATAATAGGTAATAAAGGCCTTTTTTGTCTACTGATGTAGGTTTGGACATCACTGTCCTTCCAAAATTGTGATGGATTATTTATGACGAATTTAACTAGAAAATGTGATACGTATTGTGATGGTGCAGTTAAAATGACCAATTCCTTGAAGAGATGACGTCCGCGAGTGAACACCACATGCTACTCTATCTGCTCGCTTTTGTGCAAGAAATAATTTCTTTCTAAGTGATGAGTTACCCCAGAAAATTATTCCATAAGACATTATTGAGTGGAAATATGCACAGTATGTGAGGAGATTCATTCGTCTGTTTCCAAGACTAGTAACTGTACAAAGAGAAAAAGTAGCTGAACTTAACTGTTTGAGAGTAATATGCTTCTTCCATTTAAAGTTCTCATCAGTACATGCATACATTCTACCCTATTTGGTGACTGCTGCTCATGTTCTCGGTCAGTTGTTGATACGACTGTTTGTTATAGAGAAGTGAATATAGTGTGTTTTCTCAAAATTAAGGGACAGTTCATTTTCAGAGAAACACTTAATAATTTTTTGAAAGATATCAACATCAATGGCTTCTCTTTGGATTCATTATAACACTAGCATCGTCTGGAAGAAGTTCCAGTTTTGCTTGTGAAATATTAAATGAAAGGTCATTCACTCTTATAAGAAATAGGACCCTCAATTAAACCCTGTGGATTCCTCTTTGTGATTTCTCCCCTGTCGCTGAAATTTTTTACCTTTCGAACAATGTTTAAGTTATTCAGCAAAAATTTTGTATCCCTTTTGTTAAGTATGATTCAAATCAGTTGTGTGTACACCATCAGTTCCATAAAACTTAAGTTTTTCTAAGAGCATAGCACAATCTAAGCAATCAAAACTATCCGAAATATCACAAAAGGCTTGTTTTCCGCTGTTGTTACATGAGCAGGATCGAAAAATAATATGTACATTAATGTTAAAACTAAACTTGTATGCATATCATGTAATGTGACTCGTTCCCTTTCATTTCGATGAAAGAGTCGTTCAGATGATCTATGGAACATGTAACCAAGTACCAGTAAAGGAAAATATGAAGGCATTTGGAAAAGGAACTAAAGTTCAGGAAGAAGAAATAAAAATTTTGAGGACTGTTGAGGTCATTTTAGCTGTGACGGAGACGGGAGGTTTTCGAAGAGCAGTTGAATGGAATAGATGGTGTCTTCAGAACAGATTATACGATTGATGTCAAACGTATGTAAAATGAATGTAAAAATAAGTAACGAAGTGTACTCTAATTAGGTCAGATGATGAAGAGGAAATTCGATAAAGAAATGAGACACTGAAAATAGTAGACGAGTTCTCCTGTTTGGGCTGCAAAATACCTGACGATGGCCAAAGTAGAGACGACATAAAACGCAGACCAGCAGTAGCAAGAATAACGTTTCTGAAAACAAGAATACAAATTTAAATATTAGCAAATCTTTCCTGGTGCTACAGAAATTTTTGGGAAGAATTAACTAAAAAAGGGGATCAGTTAATCCGACGCATCTTGAGGCGTCAAAGAATAGTCAGTTTGGTAATGGAGGGAGGTGAGAGCGTAAAAGTTTTAAGGGGGGCGAGAGAGGGAGGACCATGGCTTGAGTGCGGTAGGCAAGCTGGAATAGACATAGGTTGCGGAAGTTACGCAGAAACGAAGATGCAAGTACGGTATGGACTAGTGTGGAAAGGTGCACAAAAATAGTCTTCGGGCTGAAGTTCACAACAACAAACAATGTCAACAGCACCGAATTCAAGCCACATGAACGCACGAGACGTACTTCTCTAAGCGAAGATGCCGTTCGAGTCTGATAACAAGCTGAGCAAAGCAGTGCAGTGGCGTGGAACCTAACTGGTTTCCTGACGGAAGTTGGTATGTGGCAGTTCCGAAACTACGTTTCTTCCTGAAACTGAATTATTCAGGTTGTTCGGAGCTAACGTAACCTGTAAACAGAACGTAGATCGGTGCTTTACGTCTCGATTGTAGCAGTTCTCAACGCAGTGAATCTGCGCGCGGACACACACGGGAGTGGAGTCACTACCGCGATAGAGAGAAGCGGTCACAACAGAACAAAAAGTCGCTCCCAAACGAACACCTTATTCGACTGGTTGCCCGAGGTGAAGTCATCAGCTCAATTCAGGGAAGAAGCCTGTAGATATCCTCGTATTTACATTTCAATAAAACATTTGCTCATATTGAAAAGTTAAATTATTTTCAGTCGCATTATAAATTCTTTGCTAATTTTCTAGTTTATAACGAAGTCACATCGTGATAAAACTATACACGGTCGAAAGAAAATCTTAGGCCAAATATCGATTCAGTCACCATGAATTAAGACTAAGACATTACTAAGAGCACATACTCAAAAGAGGTGAAGAAGGAGTAGGCATGACAGTCAATAAAAATGAATAATGAACTCCATAGTGAGCATATTATTGTAGCCAAGGCAGAAACAAATTCAACAGCCACCATGGAGGGACAAGCTCATATGCCAAGAAGCACTGCAGATTACGAAGAGATCGAAAAAATGTATACTGAGGTGACAAAAGTCACAGGATACCTCCTAGTATCGTGTCGGACCTCCTTCTGCCCGGCTTAGTGCAGTAACTCGACGTCGCATAGACTCAAGAAGTCGTTGGAAGTCACCTGCAGAAATATTGAGCAATGCTGGCTCTTTAGCCGCCCATTATTGCAAACATGTTGCCGGTGTGGGATTCTGTGCACGAACTGACCTCAAAAATTATGTCCCATAGCTGTTGATTGGTGGCCAAATAATTTGCTCGAATTGTCCAGAATGTTCTTCAAACTGCGAACAGTTGTTGCCTGGCGACATGGCGCATTGTCATCCACAAAAATTCCATCCTTGTTTGGGAACCAAGTCCGGGAATAGCTCCAAATGCTCTCCAAGTAGCCGAAGACAGCCATTTCCAACCAATGATTGGTTCAATAGGGCCAAGGGCGCAGCCCGTTCCACATAAACACAGCCTACACCAACGTAGAGCTACCACCAGCTTGCACAGTGTCTTGCTGACAACTTGATTCCATGGCTTCGTAGCATCTGCGCCACACTCGAATCGTACCATTAGCTCTTACCAACTGTAATCGGGACTCATCTGACCAGGCCACGATTTGCCAATCAGGTAGGGTCCAACAGATATGGTCAAGAGCTCAAGAAAGGCGATGCAGGCACAGACGCCGTTGCTCTCGGCGGTTAAGTGTAGGCCTGAAATTTGGTATTCTCGGAACACTCTTGACACTGTGGATCTCGGAATGCTGAACTCCCTAACGATTTCCAAAACGGAATGCTCCAAGCCTCTAGCTCTAACTACCATTTCGCGTTCAAAGTACACTGGTGTCCAAACTTAAAGCAACATCTACATCTACGTGATTATTCTCCTGTTCAGAATAAAGTGTCTGGAAGAGGGTTCAATGAACCACCTTCAAGCTGTCTCTATACCGTTCCACTCTGGAACGGCGCGCGGGAAAAACGAGGACTTAAATTTTTCTGTGCTGGCCCTGATTTCTCGTATTTTATCGTGATGATCATTTCTCCTTATGTAGGTAGGTGCCAACAGAATGTCTTCGCAATCGGAGGAGAACGAAAAACACCTTTGTTTTAATGAATGCCACTCCAATTCACGTATCATGTCTGTGGCACTCTCTCCCCTATTTCGCTATAATACAAAACGAGCTGTCCTTCTTTGAACTTTTTCGATGTCATCCGTCAGTCCCACCCGATGCGGATCCCACACTGCACAGCAATATTGCAGAACAGGACTAACAAGAATGGTGTAAGCAGTCTCTTTAGTAGACCGGTTGCACCTGCCAATGAATCGCAGTCTTTCGTTTGCTCTACCCACAACATTATCTATGTGATCGTTCCAATTTAGGGTATTTGTAACTGCAATCCCTAAGTATTTAGTTGAATTTACAGCCTTCAGATTTGTGTGACTTTATCCCGTAATCGAAATGTAGTGGATATCTTGTGTTACTCATGTGAATAACTTCACACTTTTCTTTATTCAGAGTCAATTGCCAGTTTTCGCACCTTAGAAATATATCTTATCCAAACCATTTTGCAATTTCTTTTGGTCATCTGATGACCTTACAAAACGGTAAATGACAGCACCATCTGCAAACAATCTAAGATGGCTACTGCGATTGTGTCCTATGTCGTTAATACAGATCAGGAACAATAGAGGGAATTTAAGGAGATGGGATGTGGATAAACTGAGAGAACCAGAGGTTGTACAGAGTTTCAGGGAGAGCATAAGGGAACAATTGACAGGAATGGGGGAAAGAAATACAGTAGAAGAAGAATGGGTAGCTTTGAGGAATGAAATAGTGAAGGCAGCAGAGGATCAAGTAGGTAAAAAGACGAGGGCTAGTAGAAATCCTTGGGTAACAGAAGATATATTGAATTTAATTGATGAAAGGAGAAAATATAAAAATGCAGTAAGTGAACCAGGCAAAAAGGAATACAAACGTCTCAAAAATGAGATCGACAGGAAGTGCAAAATGGCTAAGCAGGGATGGCTGGAGGACAAATGTAAGGATGTAGAGGTTTATCTCACTAGGGGTAAGATAGATACTGCCTATAGAAAAATTAAAGAGACCATTGGAGAAAAGAGAACCACTTGTATGAATATCCAGAGCTCAGATGGAAACCCAGTTCTAAGCAAAGAAGGGTAAGCAGAGTATATAGAGGGTCCATACAAGGGCGATGTTCTTAAGGACAATATAATGGAAATGGAAGAGGAGGTAGAAGAAGATGAAATGGGAGATATGGTACTGCGTGAAGAGTTTGAGAGAGCACTGAAAGACCTGAGTCGAAACAAGGCCCCGGGAGTAGACAATATTCCATTAGAACTACTGACGGCCTTGGGAGAGCCAGTCCTGACAAAACTCTACCATCTGGTGAGCAAGATGTATGAGACAGGCGAAATACCCTCAGACTTCAAGAAGAATATAATAATTCCAATCCCAAAGAAAGCAGGTGCCGACAGATGTGAACATTACCGAACAATCAGTTTAATAAGTCACAGATGCAAAATACTAACGCGAATTCTTTACAGGCGAATGGAAAAACTGGTAGAAGCCGACCTAGGGGATGATCAGTTTGGATTCCGTAGAAATATTGGAACACGTGAGGCAATACTGACCCTACGACTTATCTTAGAAGCTAGATTAAGGAAAGGCAACCCTACGTTTCTAGCATTTGTAGACTTAGAGAAGGCTTTTGACAATGTTGATTGGAATACTCTCTTTCAAATTCTAGAGGTGGCAGGGATAAAATACAGGGAACGAAAGGATATTTACAATTTGTACAGAAACCAGATGGCAGTTATAAGAGTCGAGGGACATGAAAGGTAAGCAGCGGTTGGAGAGGGAGTGAGACAGGGTTGTAGCCTCTCCCCGATGTTATTCAATCTGTATATTGAGCAAGCAGTATAGGAAACAAAAGAAAAATTCGGAGTAGGTATTAAAATCCATGGAGAAGAAATAAAAACTTTGAGGTTCGCCGATGACATTGTAATTCTATCAGAGACAGCAAAGGACCTGGAAGAGCAGTTCAATGGAATGGACAGTGTGTTGAAAGTAAGATATAAGATGAACATCACCAAAGCAAAACGAGGATAATGGAATGTAGTCGAATTAAGTCGGGTGATGCTGAGGAAATTAGATTAGGAAATGAGACACTTAAAGTAGTAAAGGAGTTTTGGTATTTGGGGAGCAAAATAACTGATGATGGTCGAAGTAGAGAGGATATAAAATGTAGACTGGCGATGGGAAGGAAAGCGTTTCTGAAGAAGAGACAATTGTTAACATCAAGTATAGATTTAAGTGTCAGGAAGTCGTTTCTGAAAGTATTTGTATGGAGTGTAGCCATGTATGGAAGTGAAACATGGACGATAAATAGGTTGAACAAGAAGAGAATCGAAGATTTCGAAATGTGGTGCTACAGAAGAATGCTGAAGATTAGATAGGTAGATCACATAACTAATGAGGAGGTATTGAATAGAATTGGGGAGAAGAGGAGTTTGTGGCACGACTTGGCAAGAAGAAGGGACCGGTTGGTAGGACATGTTCTGAGGCATCAGGGGATCACAAATTTAGCATTGGAGGACAGCGTGGAGGGTAAAAATCGTAGAGGGAGACCAAGAGATGAATACACTAAGCAGATTCAGAAGAATTTAGGTTGCAGTAAGTACTGGGAGATGAAGAAGCTTGCACAGGATAGAGTAGCATGGAGAGCTGCATCAAACCAGTCTCAGGACTGAAGACCACAACAATAACAACAACAAAACACTTCCTCGGGAACCGCCGGATATTACTTCTGTTTCACTCGATGACCTTCCGTCTATTATTACGAACTGTGACCTTTCTGACAGGAAATCACGAGTCCAGTCGCACAACTGAGGCAATATTCCATTCGCACACAGTTTGGTTGGAAGACCCTTGTGAGGAACAGTGTCGAAAGCCTTTTGGAAATCTAAAAATATAGAATCAATTTGACATCCCCTGTCGATAGTATAAAGAGCTAGTTGTGTTTCACATGAACGCTGTTTCCCCGTCCTGTGTCTAATTCATGATATTAATATGCAAACAGTCAACAGATGTCCGTACGATCGTGTTCTGCACCGAAGATGGCAGTTCGGTCATCGGAAAACTACGCAAACGATCACGCCTACCGAACGGAGTGTTTGCTGGGTAGTCCTGCATCCACAGTAGCTGTGTGCACAGTCACAGACGTTGCAGTGTGGCACAGAAATGACTCCTACCAGATTCTCAGTAGTGGAGGGCCGCTGGAAGAATGGAAGCAGGACAGTCGCAAACAGATGTGGCCAGATGGCTTAACGTGAATCGTTCTGTTGTTCCTCGGGCGTGGCGACGGTTTACAGAGACCGAAACTGTATGCCGTCTTCGACAGTGTGGCCTTTATTGTCGGAGACCTGTTGTGTGTGTTCTTTTGACGCGTCTTCACAGAAAGAAACGTCTCTAGTGGAGTCGTCAACACGTCACCTGGACAGTCGAACAGTGGGCCAATGTTCTCCCGGTTGGGTCTGGAGAGTGGTTCTCTACAGATTCGCACCTGACAGGAATGTGGAACACGATTTCGAAAGAGATCGATATCGAGGAGGATCGCTAATGGTGTGGGCATGGATCATGTTGACAACTCGTGACAACTCGAATACTTATCCATGCAATTGTGCAGGTGAATCGGAAAGATTTTTAACTGCTGTCAGGTATGATGACGAGATCTTTGGACTCACGTACGGTTGTTGCGGGGAACTGCGCGCCCAGTCTTCGTACTGATGGACGATAATGTAAAAATACCCAGACTAGAGACAGAGGTCGAGAAGAGGTTCGCGAACTTAACACCACTTATTGCCAAAACCGCCCATTTCTGAGCCAAAAACATCCTATTAGAATGGGAAGAATTGCCCCAAAATATAGTACCATACGACATAAGCGAATGAAAAAAAGCAAAGTAGACTAATTTTCGTGTCGAACGATCACTCACTTCAGATACCTTTCGAATAGTAAAAATGGCAGCATTATGTCTTTGAACAAGATCCTGAACGTGGGCTTTCTACGACGGTTTACTATCTATCTGAACACGTAGAAATTTGAAATGTTCAGTTTCACTAATCTTATGCCCATTCTGTGCAATTAAAACGTCAGGTTTTGTTCAATTGTGTGTTAGAAACTGTAAAAACTGAGTCTTACTGTGATTTAGAGCTAGTTTATTTTCTACAAGCCATGAACTTAGGTCATGAAGTGCACTATTTGAAAACGAGCCGATGTTGCACACAACATCCTTTACTACCAATCTAGTGTCATCAGCAAACAGAAATATTTTAGAGGTACCTGTAATAATAGAGGACATATCATTTATATAAATAAGGAACAGGAGTAGCCCCAACACTGATTCCTGGGGCACCCCCCCATTTGACCGTAACACACTCAGATCCCACATCACAGCCATTCTCAACACTGTGAATAATGACCTTTTGCTGTCTGTTGTTTAAGTATAAGGTGAACCAATTGTGAGATACTCCCTGTATTCCCTAATGGTCCAACTTCTCGAGCAATATTTTATGATCAACACAATCAAACGCCTCAGTTAAATCAAAAACTTTGCCTAGCGTTCAAAACCTTTTGTTTAATCCATCCAGTGCCTCACAGAGAAAAGAGAATATAGCACTTTCAGTTGTTAAACGACTTCTAAAGCCGAACTGTACATTTGATTGCAAATCGTGTGATATAAAATGATCAACTATCCTTACATATACAGCCTTTTCATTAACTTTAGGAAAAACTGATGGCATAGAAACGTACTCCGTCTACAGGCCACAAGTGGCCCATCGGGACCATCCAACCGCCGAGTCATCCTCAGCTGAGGATGCGGATAGGAGGGGCGTGTGGTCAGCACACCGCTCTCCCGGTCGTTATGATGGTTTTCTTTGACCGGATCCGGTACTATTCGGTCGAGTAGCTCCTCAATCAGCATCACGAGGCTGAGTGCACCCCGAAAAATGGCAACAGCGCATGGCTGCCTGGATGGTCACCCATCCCAGTGCCGGCCACGCCCGACAGCGCTTAACTTCGGTGATCTGACGGGAACCGGTGTATCCATTGCGGCAAGGCCGTTGCCCGATGGCATAGAAAAAATTGTCTATATTATCCCTTTCTCCCTTTTTATAAAGCGGCTTTACTTCAAAATGATTCAAATGGCTCTGAGCACTATGGGACTTAACTTCTGAGGCCTTCAGTCCCCTAGAACTTAGAACTAGTTAAACCTAACTAACCTAAGGACGTCACACACATCCATGCACGAGGCAGGATTCGAACCCGCGACTGTAGCGGTGGCGCGGTTCCAGACTGTAGCGCCTAGAACCGCTCGGCCACTTCGGCCGGCGCGGCTTTACTACTGAGTATTTTAATCGTTTAGGAAACTGACCATTCCTAAAGGAAAAATTACAAATGTGGCTAAATACAGGGCTAACATGTGCAGTACAGTATTTTAATATTCTGCTAGGCACTCCATCATAACCACGAGAGTCCTTAGTCTTCGGTGATTTAATTATTGACTCAATCTCCCCCTTCTCTGTATCACAGAGGAGTATTTCAGACATCAATCTCGAAAAGGTATTTGCCAAGAGATTTATATTATTGCCTGTAGAAACTAAAATTGTATTTAATTCACCAGAAATGCTCAGAAAATGTTAAATACCGTACATATATCTAACTTATCGGTGACAGGTGAGGTGTAGGGCCGGCCCGCGTGTGGCTGCTGAATACCACCTGCCGGTAAAATGTGCCTGCTTTCCTCATTATCGCTATAAACCGAAGGTAATGGATCACTGTGACTTGAGAAGACGCTCAGGGTTCCTCGCAGACGTATGGGCGAACCGTACCGTCAAATCTGTGAGTTTGAAAGAGGGCACATTATTGGCGTGACAGAATGTGATCCATCCATCCGGGATATTGCTGCTCGTGTGGGATGAAGTATTTCAGCAGTGCAACAGGTGTGCGCCGAATATCCTTTCCCAACAACACCCCAGACCCCATTTTTAGCAAGACAAATACATGACAGCTTGTTGCTGTACGAATACGTGCCTTCTCGATGCCACAGGATGTCAACCTTTTGCCCTGGCCCGCCAGATCACTAGACTTGTTGCCAATCGGAAACGTATGGGATATGGTGAAACTATGGGTGCACCACACTGACACAATACCACACACCACAGATGATCTTTGGAACCAAGTGAATGCAACATGGATGATGTATCACAGGACGCCATTCGCGCCTTATACGCGTCGATACCACACGCATGGAACAGTTTATCAGTGCCGATGGCAGGCCCTGCACCTACTAGTCAACAGGACACATGCTGAATGGAAGTGCCGGCCGCGGTGGTCTAGTGCTTTTCGGCGCTCAGTCCGGAGCCGCACGACTGCTACGGTCGCAGGTTCGAATCCTGCCTCGGGCATGGATGTGTGTGATGTCCTTAGGTTAGTTAGGTTTAAGTAGATCTAAGTTCTATGGGAATAATGACCTCAGAAGTTAAGTCCCATAGTGCTCAGAGCCATTTGAGCCATGTGAATGGAAGTGACTGAAATGGTAAACATTTCTACAGAACATACTAAAGTACGTGTCCTCTGCATGTAAACGTCCTACACTATGTGACCAAAAGTATCCGAACAACTGGCTGAAAATGACTTACAAGTTCGTAGCGTCCTCCATCGGTAATGCTGGAATGCAATATGGTGTTGTCCCACGCTTAGCCTTGAATGATAGCTTTCACACTCGCAGGCATACTTTCAGCCAGTTGCTGGGACGTTTCTTGGGGAATCGCAGCCCACTCTTCACGGAGTGCTGCACTAAGAAGAGGTATCAATGTCGGCTGGTGAGGTTTGGCACGAAGTCGGTGTTCCAAAACATCCCATAGGTGTTCTATAGGATTCAGGTCAGGACTCTGTGTAGGCCAGTTCATTACGGGGATGTTATTGTCGTGTAACCACTCCGCCACAGGACGTGCATTATTAACAGGTGCTCGATCGTGTTGAAAGATGCGATCGCCATTCCCGATTGTTCTTCAACAGTGGGAAGCAAGAAGGTGCTTAAAACATCAATGTAGGCCTGTGGTGTGACAGTGCCACCCAAACAACAAGGGGTGCAAACCCCTCCATGAAAAACACGACCACGCCATATCACCGACACCGAATTTTACTGTTGGCAATACACATGCTGACAGATGACGTTCACCGGGCATTCGCCATATCAAATGGTTCAAATAGCTCTAAGTACTATGGGACTTAACATCTGAGGTCATCAGTCCCCTAGAACTTAGAACTACTTAAACCTAACTAACCTAAGGACATCACACACATCCATGCCCGTAGCGGTCGCGCGGTTCCGGACTGAAGCGCCTAGAACCGCTCGGCCACCACGGCCGGCATCCGCCATATCCACACCCTGCCATCGGATCGCCTAATTGTGTACCGTGATTCGTCACTCCACGCAACGTTTTTCCACTCTTCAATCGTCCAATGTTTACGCTCCTTACACCAAACGATGCGTCATTTGGCGTATACGAAATCCAAGTTTTTTCACCTTTCATCTAACTGTGATAGTACTTGCAGTGGATCCAGATGCAGTTTGGAATTCGTGTGTGATGGTCTGGATAGATGTCTGCCTGTTACACATTACGACCCTCTTCAACTCTCGACGGTCTCTGTCAGTCAACAGACGAGGTCGACCTGTACGCTTTCGTGCTGTACGTGTCCCTTCACGTTTCCACTTCAGTATCATATCAGAAACAGTGGACCTAGGGATGTTTAGGAGTGTGGAAATCTCGCGTATGAAACAAGTGACACCCAATCACCTGACCACGTTCGAAGTCCGTGAGTTCCGTGGAGTGCCCCATTCTGCTCTCTCAGGATGTCTAATGATTACTGAGGTCGCTGATACGGAGGACCTGTCAGTAGGTGGCAGAAAAATGCACCTAATATGAAAAACGTATGTTTTTGGGGGTGTTCGGATACTTTTGACCACATACTATACCTCTAGTCGTTCAAGGTGTTCTGTTTACGGTTCAGTAGTAACGCTAACGTATTTTAACGTATTATGTTCTCTGATAAGGTGAAGAATTCGCAATGAGGGCCGCCTATTTTACATATGGAGTTGACATGTGTGACTGTTGTGCCCCTACCGACTACTGTTGTGCGAAACTCTTATTGCCGACTGCATCACATGCTGCTTGTTCCCATTCTATTATGTGGATCGTGATATGCTCTAAGCATAACTATTTTCCTTTTTACGTAGCTTGATGACGGCCAAGGGCAAAATTAGGTAAATCCCGCATAATTAAATAAAATATTAATGTAAGCAGAAAAATGACTTTAATTAAGAAATTTACAGCTTCTATGGTTGTGTACATGGAAAAGACTTAACTACGTTTTTCTGCCCTCAGTCACTATCACAAACAGTTGTTGCGACGCAGCTTCTATATATCGACAGTACCAGTTACGTTTACTTTCGTCAGTACCGAATGGCAACCCTAGGTCGAATCGAAAGTAACAGGCGTATTAGGTAACTCGGCTTGTCCAAGTTGGTAGTTTATCACTCACGGGCCGGTCACGCTGGAGACTTCGATGCCCGCACAGGACACGAACCGCACCAGGCGGAGGTCACCAGATCTGGGGTGGGCGTGGTGAACGGCCGAGGCAACAGCAGCAGGGACACAGCCGTGCTGTGCTGTGCTGTTCCCTGCCGTGCCGTGTTGCAACCCGCAAGCGATTCCTGCCCGCCGTACTTTCAACGTCGACGCATTTCACTTTTTGAGCTCTCCGCGCGCTGGTGTTACTGCGAGGTCAGCGGAGCGGGCGAGTGGGATGTAGGCCAGTGTCTGTTACGAGGCAGGAGTTACCGTAGGCCGAAAGCGCCAGTTTCCATAACAAAGGGAACAAATTTCTTTCGTTATAGCGAACTAGAGAGAAAAACTGGCCGAACTGTTACTGAATCAACCGTTCACGCATGGCGCCACAGTGTATTACGACAGCACTACATCACATATTCAGAATGGTATTTGTACGTGGTTAAAACCGAACAAGAGACAACTGTTTAACCATTGAGCCATACCTGTCTATAGGGAAAAATAAATAAGGATGTTATATTAAGCCACGCAGCTTGTATTAAGTGTTAATGTGTTGTATTGGTCTGTAACGTAACAGTGATCAACATTTACAGTAGCTACATCTACAGTCTGTTAATTACTACGTAGGTGGCGGCAGAATATATGTAATTTCTCCACCGAAAGACGATTCATAGACTTTACTAAACATGTTCTGGCGTGATGTAGGTCAACTAACTTCAAGGGTCTTCCAGTTAAAATAGTTCAACATTTCTGTCACATTCTCTCGCCAGTCGATCAAGCATTGCGCTTCTTTGTATTCGCTGGATTTCTCCTGTTAGATCAACCCGACATGTGTGCCCTTCACTTGAACTGTATTAAAGCATGGGCTGCAAAATGTATCGTATGCAGTCTCTTTTGCAGAAAAATTGTATTTTTCCCAGTATCCTCCAGTTAGTGGCTTTCCGTGGTATTTCTAAATCGGTTAAGGTGAATGCTGTGATACTTCCTTCCCAAACGTTTCTCACAATGAGCGAGTGCTGTTATGGTTCCTTTGAAATGACGCCACTGATTTTCTTCCATATCTCTCTCCATGCGGCTTTTCGTGGATGATGCTGTAATATACAGAGAAGTTGCAGCATTAGAAAATTGCAACGAAATGCAGGAAGATCTGCAGCGGATAGGCACTTGGTGCAGGGACCCTTAACATAGAACTGACCATTAACATAGAAAAAATGTAATGTATTGCGAATACATAGAAAGAAGGATCCTTTATTGTATGATTATATGATAGCAGAACAAACACTGGTAGCAGTTACTTCTGTAAAACATCTGGGAGTATGCGCACGGGACGTTTTGAAGTGGAATGGTCATATAAAATTAATTGTTGGTAAGGCGGGTGCCAGGTTGAGATTCATTGAGAGAGTCCTTAGAAAATGTAGTCCATCAACAAAGGAGGTGGCTTACAAAACACTCGTTCGACCTGTACCTGAGTATTGCTCATCAGTGTGGGATCCGTACCAGGTCGGGTTGGCAGAGGAGATAGAGAAGATCCAAAGAAGAGCGGCGCGTTTCGTCACAGGGTTATTTGGTAAGCGTTACGGAGATGTTTAGCAAACTCAAGTGGCAGACTCTTCAAGAGAGGCGCTCTGCATCGCGGTGTAGCTTGCTGTCCAGGTTTCGAGAGGGTGCGTTTCTGGATGAGGTATCGAATATATTGCTTCCCCCTGCTTATACCTCCAGAGGAGATCACGAATGTAAAATTAGAGAGATTCGAGCGCGCACGGAGGCTTTTCGGCAGTCGTTCTCCCGCGAACCATACGCGATTGGAACAGGAAAGGGAGGTAATGACAGTGGCACGTAAGGTGCCCTCCGCCACACACCGTTGGGTAGCTTGTGGAGTATAAATGTAGATGTAGACAAGCTCGTGCCCAAACACTAATGACTTCTACACGGTCGAGTCACGTTAATGTTATCAAAAGCCCTTTCGCGGCGCAGACCCCTGCGAGACGTGAAGGAAGAGAGTGATTAAGGTTCTGGAAATACCGTCAAGGACTGAACCAACGCCAACTCCAGCGCCGTGCCCAGCTGCGCTAGTTTCTCGGTTGAGGATCAATGGCACTAACAGCCTCATCGAGATGGTCTCACAGATTCTCGATTGGGTTCCAAAACGGGGAGTTGGGTGGCCAGAGGAGCGCCGTTAACTCAGCCTGGTGCTCTTTGAACAACGAGCGTACATCGCGAGCTGTGTTATACATTGCGTTCTCCTGCTGGTAGATGCCATCGTACTGGGCAAAAAGAAGCCGCGTGTAGGCTTTGACGGTGTTCAAAAAGTGGTTCAAATGGCTCTGAGAACTATGAGACTTAACTTCTGAGGTGATCAGTCCCCTAGAACTTACAACTACTTAAACCTAACTAACCTAAGGACATCACACACATAAATGCCCGAGGCAGGATTCGAACCTGCGACCGTAGCGGTCGTGCGGTTCCAAACTGTAGCGCCTAGAACCGCTCGGCCACTCCGGCCGGCTTTGACGGGGTCCCCAAGGATAGAGCCATACTTGCGTTGATCCACTGTGCCCTCCAGAATGACGAGACGACACAGGGACTGCCACGAAAACACACCCCAGACCATAACGCTCCCTCCTGGTTGCACGGTGTTTGCTTTCAGGCATTTTACACCGTAAATGACGAAGACCATCTCTCTGATGGAGCATAAACGTGATTCATCTGAAAAGGCCACCTGTCGCCATTCAGTGGAAGTCCTGTTGCGGCATTGGCGTGCAAATAGCAGCCTCCTTCGCCGATAAACAGCAGACAGCACGGGTCCATGAACCAGGTGCTTGCTGCGGCTGCCCATGCACAGCAACTTTCGCTGAACAGTCGCTGAGGATACACTGATGGCGTAGCCCATTTGTTGGTCTGGGTTGTCATAACAGTTCTCCGCAGCTGTCATGCACACTTGTCACCTATGGCCCGTGGTATTCCACAGTTGCAAAAATGTTCAAAAACACCGGCCGCAGTGGCCGTGCGGTTCTAGGCGCTACAGTCTGGAGCCGAGCGACCGCTACGGTCGCAGGTTCGAATTCTGCCTCGGGCATGGATGTGTGTGATGTCCTTAGGTTAGTTAGGTTTAAGTAGTTCTAAGTTCTAGGGGACTGATGACCTCAGAAGTTAAGTCGCATAGTGCTCAGAGCCATATGAACCACTGTTTTGTTCAAAAAATGTGTGTGAAGTCTTATGGAACTTAACTACTAAGGTCATCAGTCCCTAAGCTTACACACTACTTAACCTAAATTGTCGTAAGGACAAACACATCCATGCCCGAGAGAGGACTCGAACCTCCGCCGGGACCAGCCGCACAGTCCATGACTGCAGCGCCCCAGACCGCTCGGATAATCCCGAGCGGCACCACATTTGCCTCGGTGCCAGTTGTGGTTAGCGTAATTTTGCCATGCACGGTATACTTAAACACAGCGGCACGTAACCATTTTACAAACGTAGCCGTTTTGGAAATTCTTGCATCCTTGGCCCCAAAGCCAATGATCATGCCTTTTTGGACGTCAGATGAACCGCGCCTTTTGTGCATTAGGACAATAACTTCTCTGTTTTCCGAGTCCCCCGACACGCTTTGTATACCCTCCACTGCTAGTGCTGCCACCTGCACGATGACGTCTAGATACGACTCTGAGAGGTGACATGTGCGTCAGCATCCTGTCTGATCATTTGCATCCGTTCATGTTCATTGTGCATTCCGATGAACTTGGGCATTTAGAGCAGGGCAACGCGATATCCCACATGTCCAGAAATGCTACAGAGTAGCTCCAGGAACATTCTCCTCAGTTTAAGCACTTCCGATGGCCGCCATACTCCCCAGATAAGAACATTATTGAGCATACCTGGGATGGCTTGCAACGTGCTTTTCGGAAGAGATCTCCACCGCCTCGTACTCCAACGGATTTATGGGCATTCCTGCAGGATTCATGGTGTCATTTCCCTCCAGCACTACTTCAGACATTAGTCGAGTCCATACCACGTCGTGCTGCGGCGCTTCTGCGTGTTCGAGGGGGCTCTACACGATATTAGGTAGGTGTACCAGTTTCTTCGGCTCTTCAGTGTGTATGTAGACACAGAGTTGAAAATATAGTTACAGAGAACGGAAGACTGTATACAGTCTCCTTTCGAATGACGCTTCCTATATGAGAAGGGTACAGAACGACTCGCATCACACGGAGCTGTCGAGTCCATTGCATCAGTATAGAGGAGAGTACTGTAGCTACTCCGCGGCCGAATGCGGCTGGCAAGAGCTGTCCGCTGTTCCCCTATTACTCGACCCACATCTCCAGTAACCCGTCGGACACCGCATCGGCCGAGAGAAAGGAATGTGGCATCCGGGGAAAGTATGGCTCTCGCAATCTCGATCTACATAATACTTTCGCCGTGCTCGCCATTACAGCACGATCCGCTGCTCCTTTTAGCCGGTGCGCCCGTGTTCTGAATCATTATTAATGGCGCAACGCGGAGAGGCGGTACGGTGGCGACTCGAGTATCGGGGAGACACCATCTGTCCGGCCGCGGTTTAGTTACGCCGCGCCGGCTCGCTAAATTAAGCGGACGCCAATTACGTGGCAGGCGAGCGGCCCGGTAGCCGGCGGCGGCCGCAGAACCCGCTCGGCTCGCGGCCAGATCGGGCGCCGATGCCAGCAGGTGGCGCAGCCAAACACCCGCTACCAAAACACGAGCTTTCTGCCGGCAGCGGCCTGCGGATCCGGGCAGCCACCTGCACGCTGCGAGTCGCGGCACCTCTCCACCTGTTGCCCACTCCGCTACATTAGTTATCTCTTTGTTTGTCTGCATAATATGGTCATCAAGTAATATACAGGGTGGCGCGAGAAATGTGTTACCATTTTGTTTTTGAATATAAACTTTATTGTCAATACAATCTGAAAGGAACATATACTACAATGAAGAGCCGTCCATGGAGATTTGTTCTAACTCAGCACATGCTCAATATGTCCACCATTTCGTTTCCTAACTTCCTTCAAACGAACGCTGAAGTTAGTGATTACCCTACGGCACATGTCTTCCGTAATTTCACTACAAGCTTGAAGAATAAGTCTTATGAGCTCCATTGAATCATGTGAAAGTTGCGGAAAAATTTTTTCCTTTATGTACCCCCAAAGAAAAAAGTCACATGGATTGAGGACTGAACTATTGGGGGCCAATTTTGTCCGTCATTGAAGCGACCTGGAAACCTGAGTGAAGTGATCCGCATGTCGAAATGCTCGTGTAAAAACTCCAACACAGTGTTTGCAGTATGTGGACTTGCTCCATCTTGCATGAACCACTGCGTATTGAAGGGCAAGGCAGCAGCAAGAAGCTGTGGAATGAAGCTATTAAGAAGCATGCTCAAATAACGCTCGCTGTTCACAGTTCCTTCAAAGAAAAAGGGTCCAATAAGTCCATGACTGGAAACTGATGCCCACGCTGTAATCCTCGGAGCATAATGTTGTCGTTCATGAAGCACTTGTGGGTTTTCAGTGGCCCAAAAGCGTACATTTCGTTTGTTAACCACACCGTCTAAATGAAAATGCGCCTCGTCTGAAAACCAAACGTTGTTGAGAGTTTATTCCATATCCTCCACCCACTGAGCAGACAGTAGTCTCTGCCGTTTGTGTTCTTCAGTGAGCTTCTGTGCACAGGTCATTCTGTATGGGTACATGTGGAGGTCACTTTTAAGAATGCGTTGAACGGAGCATCTGGATATTCCAAGTTGCACTGCTGCCTTTCTACACGATTTCCCGGGACTTCTCTGTACAGCAACTCGTATCGCTTCAATATTCTCCGGCGAACAAACAGGCTTAGGCCGAGGTAGCTTCGCTTCCAATACTGTTCCTTCCTGTACAAATTTATCGTACAAACTGTGGATGGTCTTCTTGCAAGGGACCCATAGTGTGTTAAACTGTTGTCGAAAACGCCTCTGAGTCACAACAAGGCTTTTCGTTTCATGAAAAAGTAACACAATTGCCGATCGTTGCTGTTCCGTCAGTCTTCCATTGTCAGCCATTGCTGCCTACAAGTCTCCTAGCGGCAGTATCGTGAATTACACGTCATTTCGTAACTCATTTGTTTTTCCAAGCTCTACTGGTACTGCTGTAGAGATCCCAGCGGGATATCTAATGAGCGTCGTAAATTGTGAAAGAAACAATTGGTAACACATTTCGTGCGCCACCCTAACTTCACTAGCCACTAGACTTAAAATTCCTGATTACGAAATAGTAGTGCCTCTTTCATTATTATGAAATATGATACATGCATGTCCGAAGGAATATTGCATCGTAACAATAACACAGGCACTGCTATTTCGTATCTATACGTCAATACCAGGCACTCGACTCTCATTAAATGTATCCTTCCTGGACAGGAATATCGGTCATGTATGAGTGCAGATTGTGATATACGGACGATGACAAGTGAAAGTTTGGGTGTAGCCGTGATTCGTGCACGGATAGCCGAAGCAGTCAAGGTGAGCGCTCGTATAAAGCGGCAAATCCGCGTCCGAGTTTCTGATGTCATAGCGTGGAATATCACGTTCGGGAGTCTTTCCGAACGTGCAGAGCAATATTTGGCATGTCACATATTCTGAGCGTGTGTCTGAGCGTTGACCAATGAGATGACACAACGCCACCTACGTCACACATACGCCGTCTCCCTTCAGTACCGAGTTGTGAGGCGCCATATTGGCATTCATTCCAAACCTGTGTGTATATATGCCGTTTCTGAGCAACAGCAAATTGAGAATCACTAAAAAAAACCGTTGTTAACTGTGTGATTCGTTCCAATAAAATAATGAGAAACATCATATTCGTGGCAAAAGATTTGTTGTAACTTGCGTATTATGAGACTAGGCTATTTGAAGCCAGCGACACACTCAAGATATACCCAAAAGGCATTGTTCTTGGTAAAATTTGTTATAATTAAACTTCAATTAGTAACGTATCTACGATTAAGGTTTTCTGCAGGTGGTAAGATACTATGATTAGACAACTGGAGTAGGTTATTGCTGTAGCGTAGTGACTAGCGTCACTACCTTCAAGATTATTTTGATGGGGCGGTGGTTCGTGTCTTGCCACTTCCAAATTTTTTTCCTAACATTCGCCTTTTTATTGGGTTCTGATACTTTATTATTAGTTTAATATAAGTATATACTATAATATTTGATGTTATGTAAATATAAGTTCACCTTTTTTTGAGGGGTGGCTTTGTTCGATTGGTTTAATCTACAGGACAGCTTGCGCTACTTGTATAAAGATATTTTGCTCCTTTTTCTTTTTCGCTTCGTAATTCACGTGTCACGTGTTGCAAAGATTCTGCTACTGGGTAGGAACACTGATCAAGTAAGACTGACCTTGGGGTCTTACTAAAATGTGGGAATGATGAAATAATGTTTATGTTATGCGCAGAAGTATTCCAAATTTGTAGCGCACTATTTGTAATGGAACTTTTATAAACCTGTGTCCTTATTGATTGGACATAGTACTTTCCTTTTCGTGGACGATGGAGGAAATGTGCGTTTTAACAGCGCTAATGTGGGAATTTTACGCGCGCCCGTTGAGTAAACAGTGTGATTTGCGAACTAGAAACACCCCTCAACTGCCGCTGGAGTGCGTTGCTATCGCGTATACCACGTTGGGCCCACGTACCGTATGCACGAGTCGCATCGTTCCTGGGTGTTCAGCAGCACGTTGAACTTGGCACGCTCAACGTTAACGTTCGACAGCACGGTCCGTGTGCCGACGGCTTTACGCCTTCCACATCGCTGGCAACGGGCTCTGCACAACCCTGGCGATTACTTTGAAGGACAGTAACAGGTGAAAACATGTAACTCTTTTGTATCGGTTGTGAATAAATAGTTGCCACTATTTAAGTTCCAACCCTCGTATTTGAAACGAGACTCGTCCGACAAGGCAACATGTTTCCAGTCATCAACAGTTCAATGTCGGTGTTGACGGGCCCAGGCGAGGCGTAAGGCTTTGCATCGTGCAGTCATCAAGGGTACACGAGTTGGTCTTCGGCTCCGAAAGCCCATATCGATGATGTTTCGTTGAATGGTTCGCACGCTGATAATTGCCAATAGCCCAACGTTGAAATCTGCAGCAATTTGCGAAAGGGTTGCACTTCTGTCACGTTGAGTGATTTTCTTCAATCGTCGCTGGCTCCGTTCTTGCAGGATCTTTTTCCCACCGTAGCGATGTCGAAGATCTGATCTTTTACCGGATTTCTGATGTTCACGGTACGCTCGTGAAGTGGTCGTACAGAAAAATCTCCACTTCATCGCTGCCTCGGAGATGCTACTGTATCTCCCATCGCTCGTGCGCTGACTATAACACCACATTCAAACTCACTTAAATCTTGATAACCTGCCATTGTGGGAGCAGTAACCTATCTAACAACTGCGCCATACACTTGTTGTCTTATATAGCCCTTGCAGACTGCAGAACCGTGTTCTGCCTGTTTACATATCTCTGTATTTGTATACGCAAGCCTACACCAGTTTCTTTGGCGATTCAGTGTAGGAAGCATCATTCCGAAGGAGGAAGTATACAGTCTTCTGTTCTCTGTAACTATTTTTTTAGCTCTGCATTTACATATACATATACACTCCGCAAGCCATCTTACGGTGTGTGGAGGAGGGTACTTCGGGTTCCACTATCCTTGTGGTATTGTGCAGAGATGAGGCTGCCACACCAAAGTCGGCAATACATACCGACACCACAGACGTTAGGGAAGTGTCCCTGCAATCCGCAGTGACATATGGGAGGTGCGCCTGTAGATCGAGCCTCCTCTCTCGGCGCTGCAGCGTCCTCTTACTGAATTCGATGTACGACCGAACATGGAAAAGCTCAGACCCAGTTTAGACGTCAGCTGCAGCAGTCGTCATCATCGTGTAGGACATTCACAGTTAAAGTTTCCGATAAAATATACTTTCATAAATGTTGCATTTTGTACTGAAAGTGAACAGTTTGTTAATCTATGCATCAAGCGATGCTTTTATAGTCAATGACAGTTGTAAATTACTCAACTATCCTGTGGGAAAGAACTGTATAATGTTAGGAAAAACTCCTCTGACAGCTGGTAGTATTGTTGTTCTATAAAACACGATCAGTTTCGCGGCTCCAAGCCACATTATCATGTGAACCTACACGATAAGAAGCAAGGTACAGTGTCATCACATTTTGTGGATACAAAAATTAACAAAGGAATGTCTGAAATGTAATCACAGCGTTAAAAGATCATAGGCAAACCCACCGCTCCTAGTCAAAATTTACTATTCAGAGAATATCGTCAATACTATGGTGAGCTAAATGTAAAGAAGACGTGCTCCATTCCTTAAAATTTGCCTGCATCTGAAAAGAAGAAAGAAAATATTTTGTAGCGAGCGGATGCTAATCTTTTTTTAAAAAAAGGAGGCCGGATTGGTTGTTAGGGGAGTTCTTCCTAACATAACGCCTTTCAGCAGCTGTGGTTGCCCACAGTATAAAATATTTTGGGAGTGAACTGTGTAAGTTATGTAAATCTTTATTCATTTACGTAATGAAGTTTACTAATATTTGGCCGGCCGAAGTGGCCGTGCGGTTAAAGGCGCTGCAGTCTGGAACCGCGAGACCGCTACGGTCGCAGGTTCGAATCCTGCCTCGGGCATGGATGTTTGTGATGTCCTTAGGTTAGTTAGGTTTAACTAGTTCTAAGTTCTAGGGGACTAATGACCTCAGCAGTTGAGTCCCATAGTGCTCAGAGCCATTTGAACCATTTTTTACTAATATTTAATGTGCCCTAATTTGATGAACCTTCTCCCAGGGCAATCAAAGACCCCACAGTTATGGCTGGACGAAAGTAGGTTCATCTGGACATAACAATCCGTTCGCCCTCTCGCTGAGCCATTCGCGAACAGCACTTTGGAGGAGTGATAGTCGGTAAACATGAGCATTAGCTTTAATTTCTCGGATTTTCTTGTTGAGGTCATTTCGTGAGACGTATGTGTAAGGCAGTACTGGATGCGTCGAGAGGTACGCTACAACTTTAATGTGTTAAGTGTCCAAGCTAAATAAGATATTCATACACTGTTTGGCATATGTTGAAGAAAAAAATGCGGTGCATTACTTTCTGGTCAATCCTCGTAAATATACGGTCCAGTCACATAATGTGACCATCTGTCAAAAACCATCGTTTGCGACCGCTACGGTCGCAGGTTCCAATCCTGCCTCGGGCATGGATGTGTGTGATGTCCTTAGGTTAGTTAGGTTTAATTAGTTCTAAGACTAGGGGACTGATGACCACAGATGTTAACTCCCATAGTGCTCAGAGCCATTTGAACCATTTGAACCATCGTTTGCAGCGCGGACCGCTGCCAGACGTCGTGTAGGACGAGACACAATGAGTTTCTGGAAAGAACCCACACGGATGAGGAGCTATTCCGACTCCAGCGAAGTTCCTCCGTTCAGTATCCATGGCGCGAACAGCCCGACCGAGGTGCTACCACAGATTCTCGACTGAGTTTATATCCGGGGGAATACGGTTAACTTATCCTGGTGCTCTTCGAACCAAGCGAGCTGTGTGATTCTTTGCATTGCCCCACTGGTAGATTCGGTCGTGGTGAGGAAACAAAATGTGCATGTAGAAGTGGACATGGTCCCGAAGGATAGATGCGAACTTGTGTTTATTCGTGCCGGCCGAGGTGGCCGAGCGGTTCTAGGCACTTCAGTCTGGAACCGCGAGACCGCTACGTCACAGGTTCGAATCCTGCCTTGGGCATGGATGAGTGTGATGCCCTTAGGTTAGTTAGGTTTAAGTAGTTCTAAGTTCTAGGGGACTGATGACCTCAGATATTAAGTCCCATAGTGCTCAGAGCCATTTGAACCATTTTTTTGTTTATTCGTTGTGCCTTTCACAATGACAAAATTACCCAGGGAATGCTACTTGTTGTGTACATAGTTCCGCGTAGTCAGCGCGTACACAACTTTCCCACTAGAGCGCGCCCCGTTAAGCACAACAGCGCAGGCGCAGCGCTCGTCCGTCTCCGCACTACGAGATGGCGCTGTCTCAGAGACGGACCAAATTCTGCTTCCACCGATCCTCGTATTAATATGTAATGCAGCCAATGAGATTGCTGCTAACGTAGAACCTTTTGTCCTCGCGGATCACACTCGCGCAGTGATACCTGAACGCGCGAGGTATTATAACGAGTGTACAGACCTCCGATTAGTCAGTCTGCATTTGTCTGTAGTTAAGTTTCAGTCCGCGCCTAATAAGATTATCATATTCCTGTACATAGCCACGAAGAGAAATGTATAGACACTTTTGCCAAGTATCAGAGATATGTGAGAATAAGATTAACGTAGCAAGACCAAAGGAACTTCAGATTGTCAATTGTAAATAGCATCCAGAACCAAGTTAAGTTATTTTTATGCTTGTTATTATTTTAATAAATGTGTGTGAAAATTAATCAAGTTCTGTTTAAAGTTGGTCACCGTCAATCTGCTACCCTAAGCGTGCAAGTGGCATCTCTATCGTCTGACCTAACGGCAGAAGATAAACACGCCACGATAAGACCACGAGACATATTGCTGACACTCGCCTACTTCGTTAGAGCGACAAGTCAAATAATCTGATGGTGTGTGTACCGAAGGTCTTACAGTACGCACCCCACACTACTAAAACATCCTCCGCACCTTAACTGTTTCAGGGTGTCTGCTTTCACACCTTTCACGCCGTACACGTCAGTGACCATCTGTCAGATGGGGCATAAAACGTGGTTCACCTGTCACCACTCGGTGGACCTCATGTTGTGGTACTGGCGAGCAGATTCCAACATTCGTCGCCGATGAACAGCAGTGACCGTGAGTGCGTGAACCAGGTGTCTGCTGCGGAGGCCCAGACGCAGCAACGACGTTGAGGAGACACTGTTGGTATCCCGTTGGTTCATATGGGCGGTCAGTTGCTCAACAGCTGGACGTCTATTCGCCCGTACACACTAGAGATGGGCAAACTCGTTCATCCTTGGGAGCTAGTTCACTGCTGATCGTTCTTTTTGGGAACCGTTCATTTTTACTCGTTCACGGTTCATTTTGTGCTTGGTATATGGTTCTTATGAAAAACTGAAAACTAGTAGTGTAGGTGACTGAAGGATGGAGAGCACCAAGAGGGGGCGCTTGAATCCCCCCTGGAGTACAGAGTTTTTATTCATTACAGAATTCTTACACACTTTTAGAAGTAATTGCTGTGCTTCTGCAGAAGCTCTCGTTTAGCCAATTGTAGCGTCGTGTGGCTGATCGCAGGGAAATAATATAGGGTGGCGCACGGAAAACTGGCCCGAGTACAGACTGCTCGCCAATTACGGACGATGTGTTGCCAGTTACGAGCAGATACAACAAACAGACAAACATGTAATAATTAGGCAGTGAAGAAATAACAAGCTAATGCAAGCAACAATTGCGAAACAATCGATGTCGATGTGTGGAGAGCTGGAGAAGAGAACATGAAAAATCTCACCCCACGCGCATGGGCTATAGCTCATATAGTCTTGTAAACCTGTTGGTGGCTGTTTCCCAACTTAATAGACCACAAGTGTCTTTATAAAATTCTTTGTGTCATCATACTTGCGTCACACGCGTAATAAAAATTAGGTTTTTATGTTGCATTATTAAGGTTAATGCAGCAATAATAATACTAATTAAGTTCGCAGTAATAAAGTTTTTGGTTACAAAGCTCCTTCTGAACAAATGTTTTTGAGATAATAAGTAAATACGATTTTATGGCAATCTATGTCTTTTCAAATGGAGAGGTCAAAATGACCCTCAACTCACTTACTTTTTTTTTCTTTTTCCAAAGAAACCAAACCAGCCCAAAGTTAAAAATAATTTGAGCCTTCCTAAATGTAATGTTTTGTATATGAAAGATACACGAAAATCGTTTTATATAAATTTTCTTACACTAAAAGTTAAGTAAATTATTGAAAGTTAGCTGCTAGATCAAGTCCATGAAACCAAAAAATATATGAATAACAAAAAAACTTGCCTCGTTATAAGTATGTCTTCTGCTGTTCATCGATATAATGAAGTGAGCTGATATTCCCTTTTGTTACCTGAAAAGGCATACCTATTACATACAACGTAATTTTTATGTAATTTACGTAACTATAAAATACTTTTTGATTGCCGGTCGTGGACGCTGAATAGCCAGAACCAAGTGCACGAACAGTTTGGAACACATGTAAAATGGGCGAGCGCAGTGAACGAAACGAACAACTGGATACTGAACTAACTAGGAGCAGTCGGCAGTGGAACTGAGACAGGTGGTCATGCGAAGAACGACGAGTGCAGCCGAGGCAGACCGAGACTGATCCGAGCACCCGACCGAGGCTGGAACGAGAACTGCCGAAGTGACCGCCGCGACCGAAGTGAACTAGTGAACTATGAGCCGATCGTTCCTCGTTCCCGGGAACTATAGGTAGACCGCCGCGACCGAAGTGAACTATGACCCGATCGTTCCTTGGAATTCGTTCCTCGATCCTTTCGTTCATCTTGGTGAACCGTTCTTTGCACCCGTTCGTTCGCAAACTACCCATCTCTAGTACACACCTCCGCAGCCGTCGTTCATCCCTGTCATCTATGACCCGCGGTGCACTACAGCTGCCTCGGCACCAGTGTTGGATAGGGCAGTTTTGCCGTGCACGATATACTTTAACCCTGGCGGTACGCAAACTGTTTAAAAACTTAGCCCGTTCGCAAATGTTCCCACCCTTCGCTGGGAAGGCGATGATCGTGCCCTTTTACACGTCGGGTTAATCGCTCCCTTTCCGCATTACGGCATCGACTGCAATGTTTTCCGCGTCCCCCCGACACGCTTTACATGCCCTACTCTGGTAGTGCTGCTACCTGCCGTCTGCGAGTGGTTACTGGACACTGACGTCGAATATAGGCGCTGGTCAAACCAATGTGACTGGCCCGTGTATACAGGGTGTTACAAAAAGGTACGGCCAAACTTTCAGGGAACATTCCTCACACACAAAGAATGAAAATATGTTATGTGGACATGTGTCCAGAAACGCTTACTTTCCATGTTAGAGCTCATTTTATTACTTCTCTTCAAATCATATTAATCATGGAATGGAAACACACAGCAACAGAACGTACCAGCGTGACTTCAAACACTTTGATACAGGAAATGTTCAAAATGTCCTCCGTTAGCGAGGATACATGCATCCACCCTCCGTCGCATGGAATCCCTGATGCGTTGATGCAGCCCTGGAGAATGGCGTATTGTATCACAGCCGTCCACAATACAAGCACGAAGAGTTTCTACATTTGGTACCGGGGTTGCGTAGACAAGAGCTTTCAAGTGCCCCCATAAATGAAAGTCAAGAGGGTTGAGGTCAGGAGAGCGTGGAGGCCATGGAATTGGTCCGCCTCTACCAATCCATCGGTCACCGAATCTGTTGTTGAGAAGCGTACGAACACTTCGACTGAAGTGTGCAGGAGCTCCATCGTGCATGAACCACATGTTGTGTCATACTTGTAAAGGCACATGTTCTAGCAGCACAGGTAGAGTATCCCGTGTGAAATCATGATAACGTGCTCCATTGAGCGTAGGTGGAAGAACATGGGGCCCAATCAAGACGTCACCAACAATGCCTGCCCAAACGTTCACAGAAAATCTGTGTTGATGACGTGATTGCACAATTGCGTGCGGATTCTCGTCAGCCCACACATGTTGATTGTGAAAATTTACAATTTAATCACGTTGGAATGAAGCCTCATCCGTAAGGAGAACATTTGCACTGAAATGAGGATTGATACATTGTTGGATGAACCATTCGCAGAAGTGTACCCGTGGAGGCCAATCAGCTGCTGATAGTGCCTGCACACGCTGTTCATGGTACGGAAACAACTGGTTCTCCAGTAGCACTCTCCATACAGTGACGTGGTCAACATTACCTTGTACAGCAGCAACTTCTCTGACGCTGACATTAGGGTTATCGTCAACTGCACGAAGAATTGCCTCGTCCATTGCAGGTGTCCTCGTCGTTCTAGGTCTTCCCCAGTCGCGAGTCATAGGCTGGAATGTTCCGTGCTCCCTAAGACGCCGATCAATTGCTTCGAACGTCTTCCTGTCGGGACACCTTCGTTCTGGAAACCTGTCTCGATACAAACGTACCGCGCCACGGCTATTGCCCCGTGCTAAACCATACATCAAATGGGCATCTGCCAACTCCCCACTTGTAAACATGGCACTGACTGCAAAACCACGTTCGTGATGAACACTAACCTGTTGATGCTACGTACTGATGTGCTTGATGCTAGTACTGTAGAGCAATGAGTCGCATGTCAACACAGGCACCGAAGTCAACATTACCTCCCTTCAATTGGGCCAACTGGCGGTGAATGGAGGAAGTACAGTACATACTGAAAAAACTAAAATGAGCTGTAACATGGAAATTAAGCATTTCCGGACACATGTCCACATAATATCTTTTCTTTATTTGTGTGTGAAGAATGGTTCCTGTAAGTTTGGCCGTACCTTTTCGTAACACCCTGTATTTATTCTGTTATTTATAGCAGAAAGCTTGCTATGCAACAAATTATACTGTATATCTATCTCTAAGACTATTTTTCAGTCTGTAATCGTAGTGAGATTCAGAGTATATTTTTGCAGCAAGGCACACGAAGTTCGAAACTAAATTTTCACGTTTATTGTAAAATGAGGGAAATCAGTTTTTATTGTTTACACTTTTAAACTAAACCATTGTTTCATGAACCTGTTTTGTAATTACCATAGAGTGCCAAAATGATACTTTTTGTTTTTCAAGATAAGTTTCCACTTTCTACGGGCGCGGCTGTGGTAAATCTGCTGCAGTCGGAAATGGGAACGAGATCTCAGGCGCGCTGTAATTGAGGTTTTTAACATTCTGTTGCCTTTGATCAACCAAAACCAAGTAGGGCCTCTTATGACATAAGATTAGTCCTTACTAAACGAGGTAATGGATTCTGCATTTATGTGAATGAAAGACTGCGTAAGACCAGAATGGCGCCGAAAACATGGTATTATGTCCTAATGACAGAGGAGACGGAAGACCTTGTGTTTATTTTCTCACGATTGCAAACATCGGTGGCTCGATTTTGAACAGCGAATGCCTTTCTAAAATGAGCCTCCCCGGAAAATGACACGAAGTAATTTATGGCAATCACCATTAGTGCACTGGCCTGTTATTCTTACCCAAGGCTCTGTGGTGACTGTCTATGCGGAGCGGATACGAAACTGTCGTTGCATCACAGGCGAAATAACTACGCGTGCGCACTTTGCGTCACGAACTTGTTTGCCTGCCTAGACATAGATCGCTGCGTGCAACACTGAAGTTCCGTAGATTAATTGCGCGGTTTTTCTCGAAATACTCTGGAAAGATTCAGGTTAGGTATGTGTGATTTTTTATGAGTACGGTTTAATGCTGGCCATTTACAGGTTACTAAGAACCACACTGGCTTAAATTTAATAAGAATGAACGTGTTAGTGTTTGATACGTCTCACGTAACTGTCTATACACTTTAATATTTTCCTAAACGTGCCACATGTTTTTGTTAAATATTCATTTATGGAATAGGAGTTGTCCAGAAGAAATTATTTTAAGCCAGATATGCATTTTGTTTTGATACGTGTCAGACGTTTTACGTTATTGAGCAAACGACCAAAGTTTTTGTGGTTGTAAATTGAACTCTTTTCTGAACCTCTGACAATTTTAATAATTCAGAACGAATTTTTCACTCTGCAGCGGAGTCTGCGCTCATATGACACTTTCTGGCAGAGTTTCGGTCCGGCACAAAGTTTTAATCTGTCACAAATCTTTAACTTTAATAATGATTAATAAAGCTCATTTACTTTCGCCTTCTAGTATTGCAGCTGTAGATATCTGTTTTCTTGTTGGTTTGTGATGAATTTTTATGACGAGTTTCATTACAGAACATTGATATTGTTGAACTGTGAACAAAACGGTTACATCCTTGAAGATGCTTAAGTTAACTCTGGTTGAACCCCATATATTCTCACTCTCGCTCCTACACAATCCTCACTTTCTTTCAAAGCGTTGAGTTGCCCAAGAAAATTATGGCAAAAGACTTTAATGAGTAGAAGATATAAAAATGTTAAAATATTGATTTGTTTGCTGCCGAAACTAGCAACTACACGAAAAACAAAAGGTGACGAATGTGGTTGTTTGGCCAGCTGAACAATATGATGAATCCAGTTCAAATTTTCATCAATATGTGCATCCATATGCTTTTAGAATTCTACCCGATACACTGCTTCCTGTTCATGTGCTACATTCATTGCAGATGTAACTTTGTATGTTGTGCAGAACTGGATACACTGTTTTATTTCATTATGGGAGGTTTACAGAAAAGTACATGACTGCCTCACTCAGAACATGGTGAGTGGTATGCTTTGGGAGTATTGCACCTCTCTTTTGCGCTGTGTTACTTCAAATTTGTCGAATAAATTGTACATCGAACGATAAGGTACAGGAAGTGTTGGGATGACGTTTCAAGAATGGTGTGTCACTCGAAAATAGATTGTAGGTATTTCCTACCACAATCCGCGTCCTTATCTCTAACGCACCCATTTCCTCCCTGGTGTAAGCAGCGCCTCCTCAAGATCATTCTCTCCAAAAGCTTGGCAATAATTGTAGGCTGACCCACCCATAGCACCCCGTCCCCTCCAGCCATTTATTCTAATCTCCCAATTGACGACAATCCTTCTTAATTACCCAACACCCTGAAATACTTGTCAGTAACCCTCGATTGTAAACCAAGATGGAAACCTCACCGACTAACCATAAAATAAAAAGCTCGCAAAAGATTAGAAACTAGAACTATCAACCAGCTGAACACGGCGACTGCGTCTCTTCAACGTACTCCACACCTATAACGTTCTAATACAGCATATTCTCTCTTACGGCAACATCCTTAAAATTTTAAACTCCCTCCTAATCATCGAACTTTTCCTCACCGACTCGCCTTCCATATCCGTCTACGCCACCCAACGAATCTCATATGACCTCGCTAATTTTACACTGAACACCTTCAGATTTCTTACATTTCTCGGAAACGTAACACCAATCAACCAATCATTTCAATCCTGATTACCAATCGTGTCCTTGCGTCATCACACCTCGCCAACCTTACACCAGCAAACCCTCCACATGTTGTTCCAAAGAAACAATAACCACTTTCCTCCTCGACCTCCGATCTACTCACAAAATCCGCTCAGAGATGTAAATTCCTCCCAGATCTAACAGAATACACGTCTTGCTCCCTGTGCCACGGTTCATCTCCATGGTAGCAAAAGAGTACATGATGACTGTTGGACGTTTCCAACGTTTCTGGAATTTTCAGGCGGAAACTGTTACGTAGGAAGCCTCAAGGACTTGCATATGCACTTTCGGACTCTTGAGGAAGGTCGAACTATTAGCATGAGGGGCCTGGAAGTGGCACACCGGCATATCGCACAGACCGTAGGCGGTAGTGCACAGATTGCAGGACATATGGTGGACAGACAGATTCAAGAGAACAGTGTGACAAGAAGAAAACCACTGGACCTTCTAGATAGACTACGAGAATATCATAGGATTATCCGACTGTCGTTAACAGTCGGATGACGACAGCTGAAATCCGAGGAAAGTTTAAAGAGGCAGCGATACGGGGAATCGTCGGGGAAAGGTTATTGGCAGCTGGGTTGAGATCTAGAATTACCCTGCGTCGTTCATCATTGACAATCGCCACGGACCACCGAGATTCGATACTGTAGAGCTCAATCAACAGGCTCACTGTGTTGTTTAGTGACGAATCCCATTCCTGTTTCAGGTTATCAGATCCAAGCCAGTGTGTCTGCAAACCATTTGCTGAAACGTCGCAAGAAACTGTGATTTTCGAGACCCGTAGCTTTCAAACTGCTGGAATTATGATACTAGGAGCTACTGGATGCGACAGCAGGAATGAGTTGGTAATTGTTGAAGAGACGCTAATTGCACGCCAGTATGTGACAAGGATGGTAAACGATTGTGCTGTACTCTTCATAAGTAGGGTACTACAAAGATGTAGAAGGCATATTCCAACATGATAATGCAAACCCCACACTGCAGTCCACACCACAAATGCCAAATAGAATGGACGGATTTGTGAGTGAACTGCCCAGGTTTTCGAAATGTCACCCATAGATAATGACTGGGATTAGTGGAAAGAGATTTGCTTCCACACCACCTTCAGCCAGAACGTTTAAGGAACTGACAAAGTGACACAGCATCTTCAACGGTCCATAAGTAAAAATTATTAATATAGCGTAATATGACACAGCATCTGTTTCAGCCATGTTGTTGTTGTGGTCTTGTCCAGAGGCTGGTTTGATGCATCTCCGCATGCTACTCTATCCTGTGCAAGCTTCTTCATCTCTCAGTAGCTACTGGAACCTACATCCTTCTGAATCTGTTCAGTGTATTCATCTCTTGGTCTTCCTCTACGAGTTTTTCCCTCCAAGCTGCCCTCCAATACTAATTTTATATCCTCTCTACTTCGACCATCATCAGTTATTTTGCTCCCCAAATAGCAAAACTCCTTTACTACTTTAAGCGTCTCATTTCCTAATCTAATTTCCTCAGCATCACCCGATTTAATTCGACTACATTCCATTATCCTTGTTCTGCTTTTGTTGATGTTCATCTTAAATGGTTCAAATGGCTCTGAGCACTATGGGACTCAACTGCTGAGGTCATTAGTCCCCTAGAACTTAGAACTAGTTAAACCTAACTAACCTAAGGACATCACAAACATCCATGCCCGAGGCAGGATTCGAACCTGCGACCGTAGCGGTCTTGCGGTTCCAGACTGCAGCGCCTTTAACCGCACGGCCACTTCGGCCGGCCCTGTTCATCTTATATCCTCCTTTCAAGACACTGTCCATTCCGTTCAACTGCTCTTCCAAGTCCTTTGCTGTCTCTGACAGAATTACAATGTCATCGGCGAACCTCATAGTTTTTATTTCTTCTACATGGGTTTTAATTCCTACTCTGAATTTTTCTTTTGTTTCCTTTACTGCTTGCTCAATATACAGATTGAATAACATCGGGGATAGGCTACAACCCTGTCTCACTCCCTTCCCAACCACTGCTTCCCTTTCATGCCCCTCGACTCTTATAACTGCCATCTGGTTTCTGTACAAATTGTAAATAGCCTTTCGCTCCCTGTATTTTGCCCCTGCCACCTTCAGAATGTGAAAGAGAGTATTCCAGTCAACACTGTCAAAAGCTTTCTCTAAGTCTTCAAATGCTGTAAACGTAGGTTTGCCTTTCCTTAATCTATACCCAACGAACAACACAACGTGGCCGAGTGGTTCTAGGTGCTTCAGTCTGGAACCGCACGACTGCTACGGTCGCAGGTTCGAATCCTGCCTCGGGCATGGATGTGTGTGTTGTCCTTAGGTTAGTTAGGTTTAAGTAGTTCTAAGTTCTAGGGGACTGATGACCTCAGATGTTAAGTCCCATAGTGCTCAGAGCCTTTTGAGCCTTATCTATTTTCTAAGATAAGTCGTAGGGTCAGTATTGCCGCACGTGTTCCAGCATTCCTTCAGAATCGAAACTGATCTTCGCCGAGGTCGGTTTCTACCAGTTTTTCCATTCGTCTGTAAAGAATTCGTGTTAGTATTTTGCAGCCGTGGCTTATTAAACTGATAGTTCGGTAATTTTCACATCTGTCAACACCTGCTTTCTTTGGGATTGGAATTATTATTTTCTTCTTTAAGTCTGAGGGTATTTCGCTTACCTCATACATCTTGCTCTCCAGATGGTAGGGTTTTGTCAGGGCTGAAAGCAATGGGAAACTACAGCCGGAATTTTTCCCGAGGGCATGCAGCTTTACTGTATGGTTAAATGATGATGGCGTCCTGTTGGGTAAAATATTCCGGAGGTAAAATAGTGCCGCATTCGGATCTCCGGGCGGGGACTAATCAGGAGGACGTTGCTATCAGGAGAAAGAAAACTGGCGTTCTACGGGTCGGAGCGTGGAATGTCAGATCCCGTAATCGGGCAGCATACTAAGAAATTAATAAAGACTGTGGTATCGTGAATCGATACCACCAAACCTGGCGTCCCACAGCTGGCAACGGAAATTTACGTTTCCGACAGACGCTGATAGCGATCGCGGGTGGCCTGACGGATCCAATGATGCGCGCCCACTGAGCCACGGCTTCAGAGTCTTCGACTATGAGAAACCTCGGCTGCCGTGATGCAGGATGGCCGGCGGCAGCTACACACGTCCCCGTCTCAGGCGCAGTCTTCGACGTCTTCAAAAAAAATGGCTCTGAGCACTATGGGACTCAACTGCTGAGGTCATTAGTCCCCTAGAACTTAGAACTACTTAAACCTAACTAGCCTAAGGACATCACACACATCCATGCCCAAGGCAGGATTCGAACCTGCGACCGTAGCGGTCTTGCGGTTCCAGACTGCAGCGCCTTTAACCGCACGGCCACTTCGGCCGGCTTCGACGTCTTCAACTTAGTCTTCGACAGCTCGCTAATGCATTAGTAGTGGGAGCCTAAGACTGCACGAACTCTTTAGTTTGCTTATGGTAACAGCTGGACTTTACTTCAATCTGTTCTTTTGTGAAGTTTCTCGACAGTATATTGATAATTTTGTGGACCGTCTGACAGCAACTGAATAAAACACAATTTTACTGTCATACACGTTTCGCCTTTATTTTCTGCAAGGTATCATCTGTGGCCTGGAATATGTACATATGTTAGCTATTTAATTTACTTTTTTGTCACTGCGCCTATAGGTTATAAACAGTTCTGGTGGTTGGTATTTCCTATTAAGTAGTAATGTTTTGAACTGTACTTACAGGTTGCGTGGACAATTTCTTACATATTACGCTCCTGTTGCATCTTTGGTGTTGTTCTTCTTCTTATGAATGCCAATTTGTGGTTTTTTCCTACATTCCACAGCACTATGAACTGAACGCTTGTTTCAATGCAATGTTTTGGTTTCTGTTGCCGACTGTCAAATGTTTTTGCCAAAGATCGAATGTTATTATCAAACTTTCAAGTGTAATTATTAAAGTATCTATGGTCTGTTCGTGTATGCATTTGTGTGTGCGTATGTGTATGTATGTATGTATGTATGTATGTGTGTGTGTGTGTGTGTGTTTTGGTGTGATATATTTTTTTTGCGCTGTGTCTGTGTGTGTGTGTGTGTGTGTGTGTGTGTGTGTGTGTGTGTGTGTGTTATGGTGTGTTATTTGTTTTGGCTCTGCTTGTGTGTGTGTGTGTGTGTGTGTGTGTGTGTGTGTGTGTGTCCAGATGGTGTGGGGAAGAGTTTTTTGTTTTATGTCATCATTTCCCTTATTAAGTGTAGTAGGGAGCCTGTGCTGATGTGTGTTTGTTCATTTATCACATGTTTGTTTTCTGTTATGGCTTTCTGGATGCGGAAGTTTTCTTGTGTTTGTATAAGATGTTTGTCATGGTTGCTTATTCCCATTATTTTCATTTCTAGTTCCATGTTTGTAGGATGATGGTTATGGTGTTTTAAATGCTCTGCAAATGTGGAATGGTTTGTTTCATACTTCCAACATCTGATATGTTCTTTGTATCTTGTTTCGAAATTCCTGCGTGCCATGCCTACGTATACTGCATCACAACTTTGACATTCAATTTTATATATTCCTGATTGTTGGAATTTGTCCCTCTTGGTAGCTGGCTGGCTTAGGTGTGATTGGAGGGTTTTCCCAGGCTTATATGCTATTTTGAAGCCCTGTCTCTTTAGGATGTTTGCAATTCTGTGTGCTAGTTTATGTGTGTAGGTCATGGTGTACCATCTTGTTCTTTTCTGTGTGGTGTTGCCATTGTGTGTGTTTGTTAAGTGTGTTTGTAAGTTTTCAGCTTGTGAGTTCTTTTGTATTCTGAAAATGTTGTGTTTGTTTTGGATTTGTGTTTTTATTTTTTGATTGAGCCTGTGTACCACATGTGTGTCATACCCATTGTTCCTAGATATTTGTATGATTGTACTCATTTCTTGTTCATAGTTTCTCTTGCTGAGTGGGATTCTGTTTAATCTATGTAACATGTGTCTTAGTGCTGCAAGTTTCTGGCTGTGGGGATGGTTGGATGTGGAATGTATTATTGTGTCTGTGGCTGTTGGTTTTCTAATGATGTTAAATGTATGTTAGCCATATTGTTTTTTTTATTGTAATGTCAAGAAAATTTATTTGATTTTCTTTTTCTTTTTCAAGTGTTAATTTTATGTTCTGATGAGCTTTGTTTATTTCTGAATGGAGCTCATCTATTTTTTCACTTGGCTCATCTACCAGACAAATAATGTCATGTCATCCACATATCTGTACCAATATATGATTTTGAAACTTCCATTAGTGGTTATCTTTTCAAATATCTGATTTTCTAGGTGACTGATGAAAATGTTTGCTAGTGTTTCTGATATTGGGGATCCCATGGGCAGTCCATCACTTTGTAGATAATATTCTTTCTCAAACTGAAAGTAGTTTTGCTCAGTTGTCAGTCTGAGCATATCTGTTATTTCTTTTATTGCGTCTGTGGTGAGGTTGCTATGGGATGAGAGATTTTTTCTATGATTTCTATTGTTTCTGTGATAGGGATGGAGGTATACATATTTTCTATATCGAATGAAATCAGTGATGCTGTGTGTGGTACCTGTATGTTATGTATGTTTTCTATTAGGTTTCCTGTGTTTATCACTGTTCTGTTGTTTTCTACTTCATAGTGTTTTGACACTAACTTTTGGAGGTGTTTGGCTATGTGGTATGTTGGGGCTTTCTTGAAGTTGATAACAGCTCTCATTGGCATTCCGTCTTTATGTACTTTCGGTTGACTGCGGAGTGTTGCTGCTTGTGGGTTTTTCTGTGTTAAGTAGTATTTCTGTTTGTCTGTGAGTGTGTGTTCAATGTTTTTCAGTGTTCATTTCACATTTGCCTGGAATCGTGTGGTTGGATCTGACTTCAATTTTTGTATGGCATTGGTGTATATGTATTCCTTGGTTTTTGTGATGTATTGCTCTTTATCCGTGAGTACTGTTACATTTCCCTTGTCTGCTCTTGTTATTAATATGTTACTGTTTGTTAACTTTTGTTTTAACCTTTTCATAGTGGCTGCTTTTGTTTCGGTTGTTCTTATTGTGTGTCTGCTGTGTTTGTTTTATTATGCCTTTTATTTCTTCTTTTACTAGTTCTCTTGTCAGTCTTATGTTAATTTCACAATTATTTTGTTGTTCTTCACGTGTAAGGATGTGTTCAGTTTCTACTATGAGATTTTCTATGTATTGATTGTTCACTTTGCTATTGGTGCAGTGTTTAGAACCTCTTTCCAAGAGCATTTTTTTCATTTTCGTGTAGTTCTGTCTCTGTTAGATTAACTAAGCGTTGATGGAATGTGTGTTGGTGTTCATGTGGTTTCACATTTAAAATGTAAATGTATTTTTGCGTCTTTTTTACTGTTAGTTTTATTATCTTCTGATTATGTTTGTTGTGTAAATGTTTCATTGCTGTGTATGTGTTGTGTTCAGTTTTTTCTACTAGTGCCATGAAAACTGTGGCGTTTCCTACGTTTTTTGCCAATTCTAGATGAGTCTCATAGAGCATCATGGTTAGGTGCTGTTTTTTCGAATAGAGCATCTTAATTTCATGTAGTAACCAATATCGTTCAGCAAATGATTTCGACTTTTGGGCCACCGTAGAACTGTTTTTAATCTTTACATTTATGTAACATGAAATTAAATCGTTCTTTTTGTATGTTTTGTTGAATTTTATGTGCTGCATCGTCTTATGGAGTCTCAGTTGCTGTCAGACGGTCCATAAGTAAAAATTATCAATATACCGTAATATTACACCCAACTGAGGAAGACAGGACTACAAAAGTTGAAGATCTCAATATTTCTCGACTGTGATTGGAGAAAGCAGTAAGTTAAGTAAAACATCTGTTTACTGTATTTATGCATTTAGTTATCATTTCTGGTGGCGTCTAGCCTTCCTACAACGACAGCTGCAGCCCACCTCTCCTCGGCGTTGTGCCTGAAGTAGTACACAACAAATACGACATTTGGAGTCTGTTTACTTCCATGCCACAACGAATATAGGAGTATATTCGTGGCCATGGGAGTCACACTTCGTATTGATATTGATGAAGGATATCAGTTGCAAATGGAATGAAATTTTAATCGCGGGATACCCTGCTACGTAATGAACACCTCCACGAAGATTCATAAAATATCGTACTCGTGCTTTCCATTTTAATCAGCGTACGCGGTATAATAACGTAGGCCTACCAAAACCTGCAATGATTTTCATCATAGTTTAACTTTCATTTAAAAATATAAATTATTAATACATGGTACTGTAACGGACTATGCCCCCTTAATCTAAGAAGTTTGCAGTAGTAATATACCTTAGTAATATACCTCTTCAAAGTACGCTACTGGCCATTAAAATTGCTACACCAAGAAGAAATGCAGATGATAAACGCGTATTCATTGGACAAATATATTATACTAGAACTGACATGTGATTACATTGTCACGCAATTTGGGTGCAGAGATCCTGAGAAATCAGTACCCAGAACAATCACCTCTGCCCGCAATAATGGCCTTGATGCGCCTGTGCATTGAGTCAAACAGAGCTTGGATGGCGTGTACAGGTACAGCTGCCCATGCAGCTTCAACAAGATACCACAGTTCATCAAGAGTAGTGACTGGCGTATTGTGACGAGCCAGTTGCTCGGCCACCATTGACCAGACGTTTTCAATTGGTGAGAGATCTGGACAATGTGCTGGTCAGGGCAGCAGTCGAACATTTTCTGTATCCAGAAAGGCCCGTACAGGACCTGCAACATGCGGGCGTGCATTATTCTGCTGAAATGTAGGGTTTCGCAGGGATCAAATGAAGGATAGAGCCACGGGTCGTAACACATCTGAAATGTAACGTCCACTGTTCAAAGTGCCGTCAATACGAACAACAGGTGACCGAGACGTGTAACGAATGGCACCCCATACCATCACGCCGGGTGGTACGCCAGTATGACGATGACGAATAGACGCTTCCAATGTGCGTTCGCCACGATGTCGCCAAACACGGATGCGACCATCATGATGCTGTAAACAGAACCTGGATTCATCCGAAAAAACGGCGTTTTGCCATTCGTGCACCCAGGTTCGTCGTTGAGTACACCGTCGCATGCGCTCCTGTCTGTGATGCAGCGTCAAGGGTAACCGCAACCATGGTCTCTGAGCTGATAGTCCATGCTGGTGCAAACGTCATCGAACTGTTCGCGCAGATGGTTGTTGTCTTGCAAACGGACCCATCTGTTGACACAGGGATCGAGATGTGGCTGCACGATCCGTTACATAAGATGCCTGTCATCTCGACTGCTAGTGATACGAGTCCGTAAGAGTCATTGGATCTCGACCAACGCGAGCAGCAATGTCGCGATACGATAAACCGCAATCGCGATAGGCTACAATCCGACCTTTATCATAGTCGGAAACGTGATGGTACGCATTTCTCCTCCTTACACGAGGCACTACAACAACGTTTCACCAGGCAACGCAGATCAACTGCTGTTTGTGTATGAGATATCGGTTGGAAACTTTCCTTATATCAGCACGTTGTAGGTGTCGCTCTGAAAAGCTAATCATTTGCATATCATAGCATCTTCTTCCTGTCGGTTAAATTTCGCGTCTGTAGCACGTCATCTTCGTGGTGTAGCAATTTTAACGGCCAGTAGTGTATCTTGTCTCAATGTCGAAAACCTTTGTTGTGTGATTTGTATTATTTTAGTATTCTAAAACCTGAAAAATACTTTGATTTTAAAATTCTGAGTCACAGACACCTGTAGTGCAATATGGCAGAATACACCGAGTGTACACTAGCTGATCAAAAGTAACCGGACACCACTTTCTGATGCGAAAGTGATTATTAGGTGTTACAAGAGGCGGACCCATCAATGTAAAAGGAAGTGAGGAATACCGTGTTGCAAGAAGACAGTGACTAATAGCAGAATGGATCTTTCAGGAGGGTTCAGTGAGTTACAACGTGAACTTGGCATTGGATGTAAGCTGAGCAACAAATCCATCAAGAACATTTCACACCCTTCAAAAGCTGCCGAAGTCCGCCTCGGTGATATGACTGTGACGTGGGAACGCGAAGGAACAACCAAAGGTAAACCAAGTCCTCATGGAGTGGTGGACGGGGACCGCCGACAATTGCAGAGGGTAGTTGTAAAAAAAATCGCATAGAATCAGCGTGAGAAATAACTTGTGAGTTGCTAACTGCGCCAAAAATCCAGCTGGCACATTGTGCATAGGGAGTTTAAAAGAATGGGCTACAATGGTGGAGCAGATTCTCATAAGCCACACACTTCTGTAGTGAATAGGCGCGCTTGAGATGATGTGAGGAGCGAAGCCACCGGATAGTGGATGACTCTAAGCGAGTGATGAATCACGCTGTATTGTGTTGCAGTCCGATGAAAGGATTGGCGATGGTATGCAGAACGTTACCTGCCGTTATGAGTAGTGTCAACATTGAAGTGCGGAGGAGGTGGTGTTATGGTTGGGGGATGTTTTTCCTGTTTGGGGTTCGGTAGCCTTATTGCGCTCAATAAAACATTAAATGTGGATCAATATGAACACACTTTACAGCACTGCGTAATGAGTACAGTAAAGGAACAGTTCGGAAATGATGAGTGCTTGTATTCATTATGACAGTACTCACTGTCGTAAGGCAGCATCTATGGGGGCAGTGGTCTGTGGACAACAGCATTCCTGAAGTGGACTGCCCTGTCCAGAGTCTCGATCTGAACCCTATGAATCACCAATGGGATGAATTAGAACGACGAGTTCGCTTCAGGCCCCATCGTACAACATCACTGCTTCACTGGTAAGAACGGGCTGCCATCCCTCCGCAGACATTCAGGCAATTCACTGTAAACGTCTCTAGCCGATTTCAAGCCGAGACAAGGCTGAAGGGCGGACACACCCAATATCAAAGTCCACAAATAGATGTCAGTATACATCTGATAAGACAGTGTATTCATTCAGTTATGCAGTAAGCAGAGATCTTGGATATACGTAGAAGTGCATAAAACTCGTTTCACTGCTGTAATTAAGAAATGTTAATATTTATTCAGTAATTTAAGATGATACATAACATTCTTCTGACAGTATTATCTTCCATACAAATGTGGTATCCGCATGACGCAAGTTCTAGAGCAGTGGTTCCCATTCTGGGAATTGTCTGAGAGGTAAAAACTAAACGATTCGGTTCTGTTTCAGTCATGAAGCTAAATTATTTTTAAAAGAACGTCACTATTATCACAATTTTGTAAGACTCTAATACTCATTATATAAGTTATCAATAATTACATTTTCTCAGTGATTAGCATTAATGCGATGGACGTTACAGGGAGCTCATACAATCCACCCACTTGTGTTTTGTCCCATCCACCGTCGATGATAAAAGTGAGACATGTACCTAACAAATGCTAAATATCTCAAGAAAATGGCTTCTCCGAGTACCTGCAGTAATCAGAAATTGCTTTATTACTCGCTTCGAAACAGATAAATGAAGTAATACAGCAGTAACTAGATAAGGGACACTGTAGTTCTGTACACAGTATTGTTGTTGTTATTATTATTACCATTATTATTATTAATATTGACATTTTTATTACTATTAGTGGGCCGTGTGTGGTAACCGCGCGGTCATAGGCGCCTTGCACGGTTCGCGCGGCTCCCCCCCCCCCTGCCTCCCTCCCTCCCCCGATGGAGGCTCGAGTCCTGCCTCGGACATGAGTGCGTATGTTGACCTTAGCGTAATTTAGTTTAAGTTAGATTAAGTAGTGTGTAAGCCTCAGCAGTTTGGTCCCATAGGAACTTACCATAAATTCTAAACAGAAATTCTACTATTAGTGGCTGTAGTCTGACACAAGGCATCAACAGCCTGAAGCTTCCAATTTCTGCCAGTTCAGAAGCAAGGAGTGCAGCAATCAAGTGATTTACGAAAGAAAGTATAGTGTACATATTTTGACTTGGTTGATTTTAAATGAGGTTGCAGTGTACAGGTCATGCAAATTCCTCAATGGACAGGAGTAATATAGGGGAAGTGTGTTTTGTAACGAGTGTCTACCGGCACTACGTATAGTTAGCTTTCTTGTCTGAGAAGCAGCTGTGAGTAGGACTTGGGATGCATCATGAATTCCTTCGTCATCCATTCTAACACACACACACACACAAACTAAATATCATTCATCTTTCATCATTTTAAAATAAAAGTGTTCAAAGAAAAGTCTTTCGTTCTATAGTTTAGTTAGGTGCTAAAGTTGGTGATAATGTGGGGGAGGGGGGAAACAAAAAATGGTTCAAATGACTCTGAGAACTACGGGACTTAACATCTTAGGTCATCAGTCCCCTAGAACTTAGAACTACTTACACCTAACTAACCTAAGGACATCACACACATCCATGCCCGAGGCAGGATTCGAACCTGCGACAGTAGCAGTCGCGCGGTTTCAGACTGAAGCGCCTAGAATCGCTCGGCCACCGCGGCCGGCAGGGGGAAACAGACGGTGGGTGGGAAGGATGGGGGGAGGTGGGCGGTGGTGCTAGCTAATATCTAATTGCATTTAGGGCTAATGGACTAAGGAATGTCGGAAACCAATGTACTACATTCATACCGTACACCATGATTAACCCACAGTTATGAATACTAATTTTATCATTTACAAACTATGTACATCATTTTAACACACAGACCTTCCTAACAAATTTCAGTACGGTCTCCTTCTCCTCGCACATGTTTCCTACCATTCCATAAGTCTGAAATCGCCTTGCAATAAGCGTCCGTTCCGGCTGTCGAAGATACTGACACTCAGCTTTATGGATGTCTTCCAGCATGTTGTTGCGTTGGCCTCGCAACTGTTTTGTCACATTGTCACACAGCTGAGAAGACGATGGTTGGAGGGCACCAAGTCTCGGCTGTAGGCAAGATGTGGGATACTTTCCCACCCAAACTTCCTAATTTTCACCACAGTTATATGAAAAGTGTGGGGCCGCGCGTTACGGTGCTGCAGGAACATCTTTTTATATATCCACATCTTCGTCCATACTGTGCAAACCACTGTGAAGTGCACGGCAGAGGGTATTTCACCTAACAGCGCCGTACCAGTTATTACGGTCTTTTCATTTCCATTTGCGTACGGAGCGCGGGAAGATTGATTAATTAAACGCGCTGTGCGGGCTGCAGTTAGCGTAATCTTGTCTTCTGGAATCCTACGGGAGCGATACGTAGGGGATTCCTAACTTCATTAGTTCAAGCTCTTTCTTGGAACTTTGAAAGTATGCTTTCGCGGGATAGTCTACTTCCATCTTCAGGTGTCTGACAGTTCGCTTTCCTCATCTCCTTTACAGTCTCCCGTGGATCAAGCAAACCTGTGACAATTCATACTGCTCTTGTTCGTACACGTTAAACATCTCCGTCGTTAGTCATACACGTCCCACACACTTGAACAATGCTCTAGCATGGATCACACGCGTGTTTCGTAAGCAGTCTCCTTTGTAGACTGATTCCACTTCCCCAGTGTTCTACCAACCAAACGAAGCTGCCATTGGCTTTAACTACGACAGAGCCTATGTGGGAGTTCTACATCACTTGCCAACAAGTACTATTTGTATTAGTTGATCGATTCCAACTGCTACGCGTTGGTACGAGGGTTGTTCAATAAGTAATGCAGCACATTTATATTCTTGTCCAATTTCGGTTGCAAAAATCCGGAATTTGTTGAGGGACATAGTGAGACGTTCCCGCTTCAGCCCCTGTAGTTTCGTGAAGTTCCAATAGGTGGCGGCGCATTATGTAACGTTCAAAACGTCGTCTGCAAAGGAGGCTCGTTCCGAGCAGATCGCTTTCATTGAGATTTTTGTGGCTAAAAACCAGAGCCTCGCATATATTCATGGGCGCTTACAGAACGTCTGCGGAGACATGCTAGTGAACAAAAGCACGGGGAGTCGTTGGGCAAGGCGTCTGTCACCATCGCAACAAGGTCGCGCAAACCTGACCGATCTCCCGCTTGCCGGCCGGCCGTACGCAGCAAAGACTCTTGCAATGCTGGAACATGCGGACACTCTCATTCTAGGTGATCGATGGATGACAATCAAACATCTCTCTGCACAACTGGGCGTCTCTGTTGGTACTGCTGACACACTCATCCATCAAATGGTTCAAATGGCTCTGAGCACTATGGGACTTAACTGCTGAGGTCATCAGTCCCCTAGAACTTAGAACTACTTAAACCTAACTAACCTAAGGACATCACACACATCCATGCTCTAGGCAGGATTCGAACCTGCGACCGTAGCGGTCACGCGGTTCCAAACTGTAGCGCCTAGAACCGCTCGACCACTCCGGCGCCACTCGTCCATCAATTGGGGTCCCTCGCCGACTAGCAGAAGACCGTAAAGAGCAACGAAAGACCATATATGGGGAATTATTTGCACGTTATGAGGCTGATCGTCACAATTTTTTGTCAAACATTGTCACGGGCGATGAAACCTGGGTTCACCACTTCGCACCGGAAACGAAACCGCAGTGGTGCCACACCACCTCTCCTCAGCCGATAACATCACGGCGGCGAGCTTTTGGGACTCAGAAGGGGCTATTCTGTTTGATGGCCCCGCTCATGGCGCAACGATCAGCTCGAAAGTGTACTGTGCTACTCCCCAGGAAATTCCAGAAACAAATTCAGCATGTTCGTCACCACAAAAATGCAAGGTCTCACACAAGTCTGCGCACCTCAGAGGAGCCCACAAAACGTTGTTCGACAGATCGACTTCACCCGCCATGCAGCCCAGATCTCGCATCTTTCGATTTCCATCTGTTTGACCCAATGAAGGATGCACTTCGCAGGATTTGGCTGATGGGATGGTTACTGATGTAACAAGACACTGTATCAGACGTCGACCAATAGATTGCTGCCATGCGGTCATACAGGCCCACACAGTAAGGTGGCGTAATCCCTTCGCTTTGAACGGAGAGTTTATTGAAAAATATGGTTTTGTAGGCAAAATAATATAATAATATTGTGTACTGAAATCCTGACTAAAATCAACCTGCTCTCAGAAAAACATGCTGCGTTATTTATTGTTCGCTCCTCGTTTTACAGTCTTAGGATACAACTTTCTGTCGTTTTTAGAAGCGTACAATTTCACATTTAGTAAAATAACATTCCCAGCAGACTCCACTGTGATGCTATCTTTTTATGTAAAATTCCAATGATGTGACTCCATACTCGACGTTTTTGTTTCAGGCTTGTATTGGAGGAATCAGCTTTCGTCGCCTGTCACAAGATCCATCAAAAAATTGGCTTCTTCAAATAATGGCTCTAAGCACTATGGGACTTATCATCTGAGGTCATCAGTCCCCTAGACTTGGAACTACTTAAATCTAACTAATCTAAGGACATCACACACATCCATGCCCGAGGCAGAATTCGAACCTGCGACCGTAGCAGCAGCGCGTTTCCGGACTGAAGCGCCTAGAACCGTTCGGCCACAGCGGCCGGCTGGCTTCTTCAGTTAGAAACCTCCAGACCTCTGAAACTCTTTTCTCCCTGAACTGCCTAGAAGGTACAAACTTTTCGATACCTCAAGCTTTGAATCATTTCGCGAACTACACTGCGTCCTGTTGTTGCAAGGTCATTCACAGTGACGCGTCTACGTTTCCTAATGAAGTTACTGTAGCAGATCTTTCCTCGATACGTATCGTGGAGGAATTCCGGAGGTGACCTCTTCATGCCTCATTCTGGATGCTCGTGCTCTCGTGTTTGAAGGACTTTAACTATTAACTACTTCCAGATAAGTGCTGTATTGTGAGATGAATCCGAGCAACAGTTTTTATCTCTTTGACAATGAAGTCAATGGCAGCACGCTGTCGAAATGAAGCATCGATGCTGTACAGTTTGTAAATATAACCCGTCTCCACGTGACAGACGTTTACTGATCAGTATGGGCACGAAAAATTTTATTCAGTGAATGCAATGACTCTAAACTTAGTGACGAAAGCTATAGTGGCGATATTCAGTGTGTAGCACGTAAATTAAAAGCTCTACGCTGACGGTAATCACGTTCCTGTGGTTTGTCCAATAACAGGGATTCACACTTTCTCACAGTGCTCGGCCAACTACGGAACTGAAATAATTCTACCCTCTTCTTTATGGATGGCGTAATTCGCGAAATCGTGATGGCAACAAATGCGAACGCAGTTGAGAAAATAACACCACTCACTAACGAAACACTGAATGTAACAGTCACGGAAAGTTGCTTCATCAGAAGAAAGAAATGCTTTTTTTGCGTATGAAAAAGTTGGGGAATAGCACGCACTTAAGCGAAAAATTTTATTTAGACACATTAAGTTAAAATTGACTATATATATATATTAGTCAATTTTAATGTGTCTAAATAAAATTTTTCGCTTAAGTGTGTAATTTTATTTAGACACATTAAGTGGCGGTGGTGGTGGTTAGTGTTTAACGTCCCGTCGACAACGAGGTCATTAGAGACGGAGCGCAAGCTCGGGTTAGGGAAGGACTGGGAAGGAAATCGGCCGTGTCCTTTTAAAGGAACCATCCCGGCAATTGCCTGAAACGATTTAGGGAAATCACGGAAAACCTAAATCAGGATGGCCCGAGACGGGATTGAACCGTCGTCCTCCCGAATGCGAGTCCAGTGTGCTACACATTAAGTTAAAATTGATTATATATATATATATATATATGCGGAATCGTATTTTTGTGACCTTCGCATGTAGTCTTTATTGTAGTGTTTTTTTATATTTAAACTTCATCCGATCAGAATAGCAATAATTAGCATAACAAAGTAAGACAAAGCAAAGATGATGTTCCTTACAGAAAATGCTCAATATGTCCACTATCATTCCTCAACAATAGCTGTAGTCGAGGAATAATGTTGTGAACAGCACTGTAAAGCATGTCCGGAGTTATGGTGAGGCATTGGCGTCGGATGTTGTCTTTCAGCGTCCCTAGAGATGTCGGTCGATCACGATACACTTGCGACTTCAGGTAACCCCAAAGCCAATAATGGCATGGACTGACTTCTGAGGACCTGGGAGGCCAAGCATGACGAAAGAGGCGGCTGAGCACACGATCATCACCAAACGACGCGTGAAAGATCTCTTGCGCGCGTCTAGAAGTACTTTTTTTGTTCTAATAAAACCCCATGTCATTCCAAGCATGTGTGTCAATTTTTACCTCTCTATCTACGTTATTCCGTGGTTTATTTCAGTTTTCAATTTATACTGGCTTTTTGATCACCCGGTATATATATATACACTCCTGGAAATGGAAAAAAGAACACATTGACACCGGTGTGTCAGACCCACCATACTTGCTCCGGACACTGCGAGAGGGCTGTACAAGCAATGATCACACGCACGGCACAGCGGACACACCAGGAACCGCGGTGTTGGCCGTCGAATGGCGCTAGCTGCGCAGGATTTGTGCACCGCCGCCGTCAGTGTCAGCCAGTTTGCCGTGGCATACGGAGCTCCATCGCAGTCTTTAACACTGGTAGCATGCCGCGACAGCGTAGACGTGAACCCTATGTGCAGTTGACGGACTTTGAGCGAGGGCGTATAGTGGGCATGCGGGAGGCCGGGTGGACGTACCGCCGAATTGCTCAACACGTGGGGCGTGAGGTCTCCACAGTACATCGATGTTGTCGCCAGTGGTCGGCGGAAGGTGCACGTGCCCGTCGACCTGGGACCGGACCGCAGCGACGCACGGATGCACGCCAAGACCGTAGGATCCTACGCAGTGCCGTAGGGGACCGCACCGCCACTTCCCAGCAAATTAGGGACACTGTTGCTCCTGGGGTATCGGCGAGGACCATTCGCAACCGTCTCCATGAAGCTGGGCTACGGTCCCGCACACCGTTAGGCCGTCTTCCGCTCACGCCCCAACATTGTGCAGCCCGCCTCCAGTGGTGTCGCGACAGGCGTGAATGGAGGGATGAATGGAGACGTGTCGTCTTCAGCGATGAGAGTCGCTTCTGCCTTGGTGCCAATGATGGTCGTATGCGTGTTTGGCGCCGTGCAGGTGAGCGCCACAATCAGGACTGCATACGACCGAGGCACACAGGGCCAACACCCGGCATCATGGTGTGGGGAGCGATCTCCTACACTGGCCGTACACCACTGGTGATCGTCGAGGGGACACTGAATAGTGCACGGTACATCCAAACCGTCATCGAACCCATCGTTCTACCATTCCTAGACCGGCAAGGGAACTTGCTGTTCCAACAGGACAATGCACGTCCGCATGTATCCCGTGCCACCCAACGTGCTCTAGAAGGTGTAAGTCAACTACCCTGGCCAGCAAGATCTCCGGATCTGTCCCTCATTGAGCATGTTCGGGACTGGATGAAGAGTCGTCTCACGCGGTCTGCACGTCCAGCACGAACACTGGTCCAACTGAGGCGCCGGGTGGAAATGGCATGGCAAGCCGTTCCACAGGACTACATCCAGCATCTCTACGATCGTCTCCATGGGAGAATATCAGCCTGCATTGCTGCGAAAGGTGGATATACACTGTACTAGTGCCGACATTGTGCATGCTCTGTTTCCTGTGTCTATGTGCCTGTGGTTCTGTCAGTGTGATCATGTGATGTATCTGACCCCAGGAATGTGTCAATAAAGTTTCCTCTTCCTGGGACAATGAATTCACGGTGTTCTTATTTCAATTTCCAGGAGTGTATATAGGGTGAGTCACCTAACATTACCGCTGGATATATTTCGTAAACCACATAAAATACTGACGAATCGATTCCACAGACCGAACGTGAGGAGAGGGGCTAGGGGCTAGTGTAATTGGTTAATACAAACCATAAAACAATGCACGGAAGTATGTTTTTTAACACATACCTACGTTTTCTCAAATGGAACCCCGTTAGTTTCGTTAGCACATCTGAACATATAAACAAATACGTAATCAGTGCCGTTTGTTGCATTGTAAAATGTTAATTACATCCGGAGATATTGTAACCTAAAGTTGACGCTTGAGTACCACTCCTCCGCTGTTCGATCTTGTGTATCGGAGAGCACCGAATTACGTAGGGATTCAAAGGGAACGGTGATGGACCTCGGGTACAGAAGAGACTGGAACAGCACATTACGTCCACATGCTAACACCTTTTTATTGGTCTTTGTCACTGACGCACATGTACATTACCATGAGGGGTGAGGTACACGTACACACGTGGTTTCCGTTTTCAATTACGGAGTGGAATAGAGTGTGTCCCGACATGTCAGGCCAATAGCTGTTCAATGTGGTGGCCATCATTTGCTGCACACAATTGCAATCTCTGGCGTAATGAATGTCGTACACGCCGCAGTACATCTGGTGTAATGTCGCCGCAGACTGCCACAATACGTTGTTTCATATCCTCTGGGGTTGTAGGCACATCACGGCACACATTCTCCTTTAACGAACCCCACAGAAAGAAGTCCAGAGGTGTAAGATCAGGAGAACGGGCTGGCCAATTTATGCGTCCTCCACGTCCTATGAAACGCCCGTCGAACATCCTGTCAAGGGTCAGCCTAGTGTTAATTGTGGAATGTGCAGGCGCACCATCATGCTGATACCGCATACGTCGACGCGTTCCCAGTGGGACACACTCTATTCCACTTCGTTATTGAAAACGGAAACCACGTGTGTACGTTTACCTCACCCCTCACGGTAATGTACATGTGCGTCAATGAAAAAGACCAATAAAAAGGTGTTAGCATGTGGACGTAATGTAATTAACATTTTACAATGCAGCAAACGGCCCTGATTACGTATTTGCACAGGCCTGGAATTGTGAGCTGGAGAGGGGAAGCTTATATAGTGTGAGTCAAAAGGATATGCGCAAATTCAAGGACCTAAAGTTGGTGATAATGTGGGGGAGGGGGGAAACAAAAAATGGTTCAAATGGCTCTGAGCACTATGTGACTTAACATCTGTGGTCATCAGTCCCCTAGAACTTAGAACTACTTAAACCTATCTAACCTAAGGACATCACACACATCCATGCCCGAGGCAGGATTCGAACCTGCGACCGTAGCAGTCGCGCGGTTCCGGACTGCGCGCCTAGAACCGCGGCCGGCACTCAAGACTTGGCTGCGTGTGATTATTATCAATTTGCATCACTGGCACACGCTCTCGCTGAACAACGCCTCAGATAGTATGAAAAGTACGAAAATGGCTAGCTGACTGGTTCGCTTCAAAAGAAGAACTGATTTTTTGGTGTGGCGTTCATAACCTCCGGCCGGCCGCGGTGGTCACGCGGTTCTAGGCGCGCAGTCCGGAACCGTGCGGCTGCTACGGTCGCAGGTTCGAATCCTGCCTCGGGCATGGATGTGTGTGATGTCCTTAGGTTAGTTAGGTTTAAGTAGTTCTACGTTCTAGGGGACTGATGACCTCAGATGTTAAGTCCCATAGTGCTCAGAGCCATTTGAACCATTTTTTTTCGTAACCTACCGGAGAGGTACGGGAAACGTATAAACAGCAATAGAGATTATTTTGAATAAAATATTGTTCATCAGTTTCAAACAACAGATGTGTAATTACTGCAGACAAATTTCGGTTTCATACTTCTACACCTGGTATGACGCTCAGGCCGACCTTGTTTCGTACCGTCGTGGCTGACCCAGGTAACTGTTGTGTGCGCGGTTTCATGTGGTCAAATGACGTGCGGCCTCTGTCGCCATCAGGTGAGACAGCCGCAGTGGAGAGGAGTTGTAATCCTGCAGTGAAGGCAAACCCATCCTGTCATAATCTCAACAACGGTGCCTGGAGATGGCCTGTTTGGTATGGAGGATTCATGGCAGTGGGGTTGTGACTGTCTATATGGGGTGTAGCCTACTGTTAACGCGAGGCATCGTTTGGAGCCGGCCATGGTGGCCGAGCGGTTCTAGGTGCTTCAGTCAGGAACCGCGCGACCAGTACGGTCGCAGGTTCGAATCCTGCCTCGGGCGTGGGTGTGTGTGATATCCTTAGGTTAGTTAGGTTTACGCAGATCTAAGTTCTAGGGGACTGATGACCTCAGATGTTAAGTCCCATAGTGCTCAGAGCCATTTTCATCTTTTGGAGGAGCAGCAGACGGTGTTTATCTCCACAGGTTGAGCGGGCCCAGCAGCAACGAGCCAGGAAGTGTTTGCTGAAGAAAGATTTCCGTTATGATCTTGGCAGGTAGTGCGCAGGAGTGATTTGTGCCATTTTGTTGTGGTGACTTATGAGTTTATGTTGCCTTATTTAAGTGATTGTACAATGCTCAAACACAATAATGGAACATGACTTCGGGCGTCTGACATTCTCCACTGAAAGCTGGGCGTGTTACCAAATTATATTTTTATCTTTCACAACTAAAGTATTCAAAAGAGAATTATTACATCCTCCTTCATTTACATAAAAAGAACTGAAATGCCCGAAAAGGGCGAAAACAGAGTGGAAACAGTAATTCATCGCGTCAACTTGGGTGCTTTTATTGGACTCTGAGAGCTTCAGTAACATGTATGCCCCCCGTGAGCATTTATCATCGTCTGACACCGACCTAGCATGGTCAGTATAAGTGTAACCTCCCCCTCACTTATCGACCTTGATGACAGTGAAAAATTAAACCGCGTGTACCTAATAGAAATTTGGAAAAAGCAATCGTCACCGAAGTTAATATGTCGATAAAGAGGGAGGAAGGGTTACATCTAAATGAAAGGAAAAATGCAAATGAAATTGGTGGAAATTAATTTTGAAAAAGGGTAAAGTTAATAAAGAAAGTAAATGTGCGGTCGTTACATTAACAATTAACTGGCGTTAATTAGATACATGAGATTTGGGGAAAATTACGGTCGCCAGTCCTATGGACAACTACTACACTGCTGGCCACCGTAAATGCAACACCCTGAAGGAAGCATCCGAATCAAGTGAAATTTACACCATGGGTTTGCAGCGATGAGATATGCAACTGATTAGAATTTCAGCGCAGATGCACATCACGCGCGCCTGTGGCGCCACCTCATAGCGCCATTTAAGGCTTGGCGATTTCGACGAGTGTACGTTCGGCATGTGTGTTTACCTTGTGGTTGTTTCACAAGACGATCAGTTATGCCTCGTAGACAACAGCGAACATCGTTTGATCAAGTATCCGAGTTCGACAGAGGAAGGATAGTGGCTTACCGAGATTGTGGATTATCATACAGAGAAATCGCTAGTCGTGTTGGACGAAACCAAACAACTGTAATGCGGATATGTGACCGTTGGATGCAGGAGGGTACGACGGACCGACGTGGTCGATCGCATTCACCTCGGTGCACCAGTGCACGTGCTGACAGGCAAATTGTGCGCATGGCAGTGACGGATCGCTCAGTGACATCCCGAACCATAGCACAGCACATTGCGTCTGTAACGCATCATCCAGTGTCTGCGCGTACCATTCGACGCCGTTTACAGCAGAGTGGTCTGTCCGCAAGACGTCCATTGCTTCGTCTACCATTGACGCAGAACCACAGACGTCTCCGTCGCCAATGGTGTGATGACAGACGGATGTGGACGGCAGAATGGAATGACGTTGTCTTTACTGACGAGGTACGCTTCTGTCTGCAGCACCACGATGGTCGGATTCGAGTGTGGAGACACCGTGGAGAGAGGATGCTGGACAGCTGCATTATGCACCGCCACACTGGTCTTGCACCGGGTATTATGGTATGGGACGGTATTGGATATTACTCTCGCACGCCTCTAGTACGCATTGCCGGTACTTTAAATAGCCGGCGCTACATATCCGATGTGCTGGAGCCAGTTGTCCTTCCTTACCTTCAGGGCTCGGCCACAGCCATATTTCAACAGGATAATGCGCGACCACACGTGGCACGCATTGTCCAAAGGTTCTTCGTCAATAACCAGATTGAATTGCTTCCCTGGCCGGCTCGCTCTCCGGATCTTTCGCCGATAGAAAACATGTGGTCCATGGTTGCTCAACGAGTGACCCAGATTACATCCCCAGCTGCCACACCAGATGATCTTTGGCAACGTGTGGAAGCTGCTTGGGCTGCTGTACCCCAGGAACACATCCAACGTCTCTTTGACTCAATGCCGAGACGTGTGGCAGCGGTGATCTCCAACAGTGGCGGCTACTCTGGCTACTGATTCTGGCAGGAACCACATGTCACAAACGTCTGTAAACGTAATCATTTGATACTTGGTCAACATGTTATCTACAAAATAAATTTTGTTGTGGTACCTCTTGTCTTTCTTGGTGTTGCATTTACGGTGGCCAGCAGTGTATAATAACTGAAAAAGAAAGGTTAATGCACATATAATTAGCACTAAAAGCGTGGCAACTGAAGATTGACACGTGTTGTGTGAAAACTCAATGTTTGTCAGAAGTAATAAATTTCGCTACACTCTGACTTAATTTAGCAAAAGAATTAATAAAACCGGAAAACTGAAAGTTAATTTAGTGACTGAAATTAATAGTGAACTTTGTTTCTGAAGCACTACGAAATAAAATAAAATAAGGTTAGTCTTGGGCTACCTCAACAATCATCTCAAAAGCAACTTGAATCCACGCAATTTAGAAATAAGAGATTTAACTTTGAACTTGAATTAAATGATTTTGAACAATTAACAATAGTAAAATGTAGTACGTACCAAGCTGAGCTGTAGTAACAGGTAAGCTAAAATATGGTAACAAAACTCGCCCTCTTAATTTGTGCTTGTGTAATCTAAATATACGTAGTTCTGTTTGGTTATTGTCGCCAGCTATGAATACTTTAACTGAACTTTGAAATTAAAGCAGTGAAATGGAATGATATTACTTTAATGCTGGCGTTTGAATTTCAACAACACTCGGGTTCATTTCGGAAAAGGAAGGGACCCTGCTTGGTAATGCAATTGGGACAATGAGCAACAAAGGTTTATGCTAAGTTGCTGTATTTTAGTGATGCAAATGGAACAGTTTGAAAAGCTGAGGTCTGCCATACAGTTCTAAAAACTTTATGTGCTTTCAGTCTTCCTTGTTGGTTGATTGAAAGTTTGAAGTCGTCGATCGAGGAGGTGGCGACAACCACTTATTGTCGGCCGTCGCTATTGCATAAGCTGGATGTTGGCGCGCCTTCTTCTCTACACGGTCACCAGGCGAAACGGGCTCTTGATGTGCGCCAGCTAATGCTTCCCGTCCGCGATACCGTGCCAGAAACAATCATAGCAAGTCGAGCGCCATTACATGCTGCCAAACCCCGAAAGCGCGGCAACTCGCGGGAGCGTCACTCAACACACCTGCTCCACCGCCCTACTCCAGTCAGATTCTGCTCCGCCCGCTCTCCACGCAGCAGAGTTAACACTATCCAAGATCCTAAACACTTTGGTTCTCCACACGACCTATCGATGTAATCGTTCGATAGCATAGTTTTCCCTAGGCAAGACCCAGCGTAAAACTACAAATAATATTTACAAAACAAACAAGTTATACATCGACATAAATGCATATATATATATATATATATATATATGTATATATATATATATATATATAAATTGTAAAACAATTACAATATATAAAGACACAGAAATGTCATATCTTCAGGTAACAAAATAAGGAAAAAATTTAAAGTACAATAGATGGAAATAGGAGGATGTGCATTTCCAGCGTTATATAAGTCTGTGGAAGTCACCCTGTGGTATCCATCCCCATTCTTCAATGAGAGCCCATGAGGGTTCTTGGATGGTCTGTGGTGGGACAGAACGACCACGAACACGGCTGTCAAGCATGTCCCACACATACTCGATAGAATTTAAGTTGCTGCTTACTGCCGGCCATTCCATCACTTCAACGACCCGGCTTTGCAAGACGCCCCTGGTAACGTCCCTCATGGGCTCTGGTATTACTGTGTATGAGAAAGAATTCAGAGCCCCTACCGTGTGCAGCAGCCACCACGTGGTCTAACAGGATCTGCTCGATGCAGTGCCTGGCGGTAAGGCGAGCATGGACGACAAGGTGAGTACGGCTGTCAACGGTGATGCCTCCCCTCACCGTCACAGAACTTTGACCAAATCTGTATATTTTGAACAACGTTTGGCAGGTACCACTCACCATCACGTCTCCACGCTCGAACACAGCCATCACTTTGTATCAGAGAAAATGTGGTCTTGTCTGTGAATGATACTTTTCGCCAGTGTCGAAGTTGCCAGTTGACTTGGAAACGGCAGCTCTATATGTATACAGTACATATTAAAATAATGCAGCTTATTTCAGTCCGAACGTTTATTAGAGTTTCGTGTAAAAATTTGAAGCAAATCGGAAAGAACTTTATAAGACTTTTGGTAACAGCGTTTTGTGTTTAATAGCATAGATGATGTATATACAGGAGGGGTCACTAACTATTGCCACCAAGAATAACTCCGAAAGTATGATAGGAGCTCAAAAGTTTGTGGGACAAAAGTTTCATGGGACAACGGGGCCCATTACATGACGTTGGTTTTTTGTTGCTAGGTGGGGTCGCGTCAGAAATATGAAGGTTAACTTTGTTTCTTTTTTAAATGGGATGCTATAGTTTGTTACTTATCCAATGACATATAAAATTAAGGTCTTTGCAGATCAACGAAGATCAAAAAGGTGGATGAACGTCCATTTACAGAAGGTGTTCGAAGTGATGACCATTGGTATCAGTGCAGTGCTGTAATCTTCTTATCATGGATTGAGTGGTATTCCGTATCACTTCGGCACTTATCGAAGCACATACTCTGACAATTCTCTCTCGTATATCGTGCAAATAGTAAGTATTCGCCGAATGTGGCGTATCCCTCTATAGTGAAATTGACATGTAAACACCATTCGACGGTTTCGCAGTGCAACACTAATAGGAACGATAAGACTAGAAACTTCGAACTAGCGAATGTGAATGATGTATTCCTTCGAAGAACAAGTCGATGTGCTTCTCATTGACATAGAATGTCAACGAATTTTAGTGAAAGCTAGAGACTTATACGCTGAAAGATATCCTCAACGTACTCACCCTACACGTTGTACATTTAAATATGTGTATGATAAATTGAGAACAACTGGATCTTTAGCGCACCGGCGACATATCTGGCAAATGAAAGTTACTAACGAGGAAACGGAAATAGGTACTCTTGCCACTGTGGTTCGAGATCCTTGTGTTAGTCGCGTCAAATCGCTAAGGTATCGGGCATGAGCCAGAGTAGTGTTGTTCGTGTTCTGCATCGCCACAAGTATCATCCTTACCACATCAGTCTCCACCAAGAATTAACTGGTACGGAATGTATGCGTCGTATTCAGTTCTGCCGATGGGCTCAACGTCAGTTTCAGAGGGATGAGACATTTATTAATTTGATTTTATTTACTAACTAGGCTACATTTACGAACAGTGGAAATTTTAATTTGCGTAACATGCATTATTGGACAACTGAAAATCCATGTTGGCTGCGGCTAATCGCACAGCAAAAACCATGGTCCGTGAATATATGGTGTGGGATTCTGGAGGACAGAATTATAGGCCCCTACTTCATCGAAGGAAATCTTAATGGTAGGAAGTACACCACATTCCTGCAAGAAACATTAGGTATGTTTTTGCAAGAAATACCTTTAGGAACAAGGAACAGAATGTGGTATCAACACGATGGGTGTCGGGCACATTTTTTGCTCATGGCTAGAAATGAGTTGCAGAGACAATATCCGAATCGTTGGATTGGACGCAGAGGAGATGTGTCGTGGCTGTCTCGTTCGCCAGAGTTGACACCTCTGGATTTTTTCTTGTGGGTCTTCGTAAAAGACATTGTTTATGAAGACGTTCCAACTATACCTGAAGATATGCGAGGGAGAATTGTCAGAGCATGTGCTTTGATAAGTGTCGATGTGATAAAGAGTACCACTCAATCCATGATAAGAAGATTGCAGCACTGCATTGATACGAATACTCACCACTTCTAACACCTTCTGTAAATGGACGTTTATGCTACCTTTGTGACCTTCGTTGACCTTCAAAGATCTTACAGCTACACATCATTGGATTTGTCTTGATAACCGCTATCAGAAAGTAAGTACCAAACTACAGCATCTCATTTAAAGAAACAAAGTTGACCTTCATATCTCTGAAGCGATCCCACCTAGCAACAAAAAACCAACGTCATATTATGGCCCCCGTTCTCCCATGCAACTTTTGTCCCACAAACTTTTCAGCTCCTATCATACTTTCGGAGTTATTCTTGGTGGCAATAGTTAATGACTCACCCTGTATACTGGGTTCAGATTTTCTGATTGTCTTTTCATTGGTTCCCCTTGTTAATATTGTAGACCAACAGGCTATTTTCTGGAATTTTTATATTACTGCATCAAGTATTAAGTCATTTGGAAAATTGAGCGCGAACTCATTGTGTGTTCTGTCTAATGCATGTGCTTTGATTACTGCATGGTTCACATTGGTAATAAAATTAAATTACATTGGTTAATAGTTCACGCTTGCAAAACCACCAGTCAAACTCCACTCCCACCGAAATCCTACACCACCCCGTCTTGAGCAGCCTCTATAATGTACAACGTCTTTAACAGAGACCAGTGCATTATCTTTGTTGGACTTAAGGTACGTTTGCATTAACTGTCCTTGTTGTTCCTAACGTCCCAGAGCTTTCACTGGTTTAGGATTACTCCTAAGATCATTAGTCCCTGTTCCAGAGTTGTTGTATTTCGACGCCTCTCAGCTATTTCAATTTGTGTGCAACCTTTTGAATCACCCTCTGTTAGAAATTCGTGAGTCAAAATGATCGACACTTAAATTATTCACATGTTTCTATTAGGAAAGGAGAATACTGAAAAGGGGTTAAGCAGTAACATAAAACGTGTAATCGATTTCATTTCATATCTCAACAATTTTTAGCAAGTTCTTTTCCTGGATAAGCAGTCATCACAAACAAAGTTTACAACACAGTTGAAATCACAGTTGTTTTTCATCCCTCTCATCCTTACAAACGCAATATAACTCACTTTACTACATGTAGGCAGTGATTTCAATGCGCCTTTAAACTGGTTAGCGTAATTATCGTCATTACAAATGCTGGAAAAACAGTTACCTCCAATGGCTCTTTTGTTTCTTTCTTATTTCTGATTTTCTTTTTCTTTCTTTCTGGCTGCTCAGTAAGGCACCCACGTACAACTTTCTCATTCTTGTTCTGCAGCACAGTCTGTTGTTACTTTCTTCTTCATTTCAACTTCTTTCTCACGTGAGCGCGCACCCGTTCTCTTTCAGTACAATGTTACCCCAGTCTGACATTACATGCTGACGTTATCAATTCTGCATACTAAACTGTTACATCTATAAAGCAAATCCATACAATAATACTATTAATTATAGACTTTAATAACATACTCAGATAAAAGTAGATCACTGGTAACTGTAGGCTTAGCTCCTTAATTCTGTCTGCTGAAAATAGCAAGAAACTGGCCCGTTTTATTTGATTCACAAAGTTCACAACTCAAATGTCCTCTTGTTCCTGTTAGTTAACTACAGGAATTAGAAAACGGCAACAGTAGTCGCAAGCCGTCAAGTTTGCTGCGAGCTCTAAATAATGAATACGTATGATTACCCACAGTGCACTATTATCGAACTCTCCCTTAATCCTGAATATGGGTCACAATTCGAATGTGACATTGGGTAACTATTTTACTGGCGACTGACTACATCAAACACCATTCTCCAATAATATATTTTCTCGTTTCCGATTTATGTAGCTATCCACTAACATTAATGATGAAACGTCAGAGCGGAGGGAAAACAAGTCTCCCTATAAATTATACAGTGGATCTTTGTCCCAGTTTTCATAGCCAGACAAATAATTAGAAACTTGAAAATGGGGTATCAAATTGACCAAAGTGGTGTCTAGTTTTGGGAACAGATATTTACTTTCAACCAATTACTCATGGTAACTAAGAAAAATTGAATTAGTAATTAGAGAGAAAATTAAAATATTTCAGGAACAGCTTGTGATAGGTATGTAAATGACGTGTCAAAAAGTTCATCTCTTCACGGTCAGGATAATTTGCGCATAAAACGTTACGTTGGTGTGATATTTAACTGTCAACAAATGTATGAGAGGAGAGGAAACAAGACTCCATGCAAATTACGCAATGTATGTTTTTCCGAATTTCATAGCCAAACGAGAAGTGGGAAATAGGCAAATGGGGTCTTAAATTGACCAGCGAGATCTGTGGTTGTGAAGCAGTGTAATTGTTTGAAAGTAATCAGGGTAATTGAGGACAACACAATTAGTCCTATAACGGAAAGTTTTTGTCAGAATTTTCATAGCAAAACGAGGAGTAGGAAATGGACAAATGGGATATCGAACTGACCAACGTGAGACCCACTTTTGCAATAAAGTATTTAATTGCTTCAAAGTAATCAGTATAATGTAGAAAAACTTTATTATTAATGATATGAGGGAGATATAAGGAATTATTCTGGACAAACCTTGAAAATAACAGTAATAAAAAAAAAGATTTTGTAAGGTGACTAATAGACTGCGAATTTGTTATATACGTATTACACGTCTAGTGCTTACTGAACACAACAAGAATTTTTTTAAAAAAATTGAAAAAATCACACAGATGTTTTGTGAAACAATTTGTCTAAAAGTAAATAAAATAGATTATAGAAACATTTGACTCCCCACTGAATTATTCTCGATATCGTGTACAGAAAACGAAATGGTGTTTGAGAATTTAAAGTCCAATTCTTTATTTAACATTTAAAAAAGGGCTAGAAGTTATTTGTCTTTTGGATTGTGTAGGGCGTGCAGTAATATTTCCAACATCATTGAAAGGTTCTTCAAGTGTTTCTCTAATCTCTTTTATTTCATACTTTTAGACGAATCGTTTCACGAAACCATCAACCGCATCCGAACAGGACAAGGGAACTGTGGATATCTAAAGCACAAATGGAGCTGGGCAGCATCTCCAGATTGTGACTGTGGAGCTGCCCTGCAAAATCGCGTTGTTGGTGGATGCCCGAAACGAGTTTTTGGGGGATCAATAAATGACGTCCACCATGCATCACCTGAAGGGCTCAACTGGATCAACAGATTGGACCTAGAAATCTAAGAACTTGTGTTATGTGTAGATAATGTAACATAATACTTTGAACATTTGATTCTGTACATGTATTTTACTTGTCATTTCTTACACTGTATACTCTTAAAATTATGTATTTGATCCAAGCTCTGCATCATTATACGATAAATAAATAAACAAAACATTTGATCGTTTGTTTCACTTTTTCCGTCTGAAACAAATAGCAAAACTGGTGGAAACGTTAGGGCAAAGGATAGGGTCGACGGATTCTCGCGGCCTTCTAAGCACGCTGCTCATCCTCGACCTGGCTGTAGGTCTACTCCAAGGTAAGGTCGATGCCGGCACGCTGCTCGCACATCCCAGCAGCACGGCCACGCGGCTTGCTGGAATTCCGCGGAGAGGCGGCCCCTCCGGGAATCGACCCGTGGAGAATGCAGTCGGTCTCCTTTCGGCCTCGCCCCCCACACACTCAGTACCCCGGCCTCTCGCTGAGGGCTGCCGTGCTGTGCCGCGCCGCGCTGAGGCAGATCTGGTTTTTCGCACACGTCGGCCGGTGTTGCGGTGAAGGTACGGCGACCCGGCAGGAGAGCGGGCAGACGCTAAAAACGCTTTCTCTAAAGCGGCGTTACGTGGCGGTGCTGCTGATCCGATTACGACACGCGGCCAGCAGCCGGTAACGCACGCGACGGCACGCAGTGGCCCCGCCTCACGCACGGCGAGCTGCAGTTCCACGCACGCCGGGACAGCTGCAGCGCTCCCCAACAGCTAACTACCAGGCACACGTCACGCGGTGATCCGCATACCGGCTCGTACCTACGCTATCTGGTCAAAAGTATCTGGACACCTACTAGTAGACAATTGCATGAAGCATGACAATCCTTCGCCTTTATGACGGCTTCATCTCTGCTGGGGAAACTTCCAGTGACGTGTCTGAATAGCAGCTCAATCTTCTCCAAATAGAAATCAGAGGAAGACCCCATGTAGGACGCTGGGGTCTGGAGCGAAGTCGATGATCTAACTCACCCCAAAGATGCTCCATTGGGTTCAAGTAGGGACTCAGGGCAGGCTACTCCATTTCAGGAGTATTACTGTACACAAAGCATTGCCTCACAGATGTCCCTTTACGACGAACTGTTCCTCTACTGTATTCAGTATACCCTACTGGCCATTAAAATTGCTACACCAAGAAGAAATGCAGATGATAAACGGGTATTCATTGGACAAATATATTATAATAGAACTGACATGTGATTACATTTTCACGCAATTTGGGTGCACAGATCCTGAGAAATCAGTACTGGGCATTGAGTCAAACAGAACTTGGATGGCGTGTACAGGTACAGCTGCCCATGCAGCTTCAACACGATACCACAGTTCATCAAGAGTATTGCGACGAGCCAGTTGCTCGGCCACCATTGACCAGACGTTTTCAGTTGGTGAGAGATCTGGAGAGTGTGCTGACCAGGGCAGCAGTAGAACATTTTCTGTCTCCAGAAAGGCCCGTACAGGCCCTGCAACATGCGGTCGTGCATTATCCTGCTGAAATGTAGGGTTTCGCAGGGATCGAATGAAGGGTAGAGCCATGGGTTGAAACACATCTGAAATGTAACGTCCACTGTTCAAAGTGCCGTCAATGCGAACAAGACGTGGCCGAGACGTGTAACCAATAGCACCCCATACCATTACGCCTGGTGATACTTCAGTACGCTGATGACGAATACACGATTTCAATGTACGTTCTCCGCGATGTCGCCAAACACGGATGCGACCATCATGATGCTGTAAACAGAACCTGGATTCATCCGAAAAAATGACGTTTTGCCATTCGTGCACCCAGGTTCGTCGATGAGTAGACCATCGCAGGCGCTCCTGTCTGTGATGCAGTGTCAAGGGTAGCCGCAGCCACGGTCTCCGAGCTGATAGTCCATGCTGCTGCAAACGTCGTCGAACTGTTCGTGCAGATGGTTGTTGTCTTGCAAACGTCCCCAACTGTTGACTCAGGGATCGAGACGTGGTTGCACGTTCCGTTACAACCATGCGGATAAGATGCCTGTCATCTCGACTTCTAGTGATACGAGGCCGTTGGGATCCAGCACGGCGTTCCGTATTACTCTCCTGAACCTACCGTTTCCATATTCTGCTAACAGTCATTGGATCTCGACGAACGCGAGCAGCAATGTCGCGATACGATAAACCGGAATCGCGATAGCCTACAATCCGGCCTTTAGCAAAGTCGGAAACCTGGTGGTAAGCATTTCTCCTCATTATACGAGGCAACACAACAACGTTTCACCAGGCAACGCCGGTCAACTGCCGCTCTTCACGCCTCCTCAGTAGACCATAGACATGGGTGGCTTACCAGGTGATGCTCGACGACCGTAAACCGTTCCTTATGAGCTTCCAAAAGAGATAAGTTGAGCTTCTCAAACAATGCCTTTCGGCTACTTTTCCTCTTCATGTAATTGCTAGTCTCGGAATCAAACAAATACAGCTCCTGACATACACTACTGGCCATTAAAATTGCTACACCACGAAGATGTGCTACAGACGTGAAATTTAACCAACAGGAATAAGATACTGTGATATGCAAATGATTAGCTTTTCAGAGCATTCACACAACGTTGGCGCCGGTGGCGACACCTTCTACGGGCTGACATGAGGAAAGTTTCCAACCGATTTCTCAAACACAAACAGCAGTTGGCCGACGTTGCCTGGTGAAACGTTGTTGTGATGCCTCGTGTAAGGAGGAGAAATGCGTACCATCACGTCTTTGATAAAGGTCGGATTGTAGCCTATCGCGCTTGCGGTTTATCGTATCGCGCCATTACTGCTCGCGTTAGTCGAGATCCAATGACTGTTTGCAGAATATGGAGTAGGTGGGTTCAGGAGGGTAATACGGAACGCCGTGCTGGATCCCAACGGCTTCGTATCAATAGCAGTCGAGATGACAGGCATCTTATCCGCATGGCTGTAACGGATCGTGCAGCCACGTCTCGTTCTCTGAGTCAACAGGTGGGGACGTTTGCAAGACATCAACCATCTGCACGAACAGTTCGACGACGTTTGCAGCAGCGTGGACTATCAGCTCGGAGACGATGGCTGCGGCTACCCTTGACGCTGCATCACAAACAGGAGCGCCTGCGATGGTGTACTCAACGACGAACCTGGGTGCACGAATGGCAAAACGTCATTTTTTCGGATGAATCCAGGTTCTGTTTACAGCATATTGATGGTCGTATCCGTGTTTGGCGACATCGCGGTGAACGCACGTTGGAAGCGTGTATTCGTCATCGCCATAATGGCGTATCACCCGGCGTGATGGTATGGAGTGTCATTGGTTACACGTCTCGACCACCTCTTGTTCGCATTGACGGCACTTTGAACAGTGGACGTTACATTTCAGATGTGTTTCGACCCATGGCTCTACCCTTCATTCGATCCCTGCGAAACCCTACATTTCAGCAGGATAATGCACGACCGCATGTTGCAGGTCCTGTACGGGCCTTTCTGGATATAGAAAGTGTTCGGCTGCTGCCCTGGCCAGCACATTCTCCAGATCTCTCACCAATTGAAAACGTCTGGTCAATGGTGGGGTGGCCGAGCAACTGCCTCGTCACAATACGCCAGTCACTACTTTTGATGATGTGTGGGCAGCTGTACCTGTACATGCCATCCGAACTGTGTTTGACTCAATGCCCAGGCGTATCAAGGCCGTTATTACGGGCAGAGGTGGTTGTTCTGGGTTCTGATTTCTCACGATCTATGCACCCAAATTGCGTGAAAATGTAATCACATGTCAGTTCTAGTGTAAAATATTTGTCCAATGAATACCCGTTTATCATTTGCATTTCTTCTTGGTGTAGCAATTTTAATGGCCTGCAGAGTATATTACACATTTCTGCTCAATAATGTCTTGTGTAATACTTTTCTGGTGTAAATCATCACTTATAAACAAAGTATTGATCGCACCGACGTCATGTAGATACCACTGCAAGAAGATAGGCATTTTAACTGCACTATCAAAATACATATAATCGCTAATGAATTTCGTCATAAGTAATCCATCACAGTTTACTGGAGCACTAGAGGAAAAAGTGAGATTATTAAAGTTGCCAGCGATTCAGAAAGGAGTTCAATATGTTTCAGCTAAATTTTTTATCATTTTCTGTATGACATAAAATGTCCGACAGGAAACAAAGCCGCGCGGGGTATCCGCGTAGTCTTGGAGATTTTCTCACGGTTCGCGCGGCTCTTCCCGTCCGAGGTTCGAGTCCTCCCTTGTACATGGGTTTGTGTGTTGTCCTTAGTTAGTTTAAATTAGATTAAGTAGTGTGTAAGTCTAGGGACCGATGACCTCAGCAGTCTGGTCCCAGAGGAACTTACCACCACCAGGCTACAAAGCAAGTTGTAGATATAACCCAAAATCATTTTTCCTGAAAAAATCCTATCCCATGGACAAATTTCTAAAAAAAAACCATATTTCTTAACTGTAGTTGCATGAACACGTTTTAAAAAATAATTTGTATATTAAAATGGTTCAAATGGCTCTGAGCACTATGGGACTTAACTTCTGACAAGGGAACCTCCCCATCGCACCCTCCTCAAATTTAGTTATAAGTTGGCACAGTGGATAGGCCTTGAAAAACTGAACACAGATCAATCGAGAAAACAGGAAGAAGTTGTGTGGAACTATGAAAAAAATAAGCAAAATATTCAAACTGATTAGTCCATGTGCAAGATAGGCAACATAAGGAAAGTGTGAGCTCAGGAGTGCCGTGGTCACGTGGTTAGCCTGAGCAGCTGCAGAACGAGAGCTCCTGGGTTCAAGTCTTCACTCGAGAGAAAAGTATAATTTTTTTATTTTCAGACAATTATTATCTGTCCGTCCGTCAGTCCGATGCGAGATAACTGCGCCGTAGTATGGGGACATCGAAACACATGTCAGTCGACTACAGCGCACGGAAGAGAGAGTATTCCTGCTAACGAGGCTCCCTGGGTGGCAGTTGACTGTTCGCTACTTTTGGCGAGAGTGCATTAAATACGTGAGATGTATTCCGTGGGCAATATGAATCCAGCAAAACACAGACACTAAACTTATTACAGTGAACAGAGACGTCAATGAACGAACGGACAGATCATAACTTTGCGAAAATAAAGCAAGTAAACTTTTCACTTGAGGGAAGACTTGAACCAGGGACCTCCCGTTCTGCATCTGCTCACGCTAACCACGAGACCACAACGCTCCTGAGCTCAGACCAACCTTGATGTTGCCTATCTTGCACATGAACTACTCAGTTTGAATATTTTGCTTATTTTTTCATAGTTCCACACAACTTCTTCCTGTTTTCTCGATTGATCTGTGTTCAGTTTTTCAAGGCCTATCCACTGTGCCAACTTACAACTAAATCTGAGGGGGGTGCGATGGGGAGGTTGCCTCGTGAGGTCATCAGTCCCCTAGAACTTCGAACTACTTAAACCTAACTAACCTAAGGACATCACACACATCCATGCCCGAGGGAGGATTCGAACCTGCGACCTTAGCAGTCGCACGGTTCCAGACTGTAGCACCTAGAACCGCTCGGCCACCCCAGCCGGCTAATTTGTATATTAATTTTAACTGACTCATTCCACACCATTTCGATAAATGATGTATGGAAGATATAACTTGGGTGTTATCTGGACTGCTGCTAGTACTTTATAGCTCACGAGTGATTACTTCCGTTGATTTCATGCGATTGTTTGCAGCCACCCTCCACTATGCTCGACGATTCCTGTCTGTCAGCGCATGAGGTCTGTCTGGGGCTGGTTCAGTTGTGGTTGTTCCTTGGCGTTTGTACTTCACAATCACATCGCCAACTGTCTATTTTTAGAAGAGTTGAAATGTCCTTGATGGATTTGGTGGTCAGGCGACGTCCCGTAATTATTCCACGCTCCATGTCACTGAGCCCTCCTCACACACCTATCCTGCTCTTGTTGCTTCTGTGCTGACAACACAGTACTCCCTCCCCTCCTCCTTTTGTACTGGTGGGTCCGCCTATCGTGACGTCTAGCGGTCAACTCCGCATTACACAGGCATGCACCGATATTTCTGATCAGATACTGTATCGCCTACTCGGCTCGAAACAAGCAGTGATAATATAGTTCCACGTTACAACTACTCGTATATCAGTTATTTATTTGCCTCTGAAACTTCCAAAATGAAAAACTGTGGATTGTAAAACTTTTCTGTTTGGTCAAGCTAAGTTGTTATTTACGACTTGTGGCAAGGTAATCCAAATCTGAAATGAATTTCAGCAGTCAAGGTAAGAGGAATAGTTATACCCAAAATATCACTAAGTAACTAAATTTTTCCAACTATCTGTTTTATGAGAAAAGTAGTTCATTGAATCAACTTTCCATTACAATACTGATTTTAGAGTTTACTGTAGGATACTAAATAACAAGAAAATTACTCCCTCACATTAAGGTTTACGAAACTAATCTCGATCTGAATAAAACGACATTTAATGTTTTTATGGGAGATAACCTGAACACCAACTCCGTTCATTTCGAGCTTCCGTTAGCACAAATACACATAAATGAATATCATTTGTATACACAGTTACAAAACAATGGAAGGCTAAACAAAAATTAAACATTTATCTTAAATATTTGTTGAACAGTTCTATCAAAATCAAACTATCTTCAGAGTAATATTCAAACTTTTACGAAATTCAGTTTGTACAGCAACATTGCGGAATAACTCGATGGAGACTATTTTTAGCTTTGTTCGACCATTAATTATTTCTCAAGAAATTACTGATCTCTGACACGCTTTGTTAGCATAAATTATACTGTCCTTTCCATACAGTTTTGACGCTGAGGCATATTTTGGGAATCAATCCAACACTCTATAACAGGTAACATTACATGGATCAATATCTGTCTGGCTGTACACATAAATTAAATTTTGCCGCTGTGGTCGCAGAAGAACACACAATAAATAGTGAACCAAGCATTTTAGAATTCTAAACGAGGCGACGATTAGAAGCGTTGCATCGGCGTCGTCGAGCACTGCTTTGCCTCGGAATTCACGTGGCTCGCTCATGGCTCTTCTTCCCATTATAAATGCCATGCATCACAATATAAGATCTACACATTTTTACTTGTGCGAACATCGACTATCCGAGGCTCCAATCCCTTGGAACTGTTGATGTTTTAGCTTCGCCTCCACACTAGGATGTGCGCAACCGGAAGGCTAACGACCGACCTATGGTGTTTTTTGTCAGCTCGAGCGCTGGCTGGCTTCGGACCCACCACCTTTTCCAGTGCTGTGTTCTTGTCTCCCTATAACGAAATTGTGCTAGTATGTTGTTGAGATCTGACATGTTTATTTAGTGGCTTTTGTAAAAGTTTAATTGGAACGGTAAATGCACGACTAAATTATTGTTTTACAGTTAAGAAGATAAAATAGTTTTTTTTGGTGCTTTATCCATCCTCCGTAACTGTAAGAACGTTTGCTGAGAAAAATCTGCAGCTAGTTGTACAAAAGAAATTTTATTTCTTGACCGGTTTCACGCTCCTAGTGCCCTTCTTCAGGAGATTAGAATGATCGCATTATTAGCAATCGTCAAAACTAAACATGTTGAAACGTCTCCGTGGAGTCGTTTCATAAGACGCTTTTCGCACTGGATTCTGTGCATCCTATTCTGTCCACCGACTGATTTCGGTTTAATTTATTAACTCCCCCAGAAAGACTGAGCAATCAAAGTAAGGCTTATTAAATGATATTATGTTTGATTTTTTGTGTTCCATAGGGACCCATGACCTATATTTATTACGTCTTTCCCTTCACCCTACCCTATGTGTGCGTGAATATGACTGAATGAGTGTTTTTACGAGTGGTTTCGGGATTATTTTGTGGGGAACGCTGAGTTGGTTGTCGTCTGCTAGGAGCAGGTGAGGTTTGCTTCTCGTTTGGAGGGTAGCACAGGATGACCAGCTTAGCATCCCAGTACCTGGACAGAGAGGTTTAACACTTTTACTCTGAGGTTGGTTTGTCTGTCAGGTTGGTGGCGGAAGCTTCCGTTGCACCGGTAGTTAGGCGAAGCTCGGTGGAGAAAGGACACACTGCCGCTAGCGGTTGGTGAGTAAAGTTCGTAGCTCCTAGAGAGGGTTTCTGCTGATAGGAAGCACGTCGAATTAGAACTTCCCTATGTTAAATTCATGGCATATTTAAGTACTTCAACTTAACTGAAGCGTGTGTAGTTATGTATTTTCGGAATGTGGCATAATTGTTTTGTTAAAAATCTGCGATGATGGTGTTTGAAGTTAGAAGTGTGAAAGTTGCTTTGTTCCTTTTGGACAGTCGTGGCTATGTAGATGGAATCATTGAATTATTGGGTTCCACTTCCCTTTTGTGTGTTTTTCCTTTTTAATTGCGCGATTCTACAATTTTTACGAATTATTTAGTTAAATATTTTTATTCAGGCACCAGACATGTGTATTCATAGGATGTGCATCAAATCCAGTAATGAAATAAATTTGCTACGTAAAAGATAAACTATCCGTCCTTTATTTTTCTCATTGATGCCAGTTTTCAAATTAATTCTCTATTCCCTGATTTTTTTAAAGTTAATCTGCTTGCTTGTGATGAACAAGAATGGAAAAAACATCAAAGTGAACGGTGTACTGTCTCAAAATTAAGAAATTATCACGGTTAATTAAGCTCATTGATATACAACATACAACGCTGTTCATCTTGTTAGTTTCTTTAAAAAATGCGTTCTTATAATTAAATTCTTAATTTAATTAAACTGATAATTTCCAGTTCGGTCTTTTCTTAATTATTAGGAAGGGCTTGGGCTGATGCGGACCCTGTAATTTTTAAATTTATAAGTGTCCTTGTGAGGTGGCTTAACCAGAAATTGCGCACAAGGGTTAAATCTCCATTATTCTTGGTACGTAACGTATGTCGATTCTTGGCTAGGATCCGTTTACAGTTCTACATACATACTTTACAATGTGTATGCAGTATATTACTGTAGTCATATCCGTAGTTGTCATAAAACAAATACGGTGTAAGATAACCAAACAAGTGTACACATCAAGCAAGAATAAGAGCTAATTATCTCATTTTGGTTTCCTTATACCACGTTTGTTTTGTGGCAACTACTAATGTGCCTACAGTAATATGCTGCATACACATGTTTAGTTTTGATACTCGCTAATAATGCGATACTTCTAATCTTCTGAAGAAGGGCACTAGGAGCGTGAAACCGGTCAAGAAATAAAATTTCTTTTGTTCAACTGGTTACTGATTTTTTTCAACAAGCAAATCATTTCTCTACAGTCTGAGATCCTCCTTAACTTGGTGTTAATTGTTACTGCGAAAAGTATAAAATCATCCTTAAAGAAGAAGAAGAAATCCATTCGGCTTGAGGGAGGCCAAGTTTTTGCCCTAGGCTTTTCTGTTTGGCGAACTCTTTTTCTACATGGGAAGACCCGAAGATGACAGACCCGGCAGGAAATGTTGAGGTAGGAGTAACAGATGGCCTGTAGGGTTCAGTTTTGGGGAACACCTTTTATGTGGAAAAACGTTTACCGCAGACAGACATAGCAGTGTGTAGTAGCCAGTCAGGAGTGGTAGTGAAAGGCAGTACGGTACTATTGGGTCCTAACATAGGAACATTTCATAGGAAGACTACGTTTTTGACGCTTCTGCGTTAAGAAGTCGTCTCCGGTAATTATTAGCCGTGGTGTCCGCCCCCGGTAGCTGAGTTCACAGCGCGACAGAATGTCAATCCTAAGGACCCGGGTTCGATTCCTGGCTGGGTTGGGGATTTTCTCCGCTCAGGGACTGGGTGTTGTGCTGCCCTAATCATCATTTCATCCCCATCGACGCGCAAGTCGGCGAAGTGGTGTCAAATCGAAAGACTTGTACCCGGCGAACGGTCTACCCTACGGGAGGCCCTAGTCACACGACATTAGCCGTTAGACTTAAACAGGATACACTATGGAGTTTCGACGTTTGCATAACTCGGCTTCTGGCGTACTTAAGAAGGGGAGCCGTTCTGAATCCATTGTCATATCATTTTAATCAGAGACGTGAAAAATTTGCAGAAATGTCTTTGTCACAAAATCCCCAACTATACTGCTCCTAACAAGGCAAACAAAAAACCTGTTTATTTGTTATACTTTAAAAAGAAAACGCAGACTTAATTCAACACATACCGTGCGCTAGTGTGTTTTTGGTCAATATAGAGACACCCATTTCTTGAGCTTGTGACTGTTGAATTTGAAGTACCCATTTCATTTTTATTAAATCCTTCATTGAAATCTATCAGTGCTGAATGTAACAGCAGTAACTGTGATTTCTATGTTACAGTCAGTTCATTGAGACGGATTATTAGACATCTTTGATGGGTAGGTTTGTTACAGCACTTGTGTAAAATTTGTTTGCATAAAATAATTTTCTTAATATTTCAAGAGTGTATTACCGTTACTCAAATGAAAAATCTTTAAATGTTTTTTGGGAACACTTAAAGTAATGGAAGGAAGTCGATAAATATGTTGTCAGTTTCGTTCTAGTACTCAAAATCAAGTTCTAACGTTATTAAAGTATAAATTAAACAACGCTTTCAAGTTGAATAAACAGATTAACTTCCAAAATTCGTTCCATCAGAACCTTTCGACCGTAAGTATCAAATACCAGAGTGAATTTTGAGAGCAATTGCTCAGGGTGAGTTCAGTCACGGTTCCCGCTCCATTGGTTAACGCAGTCACTATGTACACTCCTGGAAATTGAAATAAGAACACCGTGAATTCATTGTCCCAGGAAGGGGAAACTTTATTGACACATTCCTGGGGTCAGATACATCACATGATCACACTGACAGAACCACAGGCACATAGACACAGGCAACAGAGCATGCACAATGTCGGCACTAGTACAGTGTATATCCACCTTTCGCAGCAATGCAGGCTGCTATTCTCCCATGGAGACGATCGTAGAGATGCTGGATGTAGTCCTGTGGAACGGCTTGCCATGCCATTTCCACCTGGCGCCTCAGTTGGACCAGCGTTCGTGCTGGACGTGCAGACCGCGAGACGATGCTTCATCCAGTCCCAAACATGCTCAATGGGGGACAGATCCGGAGATCTTGCTGGCCAGGGTAGTTGACTTACACCTTCTAGAGCACGTTGGGTGGCACGGGATACATGCGGACGTGCATTGTCCTGTTGGAACAGCAAGTTCCCTTGCCGGTCTAGGAATGGTAGAACGATGGGTTCGATGACGGTTTGGATGTACCGTGCACTATTCAGTGTCCCCTCGACTATCACCAGTGGTGTACGGCCAGTGTAGGAGATCGCTCCCCACACCATGATGCCGGGTGTTGGCCCTGTGTGCCTCGGTCGTATGCAGTCCTGATTGTGGCGCTCACCTGCACGGCGCCAAACACGCATACGACCATCATTGGCACCAAGGCAGAAGCGACTCTCATAGCTGAAGACGACACGTCTCCATTCGTCCCTCCATTCACGCCTGTCGCGACACCACTGGAGGCGGGCTGCACGATGTTGGGGCGTGAGCGGAAGACGGCCTAACGGTGTGCGGGACCGTAGCCCAGCTTCATGGAGACGGTTGCGAATGGTCCTCGCCGATACCCCAGGAGCAACAGTGTCCCTAATTTGGTGGGAAGTGGCGGTGCGGTCCCCTACGGCACTGCGTAGGATCCTACGGTCTTGGCGTGCATCCGTGCGTCGCTGCGGTCCGGTCCCAGGTCGACGGGCACGTGCACCTTCCGCCGACCACTGGCGACAACATCGATGTACTGTGGAGACCTCACGCCCCACGTGTTGAGCAATTCGGCGGTACGTCCACCCGGCCTCCCGCATGCCCACTATACGCCCTCGCTCAAAGTCCGTCAACTGCACATACGGTTCACGTCCACGCTGTCGCGGCATGCTACCAGTGTTAAAGACTGCGATGGAGCTCCGTATGCCACGGCAAACTGGCTGACACTGACGGGGGCGGTGCACAAATGCTGCGCAGCTAGCGCCATTCGACGGCCAACACCGCGGTTCCTGGTGTGTCCGCTGTGCCGTGCGTGTGATCATTGCTTGTACAGCCCTCTCGCAGTGTCCGGAGCAAGTATGGTGGGTCTGACACACCGGTGTCAATGTGTTCTTTTTTCCATTTCCAGGAGTGTATAATGGAAGATATAAATTATCGAAACGATAATTCAAGGTAAGTGGTGAAGCGCGGCGGGTAGTTTCTTGCTGAATACAACGTCTCAGTGTTTGTCTGCTAAAGACTTCACAAGAAGCTCGATAGCCAAATTAAAATTCAGCCAGCTAAACAGGCGTCAAGATTAAGAGTTCAAAGTTTTAATACTGATGTTTGGATTCGTGAGACCGAATTTAGACGCTACGGAAGACAAAGCCGTAGCAAGGTCACGCTGCTTCACGGACGCGACCAGACTCTGGTAAAAACAGACGCAACTAGAACACTATGTTTGAGGGCGATATAGTTGTTATATCCCTAACGAAGAGGAGCTTTCCTCCAGCCTTTCCTACCCTATTGTTACCATTATGTTGACCCTACGTATGGTTCAATAAACTACGTAATATGTCATGCTTTACATTACACTTATAATAAAAACTACAGAGGAATTACCCTTATAAGTCATACAGCCAAGATTTTTGAAAGAATTTTTCTAAATCGAATAAGTGAAAAGATAGAAAAGGAGCTGAGTGAAGAACGGCATGGGTTTAGGAAAGGAAAACTCACGATCGACCTGGTATTTTCTGTCCGTCAACTGATGGAAAAAAGTTGTGAGTATAACAAATGGGTGATAATGGTTTTAATAGGCATAGAAAAGGCAAATGACTCAATTAACAGGGAAAGACTCTGGGAAGAAATGAAGAAGATAGATATAGAAGATGGATACATTAATGTAATAAAGACAGTGTACAGAGGACACAATTGTAGAATTAGAACACAATTGGGGAACTCTGAATACTTCGAATTAAGACATGGACTTAAACAAGGAAGTATTCTATCTCCTGCACTTTTTAATGTTGTGATGGAGGGAATGAATAGGGCAGTTAAAGATGTATAATAAAAAAAAGATAAAAGTATTATTTTTGCAGATGATATGGTAATATGGGGCGATAAAAAGATGGATGTACAGTTACAGCTTGATGCGTGGAAGCAAATAACGAAAAGGTATGGATTAAAAATAAAGATGAGAGTGAAGTAATGGTATTTGGAAGACAGAAAGGGATCAATGGAAATATAACTATGAATGGAGAACCCCTCAAAGTGGAAGACAGTTTCACTTATTTATGGAGTGAAATATCTAGTGATGGAAGAATAACCTACGAAATGAATAGGAATTTATCGAAGGGAGGCAATTTCTACCAAACAATAAAACACCTGATTTGGAATAAGGAAGTATCAGAAAAAACAAAACTCCATATGTATAAGAGTTATTACTTCCGTATTGTCACCTAAGGAGGAGAAACATGGACAATGACAGAAAGGCACTGGAGGAGCCTGCAAGTAGGGGAAATGAAATTTCTCAGAGCAGTTAAGGGAAAAACAAGAATGGACAGAGTAAGTAATGTAGATATTAGAACGGGCCTTAAACAAGAAAGTATGAGAGAAGAAATCGAAAAAAAGGAGATTAAGATGGTACGGACATGTTAAGAGGATGTGTGGGCAAAGCCTTCCCAAAATTATGGAAGAACTAAAGATGGATCGAAAAATACCTAGACGGTGGCCAAGAACACGGTGGAAAACGGGAGAGCCGGCCAGTGTGGCCGTGCGGTTCTAGGCGCTTCAGTCTGGAACCGCGTGACCGCTACGGTCGCAGGTTCGAATCCTGCCTCGGGCATGGATGTGTGTGATGTCCTTAGGTTAGTTAGGTTTAAGTAGTTCTAAGTTCTAGGGGACTGATGACCACAGATGTTAAGTCCCATAGTGCTCAGAGCCATTTGAACCATTTTTTGAAAACGGGAGTGAGAATATCTATGGAAAGGAGAGGTGTGACCTGGCAGCAAGTGGAGCAAGAAAAGTGGTGGGAGGACCGAGCCAAACGGAGAGAACTCGTCAGCACCCAGACCCGGCAGTAGCTGGAACGAGATCCCGATACATACATACATACTTGTAAAAATGGCATTCTGAACAAAATAAAAAATTAACGTAAACGGTAACAAAGTATATACAAAATAGCGGTAAAATGTTTTTATGAACAACTAAAAGTTGCGAACGACATGAGGTCGCGGTGAAACTACTAGAGGAGTTGCGTTATTTGGGAGAAAAAAAGCTCATAGTGGCCGAACCAAGGAGGATACCAACTGTAATCTGGAAATAGCAAAATGTGCTTTTCTGTAAAAGAAAAACGTTTCAACATCGAATATAAATATACACATCACAAATGGCCACAATCGGAGTATCAGGCATCACAGCGACAGAAAAAATAGAACGTAAAATTCTCAGAAACTTTTTAGAGCAGTACACAGAGATGGTATATGGATGAAAAGACGAACCAAAATATTATGCAAACAGACAGACAGACTAACAAACATGATCAGAAAACGCCGGCAAACATTCTATGGATACATACATAGAATGAACAACAACAAACTCGTAAAGAGGATTTTTTATGTAGTAAACTGTTCAATCAAAAAAACCAACTGGTTTCAAAAAATAGAAGAAGACCTATCACAAGCAGGGATCAGTATTGAACTAATAAATAAAAGGGACAAATTCAGAAACCAAATTATGAACACGAAATTTGAAGTAAAAGAAAGGAATAAAGTAGGCAAAATATGGACAGAGCAAGGTAAACGGCAATACAGACAATGAATGAAGAGGTTTTGGTAAGAGAAAACGTAGAAGGAAACGTGAAAAAACTAATAATCATACAACATTCAAGTTAATCGCTGTCCTGGGGGCAAAAATGTGTAATAAAGATAATAATAAATAATACATTGCCTGATAAAGAAAGCGAAGAACCCAGAAGACATGTTCGCATGTAGGTTCGTACACAAACACACCACTGAGTCTGTGTAAATGCTTAAAATTATCTGTGACAAGTAAAATGGGCACCGGATTGCATTAAAATTGTTCGTTTTTAGCTTCATTGTGTTGTTTTTGTGTTGTTTGTATGATGTTGAGGGATCACGGTAAAGGACGTGGAGATGCCACATGCTCATGTGAGACAGAGTTGTCAGCACGTGACAAAGTTAAAGGGGCGTCACTGTGGGTTTATATTTGGCTGACTGGTCGAATTGTGGTGCATGCGGATGTGACAGTGGCCTGATGTTGGACTGCTTGGGATGGGAATTGAGGGCGGGCATACTCGTTGTCGAGGTTCCAATCGACCACGCCTGACCACCACAAGCGAGCAGCGTCGTGTTGCGTAGCCAGTGCACTGGGACGCCTTCGCATCTGTGCCTCCATCTGAGAACAAGTGACAGACTCCCTGCAACATTCTGTGTGTCGAAGCCTAGCAGCACCTGGATAAGATAATTACAGACCTACGCGTAGGCTGCCTGCCGTTAATACCGTAACGAAAATGCCTGCGTTCGGAGTCGCTCTATGACCAGGAAGCGTTGGCTACTGATGAAAGCCATCGCACTGATTTCTGCGTCCGCCCCGGTAGCTGAGTGGTCAGCGTGACAGACTGTCAATCCTAAGGGCCCGGGTTCGATTCCCGGCTGGGTCGGAGATTTTCTCCGCTCAGGGACTGGGTGTTGTGTTGTCCTAATCATCATCATTTCATCCCCATCGACGCGCAGGTCGCCGAAGTGGCGTCAAATCGAAAGACTTGCACCAGGCGAACGGTCTACCCGACGGGAGGCCCTAGCCACACGACATTCACTGATTTCAGCAACGAATCGCCTTTCTGCAGAACTCCGGATAACCATCTTCGGCAGGTATGACGGCGAACTGGTGTTGAGTCCCATTCCTCCAATGTATCGCTGAGTACCTCAAGGTGGGGGTAGTCATCAGATATAACTTAAAAGTTATGGCTGACAGGACAGTTGCATATCACGGATGTTCTGTGATGAAACGCAGCATTCAATTCTGGGTGCCGTTTCCATCAAAATTAGAGTGTGATTTTGTAAACAGAGACTGATTACAGGACAAATCAGAATGAGGACGTTCACTGAGGATAAAGAATCACGATGACTAGCAGTACAGTGTTCTATGTAATTTTCAATTCTTTCCTTTATTAAAACAGCGACGGGCTCACTGGTTTGTTTTTGGTGCGCACGCAGGTTCGTGGGTTCTGAGACGAGCAAGCAGGGAATGATGTGGTCAAATGGGACTTTCTGGGAGCTAGAGTGGTGACCCAGGTGGTGGACTCCAAGAACTGGGACTAACCCAGTCACCCCGGGAGGTGGCGATATGTTTTCAACTTTAGGACTGCTATAGCTAGGACACCTTTCCGTTTTGAAGATAACCATCTACTACTTGCAGAAAGTGTGTGCTGCAGGAAACAAAGTGCAGCCTCATAGAAACTCCTTCTTAATTTCTCCAGCCCTCAGATGCGGGGCTGACGGCATAGCCGGGAAAACGCGTGGTTGGCACAATGGCGTTTGACGTCAACAGTGCAGCAGTAAGGTCGATGTTTTTTGGTACTAGGGGAGATTTTCATATTGTGGTTGGCGTCTGAAGGAGACGTGCTATTTTGGGAAGTTTCTCCAGTTGGACAGGAACATCACAATTTGTCTGCAGTGCTTCCTAATTTTGCAATTGGTAGCTGAAACTGTTTAACAGGAAGTAATTGGCGGGACATAAGTGAACGCCACAAGAGAGGCTCTTTGAATTTGGTAGTGGAGGTGTTCTCATAAGGTTGGAATATGGTTGCAGAGATGACAGCATCAACTTCAGTTTAGGATTCGGAGGGGTCCACATTGACTTTGGTCCAGGATGCGGAGATATCCACACTGATTTCGGTTCAGGAAGTGGATGCGTCAACATCGACATCGGTTTGAGATGTGGGAGTGTCTGCATCAAATTCAGGTTCGGTAGCAGTAGAGAATGGATCGACTTACTGTTGCAATGCGGTTGAGCCTGGAACATCTTCGAGTTACGACAAGGTGCTGACGACATCGTCTTCGTGAACGGGACGGGACATCTGCAGCATACAGCTTTCCGCACCACATTCATATTTAGGGTCTGCATAATTCTCAGCACGAGCAGGGTAACTCAGTTCGATTCCACACTTGTGCAATCCAGGTCTACCGCCTGTCTCAGGCTCATCGCACTGAATGTGCCAACTTATGGAGACAGTCAGCAAATGCTAGTCACTGCTTTGCTGACGAATTTGCGGGATTATATAGATTTCAATTATCGTTGTACTTTACTAGAATTTACGTTCCGAAGTGGGCAGGTAGTAAGTTCACAGATGCTGGTGGAACACTTAATTTTCCACATTAATTTCGATAAACAGAATTTCCTGTTTTCTTAGTTGAGTTTTATGTTGTTTTATTAAATGTGCTTGCAAATTTATTTTTGATTATTTTACTAATCCGTGTTTCTGTTTGCTACCTTCACTTAAATTATGTTATATGCAGTCAAACAGTGTTGGCGTACATACTTTCAAGCACATTTAATCATATGCAAATAATTATTGTTCCAGACAGGTAGTGTCAGTCAGGTTCAGTTGTATGCAAATTCCCCACTTTTAGATCAATGTCTAGGGCGTAATTTCGCGTCATTCATATAACTTTACACACAATTGGAATTAGAAGGGTAGAACATAAAGATAAGCCTGTCCAGAGTCAGTTGTCAGGGATAAGGAATTCAGCCGCGAAGGGATTTTGCTGTGTTCTCATGTGTTTCCTCTCATGCGAAGTATAGCCGTGCTATTTCTCAACAGGACACTATTCGCGCACACATGGCACGTATCACTTGTCGGCGTGATGTTGAGGTATTCCTGTAGCCAAGAAGATACACAAATCTTTTACCAATAGAACACGTGTCGGACCATCTCTGAGATGAACTCCGTTTCATTTCCAGTATCCAAGATATCAAGGACCCGTTGCAAGAGTTGGGCATTTTACCTCAGGAGAGGATACAAAGGTTTTCCACGCGAACAAAGTAACACGATCACCATCAGCCTCACCATTATCTGGTAAAACAATCAGGGGAGGTTAACCCGCCGGCCGTAGTGGCCGAGCGGTTCTAGGCGCTACAGTCTGGAACCACGGGACCGCTACGGCCGCAGGTTCGAATCCTGCCTCGGGCATGGTTGTGTGTGATGTCCTTAGGTTAGTTAGGTTTCAGTAGTTCTAAGTTCTAGGGGACTGATGACCACAGCAGTTAAGTCCCATAGTGCTCAGAGCCATTTGAACCATTTTTGAGGTTAACCCACGACTATGCCTGTACGCACCACCATCTCTTTTCCCTTGCTTGCCAAATACTGGGCCGCCCGTGGTGGCCGAGCGGTTCTAGGCGCTTCAGTCTGGAACCGCGCGACCGCTACGATCGCAGGTTCGAATCCTGCCTCGGGCATGGATGTGTGTGATGTCCTTAGGTTGTTGTTGTTGTGGTCTTCAGTCCTGAGACTGGTTTGATTCAGCTCTCCATGCTACTCTATCCTGTGCAAGCTTCTTCATCTCCCAGTACCTTCTGCAGCATACATCCTTCTGAATCTGCTTAGTGTATTCATCTCTTGGTCTCCCTCTACGATTTTTACCCTCCACGCTGCCCTCCAGTACTAAATTGGTGATCCCTTGATGTCTCAGAACATGTCCTACAAACCGATCCCTTCTTCTGGTCACGTTGTGCCACAAACTCCTCTTCTCCCCAATTCTATCCAATACCTCCTCATTAGTTGTGTGATCAACCCATCTAATCTTCAGCATTCTTCTGTAGCACCACATTTCGAAAGCTTCTATTCTCTTCTTGTCCAAACTATTTATCGTCCATGTTTCACTTCCATACATGGCCACACTCCATACAAATACTTTCAGAAACGACTTCCTTACACTTAAATCTATACACGATGTTAACAAATTTCTTCCTTGCCATTGCCAGTCTACATTTTATATTCTCTCTACTTCGACATCATCAGTTATTTTGCTCCCCAAATAGCAAAACTCCTTTACTACTTTAAGTGTCTCATTTCCTAATCTAATTCATCCTTAGGTTAGTTAGGTTTAAGTAGTTCTAAGTTCTAGGGGACTGATGACCTCAGATGTTAAGTCCCATAGTGCTCAGAGCCATTTGAACCATTTTTGAACCAAATACTGGTGTCCCGTGGAGACGACACAGCGGTTTTCTACCAGAGCTGAGCTGGTGATCAGGGCATTGCCACGCCGAGACTTGGAGCGGCCAGAGATACCAAAAGCAGGCTGGGTGCGGTAATTGTCCCGCTGTGTGCAGTTCGTTGGAGGCGCGCTGAATACGCAAGCGGCACGACTGCCGCCAGTGCGTGACATGCGTGTCACGGCGTGCGTACCGCGGCTCGCCGCCTGCCGGCTGCTCCAGTTTGCGCTAATGAATACGGCCGACAGCTTCTTTCTTGTCGCCGCCGCCGCCTCTTACCTCATCGGTCGCGGACACTGACGGCAGCTGCTCTAACACTCTCCCAGCACTGGGCAACGCCACCTCACCCACTGTGGCGTTCTCCACTCGTTTCTGGATCGCACCTTTCACCCTTACACGAGAGACACTAGCGAAACTAGATTCCCCAACTCAGACACAGCCTCCGCCTTCATTATGTTAATGCTCGTTTAGATCGCTCGCTGGCATTCCGAAGCTCTTACAGACACTGCTCCACAATTACATCCACAACTATACTCCGTAAGCCACCTTGTGGTGTATGGCAGAGGGTGCTCCGAACAGTGTCGTCACTTTCCCGTTGTAGTCGCGAATGGTCGGGGGAAAGAACGATTTTGGTAAGCTTCTACGTGACTTCGAATTCCCGTAATTTTATTTTCATGTTCTTTTCCTGACACTTACATAGAGAGAAAAAAAAACGAAGAGAACTGAAGCTTTTGAGCTGTGGTGTTTATAATGGTACATCATCCTATAGCATTACTTTTCCTCAACAGCAGTTGTTGATAACAGTATTATTTTTCAGATTTTGGACAGGTCACTATTATATCAATTGCTTTTCTGAAAACTTTCATATAATTTTATACACAGTATGTTATATTTCAAGCTAAAATTTATGAAAAAGGATTACTTTATAAAATACGAGGGTGAGTCAAATGAAAATCTTAAATATTTTTTAAATATTATTTATCGTGGAAAAGTGGTACAAAGCTGTATCATTTTTCAACATAATCACCCCCACGCTCAATGCAAGTCATCCAGCGCTTACAAATTGCATAAATTCCTTTAGAGGAAAATTCTTTTGGTAGTCCGCGCAACCACTCATGCACCGCGTGGCGTACCTCTTCATCAGAACGGAACTTCTTTCCTCTCATTGCGTCTTTGAGTGGTCCAGACATATGGAAATCACTTGGGGCAAGGTCTGGTGAGTATAGTGGATGAGGAAGACACTCAAAATTCAGGCCTGTGATTGTTGCAACTGTTGGACGGGCAGTGTGGGGCCTTGCATTGTCATGTTGCAAAAGGACACCTGCTGACAGCAATCCATGTAGCTTTGATTTGATTGCAGGCCGCAGATGATTTTTTAGGACATCTGTGTATGATGCACTGTTGACAGTGGTCCCTCTAGGCATGTAATGCTCCAAAATGACACCTTTTTCGTCCCGAAAGAGAGTCAGCATAACCTTCCCTGCAGATGGTTCTGTTCGAAACTTCTTTGGTTTTGGTGATGAGTAATGGCTCCATTCCTTGCACGCTCTCTTCGTTTCCGGTTGGTGGAAGTGAACCCAGGTTTCGTACCCAGTAACGATTCTTGCAAGGAAGCCATCACCTTCTCGTCCAAAGCGCAGAAAGAAGTTCTTCACAAGCATCAACACGTCGTTCTCTCGTTTCAGGAGTCAACTGTCGTGGCACCCATCTCGCAGACACTTTGTGAAGCTGGAGCACATCATGCACAATGTGGTGTGCTGACCCATGACTAATCTGTAAACATGCTGCTATGTCATTTAGTGTCGCTCGGCGGTTTTGCTTCACCATGGATTCAACTGCTTCACTGTTCTGTCACAACTCGTTGTGCCTGAGCTGGACAAGGAGCATCTTCCACTGAAGTCACACCATTTGCAAACTTCCTACTCAATTCGTACACTTTCTGCTGTGAAAAACATGCATCACCGTACTGAACCTTCATTCATTCATTCAATAGGTTTTACACCGTCGCTGCGCAAAAACCGAATAATTCTTCCCTGGTGCAAGTCGCAAGTGTGGCGGCCATCTTTATAGTGATACTGCGACCGTATGTGTGCATCTGCACTATGTTGCCACCTACAGGGCATTCTGAATGCTGTTTGTAGCACGCTTACTGACTTACAGGATAACGGCGCGAAATTTCGATTTGTTACTACAAATTTAAGGTTTTCTTTTTACTCAACCTCGTATTTTAGTTCCGATGTTATAATGGATAAGTACTAGTTCTGAATGTATAGTTAAAATTACTTTTTTTAGAAGCATTTGAAATTACAAATTATTGGCACACTTAATATTTCTATTACTAATTACGCAACCATGTACTGTTTACTATGTTTATTTCTGGATTCATTTATGAAATAATAATCTAAATTAATCATGTAACGAAAACTAGTAGAAATTCATTTGTTAAGAAAAATTGTAAGCCCTTTGAATTATTGTTATTTCCGCAGAGTTAGAGAGTCGTAAGCTTGCCTCTGATGTGATCGGACGTATTTTTTAATGATAGGTGCGAACAACGTAATTTCGGCTTTATTAATGTAAATAATCAAAATACTGTATGATATACTGAAATGTAAGAAAAATCAGTGGAAAATATATTTACGTACAAATTCTGCAACGACAACCTTCCAGTTTATTTAGTTCAAACCAGCCGTGAGGACCTGATGTTAGATTTTCAGCTTCAAGAATCAGTCCGCCAGACAAGAAGAACTGGAGCCATCTCAACATGACAAGCTAAGTAAACTAGAAAGTTTATTGTAATCTTCGCTTCTATCAAATATTCTTAAAAAATTTTTTGTTAATTATTTGGACTGGGCATTGTTTAATGTAGACAATAGAAGGAAGAAGGAAAGAGTGGGAAATTACTGCTACAGATGGGTGTTAAAAATTAGGTGGACTGATAAGAAATGAGGAGGTTCTCCGCAGAATAGCTGAGGAAAAGAGCATGGGAGGAACACTGAAAAGAAGGGGCATGATGCCAGGACTTGTGTTAAGACATCAGGGAATGACCTGCACGGTAGTAGAGAAAACTGTGGAGGGTAAAAACTGTGTGGTGAGACAGAGATTGGAAGAAAAAGAAAGAACGGCGACGCAAGCAATATATTGACTCTTAGGAACAGCAAACCGCACAATCATACACAACGCTTCTCTTGTAGCGTATGCCACGGAAATTTGTTGAGCATCTTCGTGACGCCATCGCCTTCACTAAATGACTTTGCAACGAGAAGTGCTGCTCTTCTTTGGAATTGTCTATTTACTTTACCAGTCCCATCTACCATTCCTGTCTGGTACGAATCCCAGACTGGCGAGCAATAATCATGTGTTGGCCGAACGAGGTTTTGTAAGCTATCCCCTTTGGTGGTGGACTACATACAGTTCCTGAGAATTCTTACAGTAAATCGGTCTGCCATCTGCCGTACCTGCGATTAGTTCCACGTGATAGTCCCACTTTAAATCGCCTCGCACCCATACTTCGACATTTAATGGATGTGACTGTCGGTGATTGTTCTGTAATCGTGTAATCAAGCAATAAGTGGTCTTTCCACCTATACATGTGCCGTACGTTACACTTATGTCGAGCCTCAACTGTAAATCCGTGGACGAAGCGTCGATTCTCTGCAGTATTCCCGCAGTTCTCATCAACACTGTAGCGCTGCGACTTCTCTGTATGAAGCAGTATCATTCTTGAAATGATTTCTGGAACTTCCGACGTTATCCACAAGGTCCTTTATACAGCGTCAGATCATCAAAAGTACCCAGACGCCCCTATGTCATGCCAAACTGAACGCTAGATGACATGAGATGTTGTCCCGCCAGTATAAAAGGAGTAGAGAAGCAGCAACAACGGAATGTGTCCGTCAGGAGAGCTCATCGTCTTCGAACATTGACTAGTCTTTGGATTTTATGCGAGTAACAGATCCATCAGGTATATTTCAACCCTTCAAAAGCTGCCCAAGCCGACTGCTGGTGATATGATTGTGAAGTGGAAACGACAGGGAACAAATCACAGTTAAACAAGACCAGGCAGACATTATTTACTGTCGGACCGGGACCGTCGAACATTGCGGAGTGTAGTTATAAACAATCGCATGAAATCAGCTGAAGGAATCACTCGTGAGCTATAAGTGCTACCGCTAGCCCAGCCATTACAACGTGCGTAAGGAGTTAAAAACAGTGGGGTACAGTGGTCGAGGGGCTCCTCATAACCCACGCATTTCTGTAGTGAATGCAAAGTAATGCTTCAGGCAGTATAAAGAGGGACGCTAATGGACAGTGGGTGACTGGAAACGAGTGATTTCGTGTGATGAACCGCTCTATACCTTGCGACAATCAGACGGGATTGGGTTTCGCGAATGCCTGAGGACCTTTACCTATTACTGCGTGTAGGACCAACGGTGAAGTATGGAGGAAGTGGGGTTGTTCTTGTGGTAAGGGTGGGGTCCTCTTATTGTGCTTATGGTAATGCTAAACTCTGAAGAATACGAACACATTTTACAGCACTATCTATTGCGTGCAGTAAAGGAGCAGTTCAGAGACGACAGTGCAGTCTGTCATAAGGCAGCATCCGTGGAGCAATGGTTTGTGGACAACAACACTCCTGAGGATGACTTAGTCCCGACCTCAACCCATTGGGACATTTTTCGGGCGAGTCAGTACGTCGACTTCTCTCCAGGCTCCAGCGTCCAGCTGCAATGCCTGATCTCATTTCGACTCCTGAGAAACACTAGGCTGCCATTCGTCAAGAGCAGTTTAGAGACCTCGGTGAGACTGTCCCAAGCAGAGTTCAAGCCGTAAAGATGAAGGCTGGGCACACTAGTAGGTGTCCGAATATTTTTGATGGGGCAATGTACTAAGAGCGAAAAGCAATGTCCTGTAACAGTCCATTGAGCGTACATCTGCAGTATGCTTTACATATGAAGATTTATCTTCGTTAAGAATGACATGCTGCGTTTCGTTGGCTAAAAACTTTCCAATCATACTGCTGATCCGATATTCCATGCGCACGGTTTCCGTTCGTTAGGCGGCAATGCGCAGCTGTCTCTAATCTGTTGTTGTGGTCTTCAGTCCTGAGACTGGTTTGATGCAGCTCTCCATGCTACTCTATCCTGTGCAAGCTTTTTCATCTCCCAGTGCTTACTGCAACCTACATACCTTTGAATCTGCTTAGTGTATTCATCTCTTGGTCTCCCTCTACGATTTCTACCCTCCACACTGACCTCCAATACTAAATTGGTGATCCATTGATGCCTCAGAACATGTCCCACCAACCAAGCCCTTCTTCTAGTCAAGTTGTGCCAGAAACTTCTCTTCTCCCCAATCCTACTCAATACTTCCTCATTAGTTATGTGATCTACCCATCTAATCTTCAGCATTCTTCTGTAGCACCACATTTCGAAAGCTTCTATTCTCTTCTTGTCCAAACTATTTATCGTCCATGTTTCACTTCCATACATGGCTACGCTCCATACAAATACTTTCAGAAACGACTTCCTGACACTTAAATCAATACTCGATGTTAACAAATTCCTCTTCTTCAGAAACGCTTTCCTTGCCATTGCCAGTCTACATTTTACATCCTCTCTACTTCGATCATCATCAGTTATTTTGCTCCCCAAATAGCAAAACTCCTTTACTACTTTAAGTGTCTCATTTCCTAATCTAATTCCCTCAGCATCACCCGACTTAATTCGACTACATTCCATTATCCTCGTTTTGCTTTTGTTGATGTTAATCTTATATCCTCCTTTCAAGACACTATCCATTCCGTTCAACTGCTCTTCCAAGTCCTCTGCTGTCTCTGACAGCATTACAATGTCATCGGTAAAACTCAAAGTTTTTATTTCTTCTCCATGGATTTTAATACCTACTCCGAATTTTTCTTTTGTTTCCTTCACTGCTTGCTCAATATACAGATTGAATAACATCGGGGAAAGGCTACAACCCTGTCTCACTCCCTTCCCAACCACTGCTTCCCTTTCATGCTCCTCGACTCCTATAACTGCCATCTGGTTTCTGTACAAATTGTAAATAGCCTTTCGCTCCCTGTATTTTACCCCTGCCTCCTTCAGAATTTGAAACAGAGTATTCTAGTGAACATTGTCAAAAGCTTTCTCTAAGTCTACAAATGCTAGAAACATAGGTTTGCCTTTCCTTAATCTTTCTTCTAAGGTAAGTCGTAAGGTCAGTACTGCCTCACATGTTCCAATATTTCTACGGAATCCAAACTGATCTTCACTGAGATCAGCTTCTACTAGTTTTTCCATTCATCTATAAAGAATTCGCGTTAGTATTTTGCAGCTGTGACTTATTAAACTGATAGTTCGCTAATTTTCACATCTGTCAACACCTGCTTTCTTTGGGATTGGAATTATTATATTCTTCTTGAAGTCTGAGGGTATTTCGCCTGTCTCATACATCTTGCTCACCAGATGGTAGAGTTTTGTCAGGAATGGCTCTCCCAAGGCTGTCTGTAGTTCTAATGGAATGTTGTCTACTCCCGGGGCCTTGTTTCGACTTAGGTCTTTCAGTGCTTGTCAAACTCTTCACGCACTATCATATCTCCCATTTCATCTTCATCTACATTCTCTTCCATTTCCATAATATTGTCCTCAAGTACATCGCCCTTGTATAGACCCTCTATATAGTCCATCCACCTTTCTGCGTTCCCGTCTTTGCTTAGAACTGGGTTTCCATCTCAGCTCTTGATATTCATACAAGTGGTTCTCTTTTCCCCAAAGGTCTCTTTAATTTTCCTTTAAGCAGTATCTATCTTACCCCTAGTGAGATAAGCCTCTACATCCTTACATTTGTCCTCTAGCCATCCCTGCTTAGCCATTTTGTACTTCCTGTTGATATAATTTTTTATCTCATTTTTGAGACGTTTGAATTGATTTTTGCCTGCTTCCTTTACTGCATTTTTATATTTTCTCCTTTCATCAATTAAATTCAATATTTCTTACGTTACCCAAGGAGTTCTACTAGCCCTCGTCTTTTTACCAACTTGATCCTCTGCTGCCTTCACTACTTCATCCCTCAAAGTTACCCATTCTTCTTCTATTGTATTTCTTTTCCCCATTCCTGTCAATTGTTCCCTTATGCTCTCTCTGAAACTCTGTACAACCTCTGGTTTAGTCAGTTTATTCAGGTCCCATCTCCTTAAATTCCCACCTTTTTGCAGTTTCTTCAGGTTTAATCTACAGTTCATAATCAATAGATTGTGGTCAGAGTCCACATATGCCCCTGGAAATGTCTTACAATTTAAAACCTGGTTCCTAAATCTCTGTCTTACCATTATATAATCTATCTGAAACCTGTCAGTATCTCCAGGCTTCTTCCATGTATACAGCCTCCTTTTATGATTCTTGAACCAAGTGATAGCCATGATTAAGTTGTGCTCTGTGCAAAATTCTTCCAGGCGGCTTCCTCTTTCATTTCTTAGCCCCAATCCATATTCACCTACTACGTTTGCTTCTCTCCCTTTTCCTACCACCGAATTCCAGTCATCCATGACTATTAAATTTTCGTCTCCCTTCACTATCTGAATAATTTCTTTGATTTCATCATACATTTCTTCAATTTCTTCGTCATCTGCAGAGCTAGTTGGCAAATAAACTTGTACTACTGTAGTAGGCGTGGGCTTCGTGTCTATCTTGACCACAATAATGCGTTCACTATGCTGTTTGTAGTAGCTTACTCGCACTCCTATTTTTTTTATTCATTATTAAACCTACTCCTGCATTACCCCTATTTGATATTGTATTTATAATCCTGTATTCGCCTGACCAAAAGTCTTGTTCCTCCTGCCACCGAACTTCACTAATTCCCACTATATCTAACTTTAATCTATCCATTTCCCTTTCTAAATTTTCTAACCTACCTGCCCGATTAAGGGATCTGACATTCCACGCTCCGATCCGTAGAACGCCAGTTTTCTTTCTCCTGCTAAAGACGTCCTCTTGAGTAGTCCCCGCCCGGAGATCCGAATGGGGGACTATTTTACCTCCGGAATATTTTACCCAAGAGTACCAGCACAGCACGGCTGTTTTGGTTAGTGTTACAAGGCCAGATCAGTCAATTATCCAGACTGTTACCCCTGCAACTACTGAAAAGGCTGCTGCCCCTCTTCAGGAACCACGCGTTTGTCTGGCCTCTCAACAGATACCCCTCCGTTGTGGTTGCACCTACGGTACGGCTATCTGTATCGCTGAGGCACGCAAGCCTCCCCACCAACGGCAAGGTCCATGGTTCACAGGGGGAAGGTCTCTAATCTAGAAGTAACATTACACAGTATCAACCTGGGAGCCGATACCTGCTGCTGTGCCCTCTGGGTTTCGTGGGCGAACAGAGCCAGCTGGGTTTCACACGATCGCCGTTTCCGGAATCTATGTAAATTCTTACAGAGCAGGTTTTCGGCCTCCTGAAATGTCATGTCACGCGAGCCTACAGTGTGTTCCAAAATTTTACAGCCACGTGACGTCAGTTTTGTGCGTCTATTCGAAGAAGCCTCTTGAAAACGGAAATGACCTGCGCCACTCACCAGGAACGATTCAGTCCTACATCCAACTATGGGTCTCTGCTGCTAGAAGAAGAACTTGCTCGTGCACACACACACTGTATAGAATCGTGTTGGTTTTCTACTAGGTCCAATAACCTTTCCTCTGTTGAGGGATTTTAGTTGATCTATTCTGTGGTCACTTATTTCGTTATCCGTCATTATGAGGTTTCTGCGACCATTTGAAGGAAAGACCGGAGTACGATCTTCCTCAGTGAAACAGGTTTTCATCTACCCATTGTAAAAACGTGTTGGAACATCAATAGATGATATGAAATGTCGACAGTACCCGCCCTTTATTCGCACGATATTGCAGGAATTCCGCACAGTGAATAGATAAACGAATTAAGAGCAGAAAGCTACACTCTGAAGAGAGTTGTAGTGAGTTACGTACCACGACTACCTCAGACACGCCATGTCCGTGACTATCACGCTCCATAAGCGTTTAAACCAGCACTTACTCCTTACTTTTATTGGATTTGGCTTTCCTTCCATAAAAGTAACGATTGGAATTCGTCAATTTTTGCATCCGTTGACCTCGAGGAAGCCTATGACAGTGACAAGCATTCCGGTCCCCCATTCACGCTGCAGACGAATACACTTCCAGTTAACTACGACCACCTCAACACATCCTTTCTCTCTAACCGCCCATCCTTTTTCCGCAGTTGCATTGCTAATTCCCGCATCTCTCACCAAAGTGCACGTGTGTCTCAAGACTCTGTCCTCTCCCATCTCCTTAATATTCTCTACTCTGCCTGTGTGCTCCACATAAGTTCCAAAACCTTCCAAAACCCAGGCAACAATTATAGAATGAACCACGTGCAGCTTACACCTTAATAGCTTTTAACGAACCACGCGCATCCTGTGCAATTAAGTAACACATTGAAATGCCTCCGGCGAAGCTCGGCCCGGCAACTAAAATTTTAACCTCTTCTAATAACCATCCAAAAGAAAGCCACAGTACTGTGAAAGTAGTGAAACTCGTAACTGGCCGAACATGATTGTCTACCATCTACATACGTCTACCATCTGAAACCTTGATCGAACCTATCCTCTCCTGATCCAATATTTCTTGGAGATTCGCTCCACTCAATTTCTATTACTCCCACCAAATCTTTGAACGCCATTCACTCTGCCTTATCTTCTGCAACCATTTACGTTTTCCACTTGGATCCTTTACTATCTCGTCAAATTCCTTCACACTGAACACCTCGGTATATCCTACGCTATCTGCCAACTTCACTCCTACAACCACGTTGTTCAGAATGAGATTTTCACTCTGCAATGGAGTGTGCGCTGATATGAAACTTGTTCATATCAGCGCACACTCCTCTGTAGAGTGAAAATCTCATTCTGGTAACATCCCCCAGGCTGTGGCTAAGCCATGTCTCCGCAATATCCTTTCTTTCAAGAGTGCTAGCTCTGCAAGGTTCGCAGGAGAACTTCTGTAAAGTTTGGAAGGCAGGAGACAGGGTACTGGCAGAAGTAAAGCTGTGAGGACGGGTCGTGAGTCGTGGTTGGGTAGCTCAGTTGGTAGAGCACTTGCCCGCGAAAGGCAAAGGTCCCGAGTTCGAGTCTCGGTCGGGCAAAACTGTTTTAATATGCCAGGAAGTTTCAACCACGTTGTTGTTCTTGTAACTTACAATCTTAGTACAGTGCCACGCCTAAACCGACGTGTTCCACCAACCTTACACCCACAAGCACATCATTCCCTCTCCCACCGAAACGTTAACCGATTTTCTCTTACACACAGTGGAATCCGCCCAGACGTTTATCCATCTCATCAGCCCTAGTTGTTCCCTCTGTTTCCCAATCGATATCAGAACACCCCGTCTTCCTTCTTCTCCATCTTTCCATCTTCGTTTCCTCCTCATAACATTTTTATAGGACAGCCATTCCCCAATTCCCTGTTGTATATCTGCCTGCTACCGTCCCCCATCTACGCTGATCACGTTACAAAATGCAGTTCCTATGTTTATAATTACACCCTATCGCCTAACAAAACTTCTAATCATGCTTCTCCTAACTTTTTTCCGGTGCAGGTTCTCCCAGTTTCTATGGTTCAGCACTAATTCGTCTTCAGATCTTCCAACTCTGTGTACCATCTATCTGTTTCTTTAATTATTATTTATGTCCTGACGTGTGATGTAATATTTAGCAGGAGATATCGAGGACTGTTTGGCAGGCGGTATTTTTTTGCGCGTTTAGCAGCAGGCAGGAGACACGAAAGTGTAATTAGAAGGTTGAAGTTGCGGACGCGAACATCGACATTCCATACTTCAGCTCTGAGATTGGTCTATACTGTTGCGGAATATTGCACCCCAGCTTGGATGAATAGTACTCGCACAACGCTTGTTGATACACATCTCAACCATGTCATGCATCTTATGAATGGCACAATCAGACATGCACCTGCTTTCTAGCTACCCTTGTTAACCACATACCACCTCCATCTCTGCGGCGGGAAAGTACGCTTGTAGGAGAGTACAAAACGCTACAGAAAAATCCTCACCTCTATGTCCACGCAGACATTTCAAGCATCACTAAGGGAACGCTTCGCTCTCGTCATCCACCACTGGAAACTGAAGGAGGCAGGAAATTAGTGTTTAACGTACCGTCGATAACGACCCCATTAGAGACGGAGCGCAAGCTCAGATTAGGGAGGGGTGGGGAAGGAAATCGGCCATGCCCCTTCAAAGGAACCATCCCGACATTTGTCTGAGGTAATTTAGGGAAATAATGAAAAACATAAATCAGGATGGCCGGACCCGGGTTTGAACCGTCGCCCTCCGAATTCGAGTTCTCTGTGCTCACCACTGCGCCGCCTCGCTCGGTCCCTGGAAAGTGCAAGGATGTTAATGGGAAACGGCTTTAATGTTAATGAATGCCGGATACACATGTGGCGGATTAATGCTGTTACGGAAAAACGTAAGGTGCCGTACATACCTTTCAAGCCACTTGGCAGAATCTCGTATATTTGTGCGACGTATAATTCCGCCACGCCTGTGCCCATAAGATCAACTGTCAAGTGGCTTGCGGAGCATATGCCTAGGCGTTGAAACTTTCATAACAAATTTTGTATACGGCATTGTGCTGAGTACTGAAATCCATGACATTGCGCCAGAAACAACAGCTTTAGTCGTGTGTGTAGTGTAGTGTTAGAGGGCATGGCTTCTTTGGCTGTGAACGTTGCCTATTGTGCAGCTGACAGTCACACGGCGTGTTCGTTACGTAATTTGTGATTTATTTCAGTAAGAAAACAGTATCGGGGCGGGAAGTGGATACATTTCTTCTCCACGTGGTGACCACAGGAAGACCACAGGGCGGCAGCGAAGGTCGCACGGCCTCTTCCCGTTTATTACCAAGGAATGTACGACGGTCGCTGCGCGAGGCGCGGCTATTGTTCCACGCGGCTGCCCGCCTGCCACCGAATGAACGTCTTCTTCGGTACAACCGCCGCCCTCGCATTCATAATAACAGGTCGCCCCGCGAACAGTGATTAACGGGCATGAATAAAACAGTGCGGTGCCCATTGTCTACGACCAAACGGAAGGCGGATACTTTGTTCGACAATAAAATGGCAGGGTTTTAGAAAAATACAATATAATTGCTGTAGAATATTTCTTACTCATTGTTACAGGACCACATACTAATGCGTAGAGTTTTCATATCGCACTGATGAAGCCATTTATTCCTCACGCAATTAAAACAGTTTTTAAAATGCAGCCATTGAGGTATTATCTAGGACTGTAACCCATGAGAATCTACAGCATAAGTGAGAACATGTGGGACAAACACGAATGGCAGATCCGTCAGAAGGGCTCCTTTTTTTCCCGCAGTCCTAAACCTTCTATCCGAAGAGCCCCGTGTGAGCTGTACATGGCGTCCTATGTATCTTAATCACCCCAAAAACATTTCCAGAATCAAAATAAATACGTACCAAACAAATGTTTAAGGGTACATTAATCAGGAAGACAGGCTCGTTACGAAGCTATGTACAGCAGCATGTATAGTTAAATCGCATCCTCTACTTTTATTCTATAAACCAGCTCCTTAGATCGTTGTAAAAACGTATCTCAGTATCCCATCTACATAAACGTGATGTTATTAAAAATGTAACAAAAAATGACTTTGACTCTTCTGTTCTTTTAAGGTTCGTTTACATCCACAGTTATTACATGACATTTATGTCAGAAATCGTGTTTGATGTAAACAGTGAGTAATCTATGTCAAGATGTACATTTCTATAACCAGTGACATGTCTCGACACATCTATAACACAGTTTATTTGCAAGTACAGGCTCTTCCGACAGGTATCGCCAAAGTTGGATGCCCGTCTACTTTACTGTCACTGGGCGTTAAGTGTCGAGTGAACACGGGTGATAAAAAAGAGTGGTTGAAAGTTGAAGACTTAACCAATAAGTACCACAGTAAAACGGAGCTAGGGGTACACGCAAAAGTTATAAAGACAGAGTCAAGACAAATAATGCGTTAACGGAAACGGCGAAGAATTCACCACGGCCATAGAAGAGTTTCGAAGAATAATTCATACCTTAAGAAACCAATTTAATGGTGCATTTCAAAAAAGTCCAAAGGCAAAATCCGGCCAGGCACTGAAGAATTGTGTGTATCACGATAGTTGTATTGTCAGTTGCTGTTATTTCTGCAAGAAGGTTCAGCGTGTTCACCGATAATAGGAAACTGTACTGGCAAACGTTTCGAAAACAGCGCTGGACCCTCAATATGGAGCTCAGACATTAATTGACTGTCGGAACCGATATTTTCACGTCTCAAAATTCACTCTCGAACCCATAAAGGAAATTTTTCTTTTATTTGCTGCCATCTTTAGAATAATTACAAGTGCAATGATTTTGCATTTCGGTGCTTTCAGCATGCAAAGCGCAGTGAAACAGATGTATGGCACTGAACACATCTGTATGTAGACTATGTGATCAAAAGTATCCGTACACCCCCAAAAACATACTGTTTTCATATTAGGTGCATTGTCCTGCCACCTACTGCCAGGTACTCCACATCAGCGACCTCAGTAATGATAAGACATCGTGAGAGAGCAGAATGGGCCGCTCCACCGAACTCACGGACTTCGAACGTGCCCAGGTGATTCGGAGTCACTTTGGTCATACGTATGCACGAGAGATTTCCACACTCCTAAACATTGTATGTAGGCTGTTTAGGTTTTTATACTGGCAACGCCACGTAGCGCAGTGTATGAAAATCACTGGCTGTGCTGTGTGCAGTCTGTGGCTGGGTGGCATTGTTGTAGTATTCGCTACTGTAGCGTTGGGCAGTTGGCTAGTAACAGCGCGTAGCGTTGCGCAGTTGGAGGTGAGCTGCCAGCAGTGGTGGATGTGGGGAGAGAGATGGTGGAATTTTGAGAGCGGACGATCTGGACGTGTGTCCATCAGAAAGAGTAAATTTGTAATATTGGATATCATGGACTGATATATATATTATCACTTTTGAACACTACTAAGGTAAATACATTGTTTGTTCTTCATCAAAATCTTTCATTTGCTAACTATGCCTGTCAGTAGTTAGTGCCTTCAGTAGTTTGAATCTTTTATTTAGTTGGCAGTAGTGGCGCTCGCTGTATTGCAGTAGTTCGAGTGACGAAGATTTTTGTGAGGTAAGTGATTTGTGAAACGTGCAGGTTAATGTTAGTCAGGGCCATTCTTTTGTAGGGATTTTTGAAAGTGAGATTGCGTTGCACCAAAAATATTGTGTGTCAGTTTAGTGTTGATCAGAATAAGTAAAGAGAGTAATGTCTGAGTACATTCAGTTTTGCTCAGCTGTTTGAAAATTAAATAATGTAAGAGGTTTATCAGCACAGTAATTCATTAAATTTTCTAAGGGGACATTTCATATGGCGACCCTGCCAGGATACCTCACTGGAATCTTCTGATTTTTTCTTGTAGTTTGTGTAATTAGTGTAGCTATTGTTTATTGCTAGCACATAGTTATAGAGAGAATTTCCTTTGTAGTTGTAGTTTTTCATTGTTGTACAGTAAAACAGTTGTGGCATGCATCCAGATTTGCACCAAGTATTTCGCACTGCACTTGCAATTAACTAGATATTATTTTCAGTGCTATTCTAATGTTTTTTCTTATTTTGCTCTTCAAATTGTGCTTTTCTGTGTTATCCTGTGAAATATTGTGACAATAATGGCGTGTGAAAAACGTAATACTAGGCTCCAAAGTAAACTGAGAAATGACAGTGAAGACAAAAGCAGTGCGTCAGTGCCACCATGTAATGAATTAACTAATGTTCAAAGCAGTAATTTGGCAATTGTACATAGGGAAATAGAGCGGGCTGCAAATAATGGTGTAGACAGTGAAACAATTAGTGAACAGGGAAGCATTGTCGATCGATCGGTCGGCAACAGCTCGCCTCAGGAATCCGAAAAGACAGGACACAATCTCGCAAATACTGTAGATTCAGGTTTTGGGTCCTCACCATTTTCTCAAATAAGACACATTTTCTGCTTTTCAAAATGCGAATATTGCCGGTTCAAATGCACTGCCGAATAGCACTGAGGAACATGTTTCAGACACTAGTGCATTGTTATTACAGATAATGCAAGATATGGGACAAAATCTTCAGAAGTTAGACACAATGGAACAAAATCAGAGACAAACACAGCAAAAGCTTCAAAAGTTAGACACAATGGAACAAAATCAGAGACAAACACAGCAAAAGCTTCAAAAGTTAGACATAATGGAACAAAATCTTCGAAAATTAGACACCACGCTCGAACAAACACGTGAAGATTTAACTACTGAGTTACATAACATTGAATCGAAATGTCAAAAAGTCTGTAATGACGTAAAAACACAAATTTGTGAGCATTTTCAACCTATTTTTTCGCGGCATGAAAATGCATTACAGAATCACGAAGCAGCCATAAAAGAACTGCAAACTATTGTTCATGAAAATAATGAGACCTTGCAAGCTAAAATTGACTTAGTTGCATCTACCGACTCGGTTACGCAACTTGCAAAAACTCAGGAAAACTTAAAGGACACAGTAGATACTCTGAAAATTGGTTCAGAAAGACACATGGAGGAAATTAGTTCATTATCAGAGAAAGTAGTTGAACTTTCGGATCACCTAATTAATTTATCTACGAAGGTAGATGATAATCTGAATATTTACTAAAATGCTTAATGAAATGATGAGAAACATTTTAATCTATTGTCTTTCTAGTTGAGAGATTGCTCATTTTGTTTAATATCTAGTTTCTAGCTGCACTGCAGCATTAGTTAAAATAAAATTTAATAGATGTACTAATATAGTTATTTTATGCCTACAGATCCAGTAAATAATAATTTTATGATCTACTTCCAAAAAAACGAAGGAGCACAAAAAGACATTTCCACTTCACAGGAATTGCATACATAATTTTTGTCAACGATTTGATAACTTTTTGCAGAGTAAATTTTTGTGATGCATCACTGGCTGTGCTGTGTGCAGTCTGTGGCTGGGTAGCATTGTTGTAGCGTTGGGCAGTTGGCTGGTTACAGTGCGTAGCGTTGCGCAGTTGGAGGTGAGCTGCGAGCAGTGGTGGATGTGGGGAGAGAGATGGTGGAATTTTGAGAGCGGACGATCTGGACGTGTGTCCATCAGAAAGAGTAAATTTGTAATATTGGATATCATGGACTGATATATATATTATCACTTTTGAACACTACTAAGGTAAATACATTGTTTGTTCTCTATCAAAATCTTTCATTTGCTAACTATGCCTATCAGTAGTTAGTGCCTTCAGTAGTTTGAATCTTTTATTTAGTTGGCAGTAGTGGCGCTCGCTGTATTGCAGTAGTTCGAGTGACGAAGATTTTTGTGAGGTAAGTGATTTGTGAAACGTATAGGTTAATGTTAGTCAGGGCCATTCTTTTGTAGGGAATATTGAAAGTCAGATTGCCTTACGCTAAAAAAATATTGTGTCAGTTTAGTGTTGATAAGAATAGGTAAAGAGCGAAATGTCTGGGTACGTTCAGTTTTGCTCAGCTGTTGGAAAATCAAATAATGTAAGAGGTTTATCAGCACAGTAATTCATTAAATTTTCTAAGGGGACGTTTCAACATCCCTAGGTCCACTGCTTCCGATGTGACAGTGAAGTGGAAACTTGAAGGGAGACGTACAGCTGAAAAGCTTATAGACCGAACTCGTCTGTTGACTGATAGAGACAAATGTTAATATGTGTATGAAATCTTATGGGACTTAACTGCTAAGGTCATCAGTCCCTAAGCTTACACACTACTTAACCTAAATTATCCTAAGGACAAACACACACACCCATGCCCGAGGGAGGACTCGAACCTCCGCCGGGACAAGCCGCACAGTCCATGACTTCAGCGCCTGAGACCACTCGGCTAAACCCGCGCGGCACTGATAGAGACCGCCGACAGTTAAAGAGGGTCGTAATGTGTAATAGGCAGACATCTATCCAGACCACCACACAGGAATTCCAAACTGCATCACGATCCACTGCAAGAACTATGACAGTTAGGCGGGAGGTGAGAAAACTTGGATTTCATGGTCGAGCGGCTGCTCATAAGCCACACATCACGCCGGTAAATGCCAAACGACACCTCGCTTGGTGTAAGGAGCGTAAACATTGGACGACTGAACAGTGGAAAAATTTTGTGTGGAGTGACGAATCACGGTACACAATGTGGCCGGGTATGGGTGTGGGTATGGCGAATGCCCGGTGAATGTCATTTGTCAGCGTGTGTAGTGCCAACAGTAAAATTCGAAGGCGGTGGTGGTATGGTGTGGTGGCGTTTTTCATGGAGGGGGCTTGCACGCCTTGTTGTTCTGCGCGGTACAATCACAGCACAGGCCTAAATTGATGTTTTAAGCATCTTCTTGCTTCCCACTGTTGAAGAGCAATTCGGGGATGGCGACTGCATCTTTCAACACGATCGAGGACCTGTTGATAATGCACGGCTTGTGGCGGAATGGTTACAGGACAATAACATCCCTGTAATGGACTGGCCTGTGCAGAGTCTCAACCTGAATCCTATAGAACACCTTTTGGAACACCGACTTCGTGCCAGGCCGCACCGACCGTCATCGATACCTCTTCTCAGTGCAGCACTCCGTGAAGAATGGGCTACTATTTCCCAAGAAACCATCCAGCACCTGATTGAACGTATGCCCGCGAGAGTGGAAGTTGTCATCAAGGCTAAGAGTGGGCCAACACCATACTGGATTCCAGTATTACTGATGGACGGCGCCACGAACTTGTAAGTCATTTTCAGCCAGGTGTCCGGATACTTTTGATCACATAGTGTATCATGCAGTAACTTGGAGATGTAAAAGTCAAATGATAGTGTATGGTTCCAGAGGCTTTCTCAAGTTTTTAAATACCTATGATGTATATATGCAGACTGAAGCGACAAATGATTTTTACCAAGGCCAGGAGTCTAACTCACGTCTCCTGATCACTAGGCAGATGCACTAAACCACTACGCCACCCTGGCACAGTGGCTTAACAACTCCGCAGACTGCCCCGACAGGCCTCTCTGCTAAATCCAAATTTCCATTCACATATCATCCCACTTACTATTTTCATTTATCGCTTCAGTCTCCATATATAAATCACAGATGTTTGAGACTTGAAAAGGTTTCTGGAACCTTGTAGCTCAATTCACTGAAACACCTATGCCTGGGTTTCAGACAGGATCCCTCGTTTGATGCTGAGGTGCTACGCCATTACAGTTGGAGAGCCTCCGCAATGCTGTTTGAGTTTAGGGGGAATACAGTGTGGGCTGAGGCGTGAGTGGGAATCTGGTCTGAGGGAGATCTAAACGCACCGAGGACTGGCTCTCGATTTAACGTGAGTTGTCCATTTGCACAAGCAAGATACACAGTGCTCATTCAGTTAATCGTCTTCAGTTGATAGTGTGTGTGAGTACAATGTACACCAACGAATTTCCGAAATATTTCAAAGCCAACATTAATAAGCATTATACCACAGCACTTGTATTTTCCAAGAGCTTTCGAATGCCGTCAGAAAAAGTATACAGCTCTCTCTCTCTCTCTCTCTCTCTCTCTCACACACACACACACACACACACACACCGTACTTACTTCAGTATATCGGTTGATACAAGGGTATTAATTTTGTAGCAAAATTAGATGCCCATCTGCATGGTAACAGTCACTGACAAACCTTGTCTCGGCATCTCGAACCGTTCTGATCATACATTGCAGGCTTTCACGCCGGTGAATTGTATTGTATTGATTGACATCGTGTTGTGGCCTAGGACAAATTTATGTGCCTAACGATTCGTTTCCTAATGCTGAGGACGCCAACGGTAGCCATGAAGACTCAGATACCAGTTTGAGACTCAAACAGGAGCAGCAAGCCTAACTGTTTACACGTATCCAAGCAATGGTTGGGTCATGACGTCATCAGACCTCTAAGATCGCGGAGTCTCACCAACTGTGTTGTGGGGATTCTAGTGGGCAATAGGTGACAATGCTTGCTTTATTTAACACCAAGGCACGTAACTTGTCTAATTTTATAGCTTCTTCTTTTACGTTGAAGTTGTTTTTGTGCTTTTGAAACTTCTATGGCATCTGTACTTCGTAGTATAGTAATTATAGGATCTCGATAGAACTATAGTATCGAAAAAACGGATTTGATGCATCTCTGGTCCCACTGCACGAACTCCTACTGCCTATTAACATGAGCGAAATGAGCTAAAAATGAGACAAATGTGAGCGAATCAGATATGATTCATTCTTTTATTACCTCAGTCCTGGACGAGTGACGTAAGCAGTCCTTCCCTCCGTCGTGTCCTGATGCCAACACTACTATCGAATAGCAAGAGATGGCATGTTTGTTCCTTTTTGTAGGAGCAGATGGGATGAGTAATTTCTAAAGTTAGTAGGGGAAAAAAACCGAGCGGCCAGACTCATTCGCTAGTAGACCTCAAGTGACTTCTCTTCAACGGAAATCTGTCAGGAGATCCATCTCCAGAAAGGTCATTTCGGGCGTGTTCCAGCGTGCTCAAGAAAGACAAGGCTAACTAATGTACTGTCGGCTATCTTAATTACTCTCTTAAATAATTGAAAGTTGGATGATAACTGTACAGAAACCCGTAACATAGATCCCCAGTTCCTCAGGATTTTACTAATAAGGTTAACCGATTTGTATGTGTGTGAATTGCTAAGGGACCAAACTGCTGAGGTCATCGGTCCCTAGACTTACATACTACTTAAACTTATGCTAAGAACAACACACACACTCATGCCCGAGGGAGGAGTCGAACCTTCGGCGAGAGGGGCCGCGCATTCCGTGACATGGCGCCCTAAACCGCGCGGCTACTCCGCGCGACTAGCCGATTTGTATATCACAACTGAAGTCCTGGTAGAGGCATGCGACAATAAGAACAGTAACTATGAACGTGAACTTAAAACTGCTGGTAATTCGCGTAAGTAATACAAATCCAGATGGTACTGAATCCTTTATTGATAAAAATTGACGTTAGAGTTTCATATAAATCAAAATTTTTAGCTGCCAGTTCTGCAAATGTCTCCCACTGTCGTTTTCGTCCGTTAATCACTCCAATGCATTTCAGGATGATGGGTCAATTAATCTGCGAATATGTGTGTTGGACGCGTAATATTCTTCAACGAAGGCATAGGAACAAGGTGCACTGGCTGAGCGCGAAGACCGCCGGGCAACCTACATCAGTTACCGACCAAGCGAGTAAACATCATTCCGCCGGAAGAGTCGTTAACTTCACCGGTACCACTTTCTGTGGCGAAAAATTACGGCTGCTTAATAGATTCTTATGTTTTAACCTGCCTCCGAACTTTGATAATAAGCTGTTTAAAGAAATGATTAAAGAAGTTAAGACTGGCTGTGAGTTGTCTAAAACTGCACAGACGAATATAGCCGAAAAAAATGTGCAATGCGCTTGCACTCTCTTGTAATAACAAGTCAGCTTTTGCAATGTCTGTCTAACTCCGTAAAGTAATTAAATTCAAAACTGGTAAAAAAGGAGATGTTGGTCACTAAGGCTGACAAGAGTTTCTCTCTTGTTCTCATTTACGATGCTGATCAAATTTTCAAAACAATTTTTTTAAGACACTGAAATCGTACAGGTAAATAAAAAGCCACTTGCAGCTGTCGCTAACAGTATTAGAATTGATATTAACAGTTCTACTGTATTTCTAGATACTAAATGGAAAAAGAAGATGCTAGTAATAAAGAATGGCACTGTTACGACCACATATAAAGCTCCATAAAGAAAACTACCAGATCTGCCATGCAATTAGCGGTTGAAAAAGTCTAAATTACTTTTTAAATAGTCTGTGTCAAGGCAAAATTAGAGAATTTTTTACGTTCAAAAATAGCTCTGAGATGGTACACAATTTTTAAAACACTCTTGCCTGAAAATCCTCTTCTTGTATCCTTTGATACTAGGAATTTTATACGAATGGCCAACTGATAAGAGATCAGAATTTCTTTATAAGTTTTATGCAGTTCGGTTAAGGAGATCCCATGTATACCGCAGAGCTATTAGAGTTTGTTAAAATATACTTATCTTTTAATTATTCTAATTTCAATAAAAAAAATACATCCACAAAAATGGCCTTGCAGTAACTCAAGTCTTTCAGGCATTCTTTCAGAACTTGTTGTAACATTTTTAGACAAGAGATTGTTTGATATGTACTCTACAGTATGCGAAAAGATTATGGTATATCGTAGGTATGTCGACGACGTTTTCATTATTTTGTCAGATAATGAAAATGACGTTCAGCAGCTAGCGAATGTTCTCAACTCCTTACACAGAAATATAGGGCTCATTCATGAAGTTTAAGTACATGTTTCAATTAATTTTTTGGACTTACAAATCACCGAAGTAGGACATACTGTTAAAACAGAGACAGCGTAAGTCAGCTGCTACGAATTTGATTACATCGCAAGGTTTATGCCACCCATCAGTTCAAAAGCGCGGATTTATTTTACATCAATGTTTTATCCGCAAGGTAGGCTAGGTTTTTCTGAAGATGTGACTGAGAAGGAAACTGACATGATTGCTCAGGTCGGAGGGGCTAATGGCTTCACCGGGGTAGCAATCAGGAGAATCAGCAGAAAAATTTTTAATAGAGTGGAAAAGGTAGTAGTGGGTAACAAGGAGGCGGAAAAATATATTTCGTTGTCATAGTATGGGTCTTTGTCAGATAGGATACCCGACGTCTTCCGCAAATATAATATTACAGTGAGGTTTCGAACGAATAATAAACTGGATAAATTACAACCACCGCAGAGTAAATTAAGTAGTGCAGGTATTTATAAGATTTTTTTTGTTCATGTGAGAAATATTACATCGAGCAAACTGGAAGGGAGTTTCAAATTAGATCACGTGAACATGGATACATAAGTAGCGGAAGCGCGTTGGGATATCTTTTAAAGGAGAACCAAGAGGAGGTTAAAAACATTGAAGACCGCATGCCTATTGTGCCTTTGGTAATAAAAGTATAGTATTGAACATTTTAGAAGAAAGTGGAATATATGTGAGTAATCATGTAGATTCAGAAGTTACAATAAATTAGCAGATTTCGAGCAGTCGTAGGTGGTCCTTTGATTTTTTTTTTTCTTTTTGTAATTTGCTTGAGAATAAGAAAAAACACATAATATACCCCATCCGGCTATTATTTCTTTAACTTTCTCCTTGTTTTATGGACTTCTTAACGACATGTAATTTCAATAGCGAAATGTTTTCTCAAGGCATATTACAAAGCTAATGATGACATGTAGCAGTATGTTTGCTTTATGAAACGATTGCACAGTGTTTCACTGCTGATTTTTTTTGTACAACTGTCCTGGTAAAACGAAATAATTATTTCATTTGATCACATCGGCCAGGCTGCAACAGAACAGTGTCTGATTAAGCTTTTATCATTTTATATTAACATTTCGATTTTGCCCCTCATCAGAAGTGCTGCCCTCTACCGATGCCAGCTCACGTTACGACTCCGCTAGCTGTGCCTTGACGCTTTGGATGTAGTCAGTTACTGGTTAGGTCTTCTTCTTATATACGGCAGCACATGTTTTGCTTGGTATTTGTACGGACGTTATTCAACGTCTTTATCAATGCATATAATGATCTAAGTTGTTATGACCCGGTACTTCTGTTCTTCAAAATTGTGCACAGTTAATTTCGTTTGAGATTTACAGAACCTTATTTCTTTCGTATACCTGTAGTCTACGATATCATTATTTGGACTTCTCTTTATCATTTTTACCGGGTCATCTGATGATGGACTGTGTCCGAAACGCGTCATGAACACAATAAAGGATTCAGTACCACCTGCATCCCTACTACTTATCGAGTTACCAGAACTTTTAAATTCACTTTCATACTTAGGTATGGCCGAATTTTAATCCTCTCAACTGCTGAAAAATTATCCTACCAATTTTTATGCACTGTTAAACAAACATATGTCAAAATTTTAATACATCTGTTCTTCCATTGCTTCTTACAACTGTTGATCACCAGTTCATGTTTCGTTCTCTACATACCTCAGAAAAACATGGCTTCACAATTCTTTCCCTCCACCATATTACGCAGTTATAAAATCTTCATCTAGCCTATTGTCTTCTATGCTAATGGCATCTGCGTCCCTACCCCTCTAAAATTCTTTCACTCCCTCGAAATTCTTGAACAGCGAGCACTCCGCCTTGAATTCAACAAGTGTTTACCCATTCCTATATGGTTCCTCAACCGATCTTTCTTCCTCATTCTCAATGAATACCCGCACATTCTATCCTCCACAATGGGACCATGGTGCCGTTCTACTCAAAAACGCCGGCCGAGGTGGCCGAGCGGTTCTAGGCGCTACAGTCTGGACCCGCGCGACCGCTGCGGTCGCAGTTTCGAATCCTGCCTCGGGCATGGATGTGTGTGATGTCCTTAGGTTAGTTAGGTTTAAGTAGTTCTAAGTTCTTGGGGACTGATGACCTCAGATGTTAAGTCCCATAGTGCTCAGAGCCATTTGAGCCGTTTACTCAACAGCAAGCACCACACGCATTAAGACATTTATCCCACTGGGAAACGAAACGATACATTCCTGTTTCGTAGAACGCGGTCGGCCACAGACAGTTCCATAACCGCACCCACTCTGGCATTTCCTCGTCCGCTTGAAACAAACACCCACGTAAGTCTTTCTTCAAGTCGCCAAACATGTAAAAATCGTTGAGTGAAAGATCCAGGCTGTGCGGAGAATGCTGCAGTGTTTCCCAACCATCCCACGCAAGCGTAGCCTTCGTCTGGTTGGCAGGATGGGGGTGGGAGTTATCGTGCAACAGGATGATTTCGCCCGACAGCATTCCTGGCCGTCTGGACCTTATAGGGCGTCGCAGTTCCTCCAAAGTGCGTTCGTAGAGCTTGGCATCGATTGTGGTTCCACGCTTGAAGAATTCGACGAGTAGAGGGGCTCCTGCAGTCTAAGCAGGTCATCGTGGCCTTACCGGAACTTGTGTGACAAGATTTGGATGTGAGATTTGGGATGATCCACTGCTTGCCACTGCGAATCCAGCCTCACATGAAAAGGGCGATGAAGTGACTGAACAATAAACCACAGCCGCGAAGTACGTACAGATACTTGATGGAAACATTGATCTCACTGGTTTAAGCGGGTACCTGCTCAGCGCCAGCTTCTAGAATATCTGCGTGACATTGAAAGCTGCGAAGGACGACTGTAGTGGCGCGGGATGGCGGGTTTCTGTAGCTGGCGCGCCACCAAAGCTGCGAGAAACCTGTTTGCGTGTGAGCTTCTGGGAACAGACCAGAGCGGTCCGCACGCCCTGCGCCGTCAGCTGTTGCAGCTGGACCTGCCCTTGGCCCCTACGCTGCTGGGTGAGATGTGGTACTCGCTGGCTGGCTCTCTGGTGCAACCTTGGCCTCCGCCGTGCTGGCTGTGCCGCGAACACGTGCGTCCCACTCATTCAACTCGGCTTGCGTCACAACAGGTTGGTATTGCGGCGCCTAATCGTCGCTGTCAACGCCGAGTTATATACTCCCTACAAATATGACGAGGCAAGCCTTACAGTAGTCGAATTTCTGGTTTCCTCTCTCTTCGTACTTCACTCTTCAAAGGTTCTTCAAATACACTACTGGCCATTAAAATTGCTACACCACGAAGATGACGTGCTTCAGACGAGAAATTGAACCGACAGGAAGAGGATGCTGTGATATGCAAATGATTAGTTTTTCAGAGCATTCATACAAGGTTGGCACCGGTGGCGACACCTACAACGTGCTGACATGAGGAAAGTTTCCAAACGATTTCGTATACACAAACAGCAGTTCACCGGCGTTGCCTGGTGAAACGTTGTTGTGATGCCTCGTGTAAGGAGGAGAAATGCGTACCATCACGACTTTGATAAAGGTCGGATTGTAGCCTATCGCGCTTGCGACATTACTGCTCGCATTAGTCGAGATCCAATGACTGTTAGCAGAATATGGAATCGGTGGGTTCAGGAGGGTAATACGGAACTCCGTGCTGCATCCCAACGGGCTAGTATCACTAGCAGTCGAGATGACAGGCATCTTATCCGCATGGCTGTAACGGATCGTGCAGCAACGTCTCGATCCCTGAGCCAACAGATGGGGACGTTTGCAAGACAACAACCATCGAATTCATTGCATTGCAGTGTCTGCTCAGTAGCGGAGACCTCGGCCAGCTTTCTCTTCAATATTATATACTCAGCACAAAGTGCCTCTTCGACTTTACCGTACCATATCCAGAGAAGAAGTGACCAAGAGCAGTGGAGACCTAGATTCAAACGAGCAAGACAGCATGTTCCTCACCTGCGAACGAATGCTATTCGTCGAGAGCAAACTTGTCTATGTCACAGAGACCAAGTTAAGAGGTTGTTAAAGAAAGTGTATCGATACACTGAAACTGGTTAGAGCAAAATCTCCTAAATTATAGAAAATATAAGAATCTCCATAAACAAAAAGGCAAAATATACTGTGAGGAAATTAAAAGCGCTGAGTAACAGGTACCTTCCACACTCCATAAGTAGGAAATTACAACGGGAAAGGAATTCGGGTAACGAAGGGACAGGTTTGTCAAGCAGTTGTGATGAACAACGGTAATAATGAGACAGTTTTCCTAGTAAACTACAAAATAATGAATTGCTTTAACTATCCGCTGTATATAGATCACGATGAGCCAGAGGAGATGAAGATATAAACCGAATCGTAGCTGTAGGGGGTTAGCGGTGACTTATATTCCCTTGTACCAACTTAACTGCCTTGGTGATGCACTGTGGCATAAATACGAGGGCATTCTGAGCAGTAATGCCTTCGAATTTTTTATGTGAATAATCTTAAAGCTTTTTAAATAAAACAAACTTTATTAACATTCTACATTTTCATTCTTCGTGTCTATATATTTGCAGCCCTCTGCTGCTAGAGGGTCATGTGTATATCTCGGTACGTGAGAGTTTAGAATGCTTTAGAGCTAGACCACACATGGAGAACCTTCTCCTTCAGTTTGGCAGTGCTAGACCACACACGAGATCGATCATCCTCCAAACAGTCCCTACGTGGCCCCATCGGATTTTCATCTCTTCCCAAAACTTGAGAAACACCTTCAAGGACTTCGCTTTGATAATGGTGAAGTGGTGAGAGCATAGGCGAGGTTGTGGCTCCGTCAGCAAAATCAGACATTCAACAGCGTCGGTTTCAACAAAGTGGTGTTTGATTGGGAGAAATGTGTTCGCCGCCAGGGCTGCTATGTTGAGGTATAAATTCGTAGACATGAAAAATAAAGACGTGGAATGTTAATAAAGTTTGTTTTATTTAAAAAGCCTTACGAGTTTTCATATAAAAAATTCGGTCGCATTACTTTTGAAAATGTCATCGTATTAGCGCTCCGTATCTCTTATTGATACCTGAAAGCGGCATCGAGGAAACAGCATTGATTACGTTACGCTCTAAACTGGAATATGGAACCTTGTCGGTTGTTCCACGTCTGTGCCTGAAGCATCACCAACTCTCGCCCCCCCACCCCTCTCCCGGCCATGTCTCTCACTGTGATGAGGTGAGGTTCCTTGGGTGGCAATCGTCGAAGAACTCAATTATAACCATTTCCAGCGAGATTATGCTCTTGGCTCCACTGCATTCCCGCACGTAGCAGGTATGGCAATATTCCAGCACCACGACTCGCAAGGCTATACTGCTACCCAGATAATAAAATAAAGAACAGCAAGAGGACAGGCAGAGGTTGGGTGCTTGTTTTGAGTCTCAGCGTTGCATCAGTAAGGAATGTCGGAAACAAAGCAAACAACATGCAAACTGTGACCTCCAAAGCATAAAACTTTCATTTCTATGACCTTCAGTCTAGTAATACCCCTACTAAAATCTACTTCTAGTGTTTCATGTCGGTTGAACGAACGTTGCATGTCTAAAGAAGATTTATATAATATGCACTTCCAAACAAAGGTGATGATGTATCAGAGGCTACGAAAGGTTAAAAAATAATGCTAATATAAATGGCGCGGTTTTCATTTCAATGGTTTTGAAAACGTAGACGACATACGTGTACAGTTCCTGAAAAAAAGTGAAGCACCTGGAAGACGTGGTCCGACGCCAATTCATACATGTACACACCATGAACGGGAATGTGAATGATTACGAGTTGCAACTCACTGTGGCAGATAGTACGGCCGTCACAGTGCGTTGTTGTTGTTAGTGTTTGATGTTGTTGCGAGACTATACAGGGTGATTTTTTTGACCGGGTACAGACTCTAGGGACTGATCGAAGAGTGGATACGGAACAAAAAACGTAAAAAAACTTATGTCCGGAAGAGTGTGGTTTCATGCTAGAGACCATTTATTCAGTCATGCATTTTTAGAGAGACTGCGGTCTAATACGCCCTGTAACATGCTGCCACAGTTACAGTACATGCGGAAAATGGTTTCCATGTGCCTCAAAGCATGCGTGTACACGCCGTAGCACGCTCTGTCTGACACGTTCACATCGGCAAAGCTGCGTCCGAACACTGTCAAAGGCAGCATGAACACACTGCTCTAATGTCTCCACATCTGGAATGTGCTCTGCATACACGAGACTTTCAAGATGGCCCCATAACCATAAATCGCACGGGTTGAGATCCGGTGAACGAGCAGGCCATGCAACTGGACCAGTTCGCCCCATCTATCGACCAGGGAAGACACGATCGAGATGCGTCCGAACATTAACGGCGAAGTGGGCTGGAGCACCATCAAGTAGCAGTCACATAACCCTTCGAATCATCAATGGCATTTCTTCCAGCTGGGGAGGCAAAGTCTACATCTACATCTACGTGATTACTTTGCTATTCACAATAAAGTGCCTGGCAGAGGGTTCAATGAACCACCTTCAAGCTGTCTCTCTACCATTCCACTCTCGAGCGGCACGCGGGAAAAACGAGCACTTAAATTTTTCTGTGCGAACCCTGATTTCTCTTATTTTATGGTGGTGATCATTTCTCCCTATGTAGGTGGGTGCCAACAGAATTTTTTCGCAATCGGAGGAGAAAATTGCTGATTGAAATTTCATGAGAAGAAAAACACCTTTCTTTTAATGATTGCCACTCCTATTGACGTATCATGTCTGTGGCACTATCTTCCCTACTTCGCGATAATACAAAACGAGCTGCCCTTCTTTGTACTTTTTCGATGTCATCCGGCAGTCCCATCTGATGCGGACCCCACACCACACAGTAATACTCCAGAATAGGGCGGACAAGCTTGGTGCAAGCAGCCTCTTAAGTAGACCTGTTGCACCTTCTAAGTGTTCCGCCAGTGAATCGCAGTCTTTGGTTTGCTCTACCCACGACATTATCTATGTGATCGTTCCAATTTAGGGTATTTGTAATTGTAATTCGTAAGTATTTAGCTGAATTTACAGCCTTCCGATTTGTGTGACTTATCGCGTAATCGAAATTTAGCTGATTTCGTGTGATAACTTTTCGCACCACACAGGTATCGTATCTAAATCATTTCTCAATTCATTTTGGTCATCTGATGATTTTACAAGACGGTAAATGACAGCATCATCTGCAAATAATTTAAGAGGGCTACTCAGATTGTCTCCTATGTCGTTAATATAGATTTGGAACAATAGAGGGCCTGCAACACTTCCTTCGGGAACACCGGATATTATTTCTGTTTTACTCAATGACTTCCCGTCTATTACTACGAACTGTGACCTTCCTGACAGGAAATCACGAATACAGTCGCACAACTGAGGCGATATTCCATAGGCACACAGTTGGGTTAGAGTCCATTGAGAGTCCTCTGATGTCAGTCGTGGACCTGACAAGGTCACAATGAGCTTGGTGCGCTATAAGGCGATCCTCCCTTGTGGTGGTTAGACGTGGCTGACCATAGCTTTGACGAGTATGACTACCGTCATATTTCCATGCAGTCCAACATCGGGCCACTGTCACAAGTTTGAATATTGCACGATTCGACCAGCCAGTCAAATGGAGACCGTCAATGAGCCCGCTTTCAAACTATGTTAGGTGCTGATAACGCTGTCTCATACGAGTACCCGCCCTCTCACGTCCTTCAGAACCATTACCCAATATCTGACACTGTTGGTGTTCCTTAAGCAGGGTGATTTTTTTCACTGAATGAAACGGTTTTCACGATTTCCCAGCCAGTTCGCGTGAGAAATTACAGAAATACGGATTTTAAGAAGTTATAGTGAATCGTGGTATCAATTTTCACAGTGGAAACGCTGCTGTGCGGGGTACGTCTAAGACAGCCAGCAGACTATGGCTGTCGGTTGATGTAGTACGAGGGCGGGTCCAAAAGAAGAAATAAGCTTCTGCACTTTAGAAGTAATCTAATGATTGAACAAGACAAGAACTGTACCAGTTTTATTCATACAATCTGCAGCACCAGCAGTCGTATATTAGAGGGTTACTAGCAGTTTCCTAGCGGGAGCAAATAATTTCCTTTTTCTTTTTTTTTTTTGCATAAATTTTTCTGTAGTTTTGCTGCAGTGTTAGGGTTCTTTTCATAATGTTTGTAAGTGTAGTGTATAGATAGTTGTATATACACTTTTCACTATTCACAAAAATATGAGTTACATGGCAGATGTTAACTTTACGGATAATAGGCTATAGTTGTGACAAATTAAATTTAAAAAAAAATCACTGTTTGAATAATCCATTACCGTCCACACAACCTGTAAGGTTACAGTTAAAAAACTGACATTTCCTCGCTTATTCTTACGCTTAAATTGGATATTGATTTTTTCTTCAATTACCGCTAAATACTTCAAAATACTTACAGATCTACTACTTCGCTAGCTGATGCTGACTTATCGTATCAACTTATCCCGTTCTCATACTGTGACCGAGCGGTTCTAGGCGTTTCAGTCCGGAACAGCGCTGCTGCTACAGTGGCAGGTTCGAATCCTGCCTCGGGCATGGATGTGTGTGGTGTCCTTAGAATAGTGAGGTTTAAGTAGTTCTAAGTCTAGGGGACTGATGACCTCAGATGTTAAGTACCATAGTGCTTAGAGCCATTGAACCATTTTCATACAGCACAAAATCTCGTTCGATTAATGAAGAAGCCAGAACAGAACCTTTACCGTCTTCATCTATCTCACACGTAAACTCGATAGGCATTTTCTGTTAGATAGCGTCTGTCTCTATGAAAGGCTGACTGTGATCGCTGATCTCACAAGCACACTTCAGTCACATGCAGAATAAATACATTTAAGTGAAACGCATAAGCAGATAAAATATGAACAAGTATTATTTGTGTAAGTGCTACTGTCAGGATAAATAATTGTGGGTTACTGTTTGCTAATGAAGGTGGATATGTGGGTAGGCAGTGCAACTTTGTTATACGAAAATGTCTTTCACCAAGCTAGTAAATTTTATGCGTATTGGCTTATTACTTTTAGCAACCTAAATCTCTCAGTATTCGGTATGTCCTTCGTGGGATACTTTAATTACTAAGGGGAGCAATCAACAAACAAGTAAATCATCCTTGACTGGAATAGTGTTTGTGTCAACACCAAGGAATGAATGATGATTTGGCTTTAAATAATGTGTCTGTAAACAATTTAGACTTCATGTCGTTGTTAACTGACTATAAATGTCTCTATTAATTCACGAGTACTATCACATAGGTTCACAGTATCAGTAGAGTAAAATAATTTCATTTTTGTCCACAGTGTCTTCAAAGTAATTTTAGTCAAATTATGGCTTTGGAAATAATAGGAAATTAGTGTTCTCAATACAAACCGTTATGTCAACCCGCTTTGTTATGAGACAACTACATAAAGTTCTGGCATTTGAAATAGCCTTTCATAATACAACATGTAATTCTGAGATGTTACTGAAGGGGAACTGTTAGAAGGTAAATCGTAAATTGACTTGAACCAACGTAATGTACCTTAATAATATTTATCGATGTGAGTTCGTATTAACACCCCATAGCAATGAAATCGATGGTGTTGAGCAACAACTTCGTATGTCAAGAAATTCAGTTTTAAAGGCGAGTGAAAAACAATTATTATTATTTCGATGTCAAACAAATGAAAAATTATTACCATTATAATAAATTTCATTAATAAAATATTCCATGAAAAAGATGGTAAAATGAATTTCAAAACATTCATTAAATAAAAATTGGCATACGATGTTGCTGTGTGAACAAATTGACATACGAGGTTTCAGTTCAGCACCATCGAAATATCAGTTAACAACCGACAGTGTGATTGCAGAGATGTGCGTGCTGCAGCTTCATACCTGAGACAACTGCTGTAGCATCTCCGGTGCCGATGCTCCGTTGATCGTTGGTCCGTCAAAATACACCATAATAAGCTTTCCCCCTAAACGGAACGGAACGGGCGAGTCCGGTTACTTTAATATTAAGAAAATATATGTTTTCAGAAGTGACAGTGGACGGTTGGTCTACTATCTACCGGGGCGTGCAGTCCGGCCGTTTATTTACACACCACCAAAATAAACTGTTCAGAAGCGCGGCCCTCACGTATATTCCTATACAGTTCTTGGCATACCCAACCAGACAACACACAGTTTAGTGCCCCTGATGGCAACAGCCCGTTTCAATCGCGGTATTCAACTCCACTCACAGTTACCACTACACATAGCTCATCACCGCTTTTCAACTTTCTCTTCGTAACACTACTCAGAGATATTAATTATCCTAACGGACCGAAGCTCCTAAAATTACAACTAAATTACATACATACATGAAAATAACATTACACAATAAATAACAACACTGATTTTAAATAGCACATTATACTGCATCCGGCACACACAAAGTCATTATAATGCAAGCTAAGCAACGTTGACAGAGAAGAAATAATACAGAGAAAAAAATACATGCATAATCGATTAACATTTTACAGTACGCTGAAGATTAGTAGTAGTAGAGGTACAATACATTAACCATTATCAAATGTACAACTAACACCAGATATAATTCTTATAACGCGAATCCGCATTTCTAAAATACTATTCCTGTAACTTGAATTTCCTCAAAAACTGATTCCATAAGTGATTAGTGTATGGGTAATGCAGTATAAAGTAGTAATCACTTTTGAATCAGCTGTAGCATTAATTACACGTACTGCAAAATTAGATTTGCTAAGATGCTTCATTAATTCTTGGTAGTGGGGTTTTCAGTTATGGTCGTGATCCATCTGTAATTCCAAAACCGTAAGACTTTCTACTTATTGGATTTCACTGACCGAGAAGGTTCTTTAACTTGTGGTTCGAAGAGACGAATTAAGTTGTATGGTCTACGTTTCGATATATTTACTGATTGCCGATTTCCAGCGAACCGACACTTGATGTTTGCTAATATTTCGTTTGCTGCGGTTACAGTTAGGGAATAGTAGTACTTTTTATTCCTACGCATGTATCATCAGCAAGAAGCACAAAGCAAATGATTAATTATTTACGTTTTTATAGACAATAGAGGACCTTAAATAAATCCTTGTAGTGTATTCATGTCCGATTGCTTCAAATCGTGAGTGGCTTTTGCTACGTGATCGACCTGAAACTGATACACTCTCCTTTCTGTCATTCAGATAAATTGAAAACGACTTGTTGCGTCTACTATACCACAATATTTTAACTGTTGTAAGAAAATGTCATTGATTTCTGATCTATTGACTGTAGTTTATCATCTGTCAATTTCAACCTGTTCAGTTGTCAGTTTTTATTTTAAATCAAAATTGGTTGCTACTGAGTCTTTCTGTTCTAGTTGTTTATAAACTCTGTTGCATGTGATCTAGAAATTTTTTTAACTATTGGTGTTAATGAGAGGTCTCTGTAATTCTGTAAAAACGTCTTATCTACTTTCTGGTGAAGTGCCTTGACAACAGCGTGTTTACATCTGTGTGGGTAAGTAGCACTGTAAAAACCTTCATTACGTAAGTAACTTAATATTACGAAAATCAGCTCAAGAACATTTAATTATTTCATCACTGAACTTCATCGTAAATTCTCGAACGTGTGTTTCTAAGAGATTTGATAACACTTAAACCTTCCTTTGGTGATGTAGGATGTAGTGAATTTTAACAAACTTGTTTTTGAATGTATCTCTTGCAAACTTTATGCTATCTACTGAGAAAGTATTCAAGTTTAAATGAAATGCTACTGTCAGAAAATGTTATTAAAATGTCTACAATTTTTGGAGTCATCTTTAATCAGTTTATTATGTGCCTTTAAAAAATCTCTTCATTTTCCTGATCCCCAGTTCATACCTACACATGTTAAATATTAGGCAAGTTCCCGGCATTGCTCGTGTATGTATTTATTCCAATTTTCTATTAGTCCATTTCTTCTTCCCCCCCTCTTTCTGTCCACCTCCTGCACCCCCACTGTCTGTCCATCTCCTTCTTACCTTCTCCCTATCCATCTGCTTCTCCTTCCACCTTCTCTCTATCTACTCCTGCTCCTCTGCCCATTTGCTCATTTCTCCTCTGATCTCCTTCCTCCTCTATTTCCATCTTCTCCTCTCCCCTCTACCTTCTCGTAACTACCTCTAAGTTCATCTCCTCATCTCCCTCTCTTTGTCGATCACCTCCTCCCCCTCTCTCGGTCAATCTCCTCTTCTGTTTCCTTGTCCATTTCCTCTTCCTCCTCTCTCTGCCGATCTCCTGCTCTCTCCTCTGTCTCCCCGTCTCTTTCTCCTCTTGTCGTTGTTCATCTCCTCCTCTTTTCTTTCTCTGTCCATCTGCCCCTCTCTCCTATCTATATCCATCTCCTCCTCCCCATTTCTCTGTCCATCTCCTCCTCCCCCTATATGTTTCAATCTCCTCCTTCCCTCTCTCTGTCCATCTTCTCCTCAGCATCTTCTCTCTTCATCATCAAGTTATCACCCCCGCCCCAATAGCAGTATGCTGGTTCTTACCCTACAGTATTTCTTTCCAGATTGTAAGTCATATGTCTATTAAGAGTGGTTGGAATCGATCAAGGAGTGTAGAAGGAGCTTTGTACACGAGGTTTTGCCTGTGTATGCACATGCCACATATGTTTCAGTATGTGTGTTGTGTTGTGGTCTTCAGTTCTGAGACTGGTTTCATGCAGCTCTCCATGCTACTCTATCCTGTGCAAGCTTCTTCATCTCCCAGTACCTACTGTAGCCTACATCCTTCTGAATCTGCTTAGTGTATTCATCTCTTGGTCTCCCTCTTCGATTTTTACCCTCCACGCTGCCCTCCAATACTAAATTTGTGATCCCTCGATGTCTCAGCATGTGTCCTACCAACCGATCCCTTCTTCTAGTCAAGTTGTGCCACAAGCTCCTCTTCTCCCCAATTCTATTCAATACCTCCTCATTAGTTATGTTATCTACCCATCTAATCTTCAGCATTCTTCTGTAGCACCACTTTTCCAAAGCTTCTATTCTCTTCTTGTCTAAACTATTTATCGTCCACGTTTCACTTCCATACATGGCTACACTCCATACAAATACTTTCAGAAACGACTTCCTGACATTTAAATCTACACTCGAAGTTAACAAATTTTTCTTCTTCAGAAACGCTTTCCTTGCCATTGCCAGTCTACATTTTATATCCTCTCTACTTCGACCATCATCAGTTATTTTGCTCCCCAAATAGCAAAACTCCTTTACTACTTTAAGTGTCTCATTTCCTAATCTAATTCTCTCAGCATCACCCGATTTAACTCGACTACATTCCATAATCCTCGTTTTGCTTTTGTTGATGTTAATCTTATATCCTCCTTTCAAGACACTGTCCATTCCCTTCAACTGCTCTTCCAAGTCCTTTGCTGTCTCTGACAGAATTACAATGTCATCGGCGAACCTCAAAGTTTTTATTTCTTCTCCATGGATTTTAATACCAACTCGGAACTTTTCTTTTGTTTGCTTTACTGCTTGCTCAGTATACAGATTGAATAACATCGGGGAGAGGCTACAACCCTGTCTCAATACCTTCCCAACCACTGCTTCCCTTTCATGCCCCTCGACTCTTATAACTGCCATCTGCTTTCTGTAAAAATTGTAAATAGTCTTTCGCTCCCTGTATTTTACCCCTGCCACCTTCAGAATTTGAGAGAGAGTTTTCCAATCAACATTGTCAAAATCTTTCTCTAAGTCTACAAATGCTATAAACGTAGGTTTGCCTTTCCTTAATCTTTCTTCTAAGATAAGTCGTAGGGTCAGTATTGCCTCACGTGTTCCAACATTTCTACGGAATCCAAACTGATCTTCCCTGAGGTCTGCTTCTATCAGTTTTTCCATTCGTCTGTAAAGAATTCGCGTTAGTATTTTGCAGCTGTGACTTACTACACTGATAGTTCGGTAATTTTCACATCTGTCAACACCTACTTTCTTTGGGATTGGAATTGTGTTTCAGTATATTTAACATATTTTAGAAACGCTTGTTCACATATTCCATCTGTATCTTTAGTGAATATCGCTCTGTAGTTTCATTTTCGCTCAGCTCAATCTTTATGACTTCATATCTCCGGAACTGTGCTGTACAGTGATATAATTTACGAAGTACATTCTGAGATACGTGTCAATACCGTATGCAAAATCTGTTGCAAATAGAATTAGTAGTACAGAACTAATAAATATAAAGTCCACGGCTCATGTGGCAGTTGTGCTACATAAACAGCGACAATGTGTTAAACGATACAGTTTCTTCCTTTCATTATTTTTTGGGGGTTGTCAGCGAGAAAAAGTATGTTAATGGTTTGAAATTATCTGCGAAGTTGATTGGAAATCACTAAGTGCTATACTTCTCAAATACTGGGTGAATATATTCTGGCTATTTTCGCTTTGTGGGCCGGGCGTTGTGGCCGAGCGGTTCTAGGCACCTCAATCCGGAACCGCGCGACTTCTATGGCCGCAGGTTCGAATCCTGCCTCGGGCATGGATGTGTGTTATGTCCTTAGTTTAGTTAGGTTTAAGTAGTTCTAAGTTATAGGGGACTGATGAGCTCAGATGTAAAGTCCCATAGTGCCCAGAACCATTTGAGCAATTTCGCATTGTGAGTTACACAACTTTTCCTCCCCCCAACAAACTACGCCTTTGACTTTGAGAGGTAAGTAGTTCTTAGCCCCAGAGTTATTATTCCTGAACAGTACGTGATATGTGCGCCAAGTTTGTCTGAAATCGCTCCAGTGGCTTAGGAAGAGTTCTGGAAAATACATATATACAAACATACATCAATTTTTGTACACTGGTGTCCAAAATTAAAACAAGAAAGAGCTATTTTCTCGTTCTATGTTCAGATTACGATATAATCGTACAAACTGTCAATCAGATGTCCATACGATCGTGTTCTGCACGGAAAATGGCATTCCAGCCAACGGTCAACCATGCTAGCGTTGATATCAGGACACCTATGAAACGAGATAGTGTTTGCCGGGTAGCCCCTCCTTCACCATCGCTGTGTACACAGTTACAGAAGGTGCAGTATGACACAGAGAAGACGCCTCTACATCTACATCTACATGGTTACTTCTGCAATTCGCACTTAAATGCCTGGCAGAGGGTTCATCGAACCATTTTCATACTACTTCTCTATCATTCCATTCTCGAATGGCGCGTGGGAAAAAGGCGCATCTAAATCTTTACTTTCGAGCTCTGATTTCTCTTATTTTATTCTGATGATCATTTCTCCCTACGTAGGTGGATGTCAACAAGATATTTTCGCATTCATAAGAGAAAGTTAGTGATTGAAATTTCGTAAATAGATATCGCCGCAAAGAAAACCACCTTTGTTTCAGTGACTGCCAACCCAACTCGCGTATCATATCAATGACACTCTCACCCCTATTGCGCGATAACACGAAACGAGCTGCCCTTTTTGCACTTTTTCGATGTCCTCCGTCAATCCTACCTGGTAAGGATCCCATATGGCGCATCAATATTCCAGCAGAGGGCGGACAAGTGTAACGTAGGCTGTCTAGTGGGTTTGTCGCATCTTCTAAGTGTTCTGCCAACAAAGCGCAGTCTTTGTTTCTCCTTCCCCACAATATTATCTGTGTGGTCTTTCCAACTTAAGTTGCTCGTAATTGTAATTCCTAAGTATTTAGTCGAATTGACAGGCCTTAGATTTGTACGATTTATCGTATACCCAAAATTTATCGGATTTCTTTTAGTACCCATGTGGATGACCTCGCACTTTTCTTTGTTTAGTGCCAATTGCCAGTTTTCGCACCATACAGAAATTCTCTCTAGGTCATTTTGTAATTGGAATTGATCATCTGATGATTTTACTAGATGGTAAATTACTGCGTCATCTGCAAACAATCTAATGGGGCTGCTCAGATTATTACCTAGATCATTTATATAAATCAGGAACAGCAGAAACGCCAGATATCACTTCTGTTCTACTCGATGATTTACCTCTATCACTACGAACTGTGACCTCTCTGAGAGGAAATCACGAATTCAAACAACGGAGACGATACTCTATATGGACGCAATTTTGTTAATAGTAGCTTGTGAAGAGCGGTATCAAAAGCGTTCTGGAAATCTAGGAATATGGAATAGATCTGAGATCCCTTGTCGACGGCACTCATTACTTCATGGGAATAAAGAGCTAGCTGTGTTGCCCAAGAACGATATTTTCTGAATCCATGTTGGTTATGTATCAGTAAGTCATTTTCTTCAAGATGATTCATAATGTTCGAGTACAGTATACGCTCCAAAAACCTACTGCAAATTGAGGTCAATGATATGGGTCTATAATTCAATGGGTTATTCCTATTTCCCTTCTTGAATATTGGTGTGACCTGTGCTACTTTCCAGTCTTTAGGAACAGACCTTTCGTCAAGTGAGCGGTTGTATATTATTGCTAAGAAAGGTGCTATTGTCTCTGCATACTCTGAAAGGAACCAGATTGGTATACCATCTGGACCAGAAGACTTGCCTTTCTTAAGTGATCTGAGTTGTTTCGCAACACCTAAGATATCTACTTCTATGTCACTCATGCTAAAAGCTGTTCTGGTTTCGAATCCTGCAATATTTACTTCGTCTTCTTTCGTGAAGGAATTACGGAAAACTATTTATTAAATCCGCTTTAGTGGCACCATCATCGGTAACATTTCCATCGCTATCGCGCAGTGACGGAATTGACTGTTTTTTGCCACTGGTGTACTTTACATACGATCAGAATCTCTTTGGGTTTTCTGACATATTTTGAGACAATATTTCATTGTGTAAACTATTAATAGCATCTCGCATTGATGTCCGCATTAAATTTCGAGCTTCCGTGAAACTTAGCCAGCCTTGGGGATTTTGCGTTCCTCTGAATTTGGCATGATTTTTTCGTTGCTTCTGCAACAGTGTTCTGACGTGTTTTGTGTACCATGGTGGATCAGTCCCGTTTCTTATTAACTTATGCGGTATGAATCTATCTATCGCTGTCGATACTGTATCTTTAAATTTGAGCCAATTCTGGTCTGCACTTACATAATTAGCTTGGAAGGAATAGAGACTCTCTCTTAGGAAGACATCAAGCGAATTTTCATCTGCTGTTTTAAATAGATATATTTTGCGTTTATTTTTTGTGGTTTTGGTTGATATGGTTTTGAGCCTCGCTACAATGACCTTGTGTTCACTAATCCCTGTATCCGTCACGACGCTCTCTATTGGATCAGGATTATGTGTGGCTATGAGGTCAAGTGTGTTTTCACAACCATTTACTCCTATCAGACTCTCTGCTGCAGAGAGCCATAGAAAGATAGGAAACGGGACAGTCGGAAACTGAAGTGGTCCGATGGTTTAGTGTGCATCGTTCTGTTGTTTCTCGGATGGGGCGACAGTTTGTACAGACACCGAAACTGTATCCCGAAGACCAGGGCAGGGCCGACCGCGTGTGAGTTCAGAAGAGAGGACTGTTATTTGGCAGCATCCTCTGTACGCGTTGTATCGAGGTCAACGGTGTGCAGAAGGCTTCGGCAGAGTGGCCTTTATTGCCGGAGACCTGCCCTATGTCTACCGCTCACGCCTCTTCAGAGAAGGGAAAGTCTAGAGTGGAGTCGTCAACATGCCACCTGGACGGGTCCTTGTTGTTTTCACAGAAGAGTGCCTGATTCTCTATTGACTCGCATCTGGAGAGAACGTGGAACACGATTTCAGCCCCTAAACATTGTTGAAAGAGGCCGATATCGAGGACGATTCCTAATCGTGTGGGCAGGGATTATACTCGCATTTAACGCTCGAACCCGTGTTCGTGAAATTGTACGGGTGGATCGGCAAGGTTTAACGGATGTCAGATATTGTGACGAGATCTTGGGACCTCTTTTGCGATTGTTGCGAGGTGCTGTGGGCCCAGACTTTCTATTGATGGACGATATTGCTCGACGTCGTAGAGCACCAGTGGTTGATGTTTTCTTGGAAACGGAAGATTTGCGCGCTTGGCGTTGCCTGCTCGCTCTCCCGATTTGAATCCCATAGAGCCCGTCTCGGATGCACAAGAGAGACGGGTTGCATCACGTCAGCATCCACTAAACACTCTCCAAAACTTGCGAGCAGCTCTGCAAGAAGAATGGGTGTTACTGCCTCAACCTGAGACTGATGACATCACTCACAGCATGTCCCGACTTTGTCAGACCTTTACTGCTGCCAGAGATGGTCACACACCATACTGAGCACATTAAGCAGTTATCAGAAAGTGTGCCGCGGGGGATTAGCCGAGCGGTCTTAGGTGCTGAAGTCATGGACTGTGCGGCTGGTCCCGGCGGAGGTTCGAGTCCTCCCTCGGGCATGGGTGTGTGTGTTTGTCCTTGGGATAATTTAGGTTAAGTAGTGTGTAAGCTTAGGGACTGATGGCCTTAGCAGTTAAGTCCCATAAGATTTCACACACATTTGAACATTTGATTCAGAATGTGTGTGCAAATCCGTTAAGTTGAAAAAAACGAAGAACATTTATGTCTACTGTTATGCATGTTGCAATTGTTTACGATCTGTATTCTTTACATTGTTTCTACTTCACCTGTTCATACTGTTTTGTGGCAAAATAAAGTAACCCTCGGAAATTTCCGTTTGTTGCTTTAATTTTGGACACTAGTGTAATATACATGGATTCAGAAAGAAGTCGTCGTACTGGCGGCTCGAACATGGTAGACGAATGTGGAGAGCTACACAATTAATTCTCCGGTGCACATCGGTAGATGCACGGTCAGTGCGGTGTATTAAGGAAGCAAAGGGACCTGGTTTCGATTCCCGTATGGCACTGGGTGCTGCATTGTCCTTAGGTTCGCATCTTCATAATTGACATTCTGTCCGCTCTCGGTAGCTGAGTGGTCAGCCAGACAGACTGTTAATCGTAAGGGCCCGGGTTCGATTCCCGGCTGGGTCGGAGATTTTCTCCCCTCACGGAGTGGGTGTTGTGTTGTCTTCATCACCATTTCATCCCAATCCGGCGCGCAAGTCGCCGAAGTGGCGTCAAATCGAAAGACCTGCACCAGGCGAGCGGTCTACCCGACGGAAGGCCCTCGTCACACGCCATTATTATTATTATTATTATTATTAAGTGACATTCTACTGTTGAGCTGGCTGAATTAATTGAAAAATATTCTGACTCAAGACCACAACAACAGTAGTAAGTACAGACGTACATAAACACATTTACAGACTTTTACAGGTAAACTGGTAGAAACAGAATTCGTTAACTGTGACGAAGCAGACTTGCTTAATTCAGGCAACGCCTTAGAATGACCGTGACCCAGCAAGTGAGGATTAACTGCGAGGAGTACCTAGAAACGGACGTGACCTCGGGAACACCTAAGTGAAAGGAAAAAAAGACATGAAAATGAGTCGGCGGTCGCGCTCAGAAACGTATGGGAGCGCAGCAGATGTTGTTGTTGTTGTTGTGGTCTTCAGTCCTGAGACTGGTTTGATGCATCTCTCCATGCTACTCTATCCTGTGCAAGCTTTTTCATCTCCCAGTACCTACTGCAACCTACATCCTTCTGAATCTGCTTAGTGTATTCATCTCTTGGTCTCCCTCTACGATTTTTACCCTCCACGCTGCCCTCCAATACTAAATTGGTGATCCCTTGATGCCTCAGAACATGTCCTACCAACCGATCCCTTCTTCTGGTCAAGTTGTGCCACAAACTTCTCTTCTCACCAATCCTATTCAATACTTCCTCATTAGTTATGTGATCTACCCATCTAATCTTCAGCATTCTTCTGTAGCACCACATTTCGAAAGCTTCTATTCTCTTCTTGTCCAAACTATTTATTGTCCATGTTTCACTTCCATACATGGCTACACTCCATACGAATACTTTCAGAAATGACTTCCTGACACTTAAATCAATACTGGATGTTAACAAATTTCTCTTCTTCAGAAACGCTTTCCTTGCCATTGCCAGCCTACATTTTATATCCTCTCTACTTCGACCATCATCAGTTATTTTGCTCCCCAAATAGCAAAACTCCTTTACTACTTTAAGTGCCTCATTTCCTAATCTAATTCCCTCAGCATCACCCGACTTAATTAGACTACATTCCATTATCCTTGTTTTGCTTTTGTTGATGTTCATCTTATATCCTCCTTTCAAGACACTGTCCATTCCATTCAACTGCTCTTCCAAGTCCTTTGGTGTCTCTGACAGAATTACAATGTCATCGGCGAACCTCAAAGTTTTTATTTCTTCTCCATGAATTTTAATACCTACTCCGAATTTTTCTTTTGTTTCCTTTACTGCTTGCTCAATATACAGATTGAACAACATCGGGGAGAGGCTACAACCCTGTCTTACTCCCTTCCCAACCACTGCTTCCCTTTCATGTCCCTCGACTCTTATAACTGCCCTCTGGTTTCTGTACAAATTGTAAATAGCCTTTCGCTCCCTGTATTTTACCCCTGCCACCTTTAGAATTTGAAAGAGAGTATTCCAGTCAACATTGTCAAAAGCTTTCTCTAAGTCTACAAATGCAAGAAACGTAGGTTTGCCTTTCCTTAATCTTTCTTCTAAGATAAGTCGTAAGGTCAGTATTGCCTCACGTGTTCCAGTGTTTCTACGGAATCCAAACTGATCTTCCCCGAGGTCGGCTTCTACTAGTTTTTCCATTCGTCTGTAAAGAATTCGTGTTAGTATTTTGCAGCTGTGACTTATTAAGCTGATAGTTCGGTAATTTTCACATCTGTCAACACCTGCTTTCTTTGGGATTGGAATTATTATATTCTTCTTGAAGTCTGAGGGTATTTTGCCTGTTTCATACATCTTGCTCACCAGATGGTAGAGTTTTGTCAGGACTGGCTCTCCCACGGCCGTCAGTAGTTCCAATGGAATATTGTCTACTCCGGGGGCCTTGTTTCGACTCAGGTCTTTCAGTGCTCTGTCAAACTCCTCACGCAGTATCATATCTCCCATTTCATCTTCATCTACATCCTCTTCCATTTCCATAATATTGTCCTCAAGTACATCGCCCTTGTATAGACCCTCTATATGCTCCTTCCACCTTTCTGCTTTCCCTTCTTTGCTTAGAATTGGGTTTCCATCTGAGCTCTTGATATTCATACAAGTCGTTCTCTTATCTCCAAAGGTCTCTTTAATTTTCCTGTAGGCGGTATCTATCTTACCCCTAGTGAGATAGGCCTCTACATCCTTACATTTGTCCTCTAGCCATCCCTGCTTAGCCATTTTGCACTTCCTGTCGATCTCATTTTTGAGACGTTTGTATTCCTTTTTGCCTGTTTCACTTACTGCATTTTTATATTTTCTCGTTTCATCAATTAAATTCAATATTTCTTCTGTTACCCAAGGATTTCTACTAGCCCTCGTCTTTTTACCTACTTGATCCTCTGCTGCCTTCACTACTTCATCCCTCAAAGCTACCCATTCTTCTTCTACTGTATTTATTTCCCCCATTCCTGTCAATTGCTCCCTTATGCTCTCCCTGAATCTCTGTACAACCTCCGGTTCTTTTAGTTTATCCAGGTCCCATCTCCTTAAATTCCCAGCAGACTTGCTTAATTCAGGCAACGCCTTAGAATGACCGTGACCCAGCAAGTGAGGATTAACTGCGAGGAGTACCTAGAAACGGACGTGACCTCGGGAACACCTAAGTGAAAGGAAAAAAAGACATGAAAATGAGTCGGCGGTCGCGCTCAGAAACGTATGGGAGCGCAGCAGATGGAGAATGCTAAAGAGCTCTGGCCCCTACGAGACACGTGCTGGTCGGTAACTCAGCCGCGACCTCGCGATATGCAAAGCGGGACCGTCATGAACCGAACCGCGGCGGACGCGTGTCGCCTTCTGGAGTACCCGCGAGACTTTTACTCGCGACATGCGCGGTTCGCATTTGCGAGGCGGCCCTTCCGCGGGGTGATAACGACCAATCCATTCGCCGCCTGTCCGCGTGGGACACGCGCATTGTCCGGGCGCGCCCACCAGCGGTCAAGTGCGCAATGTGGAGCGCAGCCCACGCCTGTCGCGTTGCGAGTTACTGTCACACTTGCTGGCTCGCGCAGGTGGAAGCGTTCCTACGCGAGCCGTAAAACTGCTGGCAGCGAAGTGCATCCTCAGCAGTACATACACTGAAGAGCCAAAGAAACTGGTACACGTGCCTAATATCGTGTAGGGCCCCCGCGAGCTCGCAGAAGTCCCGCAACGCAACGTGGCATGGACTCGACTATCGAGGGGAGGCCGCCAATTGTGAAATTCAGATTCGATTCATACTGTGCATAATAAAAGCTCATGGCCAGAGGTGTAATGTGGCAAAGCACCAAGATGCACTTCTCAGACGTTGTTGAGAAAATCGACAGTGAAAAGAAACCGTTGCGGTGAAATATTCTCGATGATTAATAATTTTCTACAGCGTCGTGGCGCAGCGGTAAGCGCTCGGGTTCGTAATCCGAAGGTCGTCGGATCGAATCTCGCGCCTTCAATTTATTTTTATTATTTGTTTTTTGTAATTCAAATATATATATATATATATATATATATATATATATATTATTTGTTTTTTGTAATTCAAATATATATATATTTGAATTACAAAAAACAAATAATAAAAATAAATTGAAGGCGCGAGATTCGATCCGACGACCTTCGGATTACGAACCCGAGCGCTTACCGCTGCGCCACGACCCTGTAGAGAAATGTTAATCGTAGAGAGTATTTCACCCGCAACGGTTTCTTTTAACTGTCGATTTTCTCGACAACGGCTGAGAAGTGCATCTTGGTGCTTTGCCACATTACACCTCTGGCCATGAGCTTTTATTATGCCCAGTATGAATCGAATCTGAATTTCACGATTGGCGGCCTCCCCTTGTAAGTAGTGCTGGAGGGAGCTTACTCCATGAATCCTGCAGGGCTGTCCATAAGTCCGTAAGAGTACGAGGCAGACCAGATCTCTTCTGAATAGCACGTTGCAAGGCATACGAGATATGCTCAATAATGTTCTTGTCTGGGAAGTTTGGTGGCCAGCGGATGTGTTTAAACTCAGAACATTGTTTCTGGAGCCAGTTAGTAGCAATTCTGGACGAGCGGATTGTCACATTATCATGCTGGAATTTCACAAGTTCGTCGGAATGCACAATGGACATGAATCTTTGCAAGTGATCAGACAGGATGCTTACGTAGTGTCACAAGTCAGAGTCGTATCTGGACGTGTCAGGAGTGCCATATCACTGCAACTCCACACGCCCCATACCATTGCAGAGCCTCCACCAGCTTGCACAGTCCCCGGCTGGCATGTAGGGTCCATGGATTCATGAGGTTGTCTCCGTACCTGTACGCGTCTATCCGCTCGATACAATTTCAAACGAGACTCGTCCGACCAGGCAGCATGTTTCCAGTCATCAACATCACAAGCCCACGCGAGGCGTTAAGCTTTGTGTTGTGTAGTCATCAAGGACGCACCAGTGGGCCTTCCGTTCCTAAAGCCCATTTTGACGATGTTTCGTTGAATGCTTCGCACACTGGCACTTGTTGATGGGCCAGCATTGAAATCTGCAGCAATTTGCGGAACGGTTGAACGGTTCTCTTCAGTTGTCGTGAGTCCCGTTCTTGCAGGATCTTTTCCCGGCCGCAGCGATGGTGGAGATTTCATGTTTTACCGGATTCCTGGCTCGTGAGATGATCGTACGGGAAAATCCCCACCTCGGAGACGCTGTGTCCCATCGCTCGTACGCCGACTGTAACACCACTTTCAAACGCACTAAAAAAAAATTGTTCCAATGGCTCTGAGCACTATGGGACTTACCTTCTAGGGCCATCAGTCCCCCAGAACTTAGAACTACTTAAACCTAACAAACCTAAGGACATCACACACATCCATGCCCGAGGCAGGATTCGAACCTGCGACCGTAGCAGTCGCGCGGATCCAGACTAAAGCGCCTAGAACCGCTCGGCCACCCCGACCAGCTCAAACGCACTAAAACCCATCTCGATAGCTGAGTGCTCATCGCGGCAGACTGCATGCAAGGGGCCCGAGTTCGATTCCCGGCAGAGTCGGAGATTTTCTCCGCTCAGGGACTGGGTGCTGTATTGTCTTTATCATCATCTCATCCCCATCGATACGCAAGTCGCCAAAGTGGCGTCACCTAAAAGACTTACACCATGCGATCGGTCTACCCGACGGGAGGCCCTAGGCACACGACATTTCATTTCATTTCAACTCGATTAAATCTTGATAACCTACCATTGTAGCAGCAGTAACCGATCTAACATCTGCGCCAGACACTTTTTGTCTTAGACAGGCGTTGCCCACCGCAGCATCACGTTCGGCCTGTTTACATGTCTCCGTATTTGAATACGCATGCCTATATCAGTTATGAACAAAGAGCAATACATCACAAAAACCAAGAAATACATAGACACCAACGGCATACAAAAACTGAAGTCAGATCCAACTCCATGATTGCAGGCAAACCTGAAACGAACACTGGAAAACATTGAACACACACTCATAGACAAACAGAAATACTGCATAACACAGAAAACCCACACGTACCAACACTCTGCAGGCAACCAAAAGTACATAAAGATGGAAAGCCCCAACATACCACATAGCCAAACACCTCCAAAAGTTAGTTACAAAACACTATAAAGTAGAAAACAACAGAACAGAGCTAAACACAGGAAACCTAATAGAGCACATACATAACATACAGATACCACACACAGCATCACTTATTTCATTCGACATAGAAAATATGTATACCTCCATCCCTATCACGGAAATAATAGAAACCATAGAATAAAATCTCTCATCCCACAGCATCCTCACCACACAATCAATAAAAGAAATTGCAAATATGCTCAGACTGACAACTGAACGAAACTACTTCCAGTTCGCGAATGAATACTGTCTACAGAGTGATCGACTACCCATGGGATCCCCAATATCAGGAGCATTAGCTAACATTTTCAACAGTCATCTAGAAAATCAGATATCTGAAACGGTAACCACTAATGAAAGTTTCAAATCATATATTAGTACAGATATGTGGATGACATTATTTGTCTGGTAGATGAGCCAAGTGAAAAAATAGACAAACTCCACTCGGAAATCAAAAAAGCTCATCAGAACATAAAATTCACACCTGAAAAAGAAAATCAAATAAATTTTCTCGACATTACCATAAAAAAGGAAACGGCAAACATACATTTAACAGCCACAGACACAGTAATATACTCCACGTCTAACCATCCCCACAACCAGAAACTTGCAGCACTAAGACATATGTTACATAGATTAAACAGAATCCCACTCAAAAAGAGAAACTATGAAAAAGAAATGATTACAATCATACAAATAGCTGGGAACAATGGGTCTGGCACACTTGTAGTACACAGGTTCAATCAAAAAATAGAAATGCAAATACAAAACAAACACAACATTTCCAGAATACAAGAGAATTCACAAGTTGCAAACTTACAAACACACACAATGACAGCACCACACAGAAAAGAACCAGATGGTACACCATGACTTACACACATAAATTAACATACAGAGTTGCAAACATCCTAATGAGACAGGGTTTCCAAATAGCTTACAAGACTAGGCAAACCCTCCAATCACACCTAAGCCAATCAGATACCAAGAGTGACAAATTCCAACAATCAGAAATATACAAACTTGAATGTCAAAGTTGTGATGCAGTATACACAGGCATGACATTCAGGAATTTTAAAACACGATACAAAGAACATGTCAAGAGTTGGAAGTACGAAACAAGCCAACCCACATTTGCAGAACATTTAAAACACCATAACCACCATCCTACAAACATGGAACAAGAAATGAAAATAATGCGAATAAGCAACCATGACAAACATCTTATACAAATGCAAGAAAACTTGCACAATCAGAAAGCCATCAACGAAAACAAAACATGTGATAAATGAACAAACACACATCAGCACAGGCTCCCTACTACACTTAATGAAAGAAATGATAAGATAAAAGTCGTTCCTCACACAACCAGGAAAAAAACCTACCCCTTTCGCTTTCTGTACACACACACACACACACACACACACACACACACACACACACACACACACAGGCGAGAAAAGCAATTACATCACACCACAACGCACACACAAACACAGATACACAGCCCCAAAAAATAAGAAAAATAAAAAATCTCCCGCCCCTTCGCCTACTGGTCACGCAAACACACACACACACACACACACACACACACAGCCAACAACAAAAAATGCATACACGAACAGTTCAAATGGTTCAAATGGCTCTGAGCACTATGCGACTTAACTTCTAAGGTCATCAGTCGCCTAGAACTTAGAACTAATTAATCCTAATTAACCTAAGGACATCACACACATCCATGCCCGAGGCAGGATTCGAACCTGCGACCGTTGCGGTCGCTCGGCTCCAGACTGTAGAGCCCAGAACCGCACGGCCACTCTGGCCGGCCACCAACAGTTCACAGATACTTCAATAATTACACTCAAAAGTTAGCAAAAACATTCTATCTTTGGCAATAACATCTGACAAACCAAAACATTGCATCAAAACAAGTTTCAGTTCCTGGTGCTGTGAAATGCGAAAAAAATTGACATTTATCAGAAGAGGAACAACACCAAAAATGCAACAGGAGCGTAATATATAGAAAATCGCCCACGCAACCTGTTAAGTACATTTCAAAATATTACTACCTAATAGCAAAAATGAACCACCAGAACTGTTTATAACCTACAGCTACGTTGACCAAAATGTAAACTAAATAGCAAAAATATGTACATATTCCAGGCCACTGAAGATGTCTTGCAGAAAATAAAGGCGAAACGCGTATGACACGAAAATTATATTTCATTCAGTTGTAGTCAGACGGTCCATAATGTAAAAATTAGCAGTATACAGTAATATATCAGTTTCTTTGTCGCTTAATTGCGTTACGACTACATTAAAATCCCCTGCCGCTGTTTTCTGTCTGTATGTGAAGGCTAATCTCGGGAACTACTGTAGAGATCTTGATACAGTCTTCAGTAATAGATAGACTGATCCACGGCCGAGGTTTGTGTACTTAATTTATAATTACAGTAATGATCAGTGTGTAATAGGTGTATTATTACCTGTTTCTTATTTGTTTTATAAAAATTCTAGTTACCCACCACGAGTGTTTATCGATCAGAGTATTAATTTCGTTTTGAAAAGATAGGTCCGCTTTAGATGTAAGTCCTTTACTTATACGCTCGACTGGTTTCAAAGCATTTTAGCTCCGTCATAAGGTGCATTCTTCACTATCTGGTAGACCAATAATCATGTAAGGTAGGAAGAAAACATAGCTAAAATGAAAAGGTCGATACTGGTTGAAAATACTTACAAAATAAATTCATGTCCACCTCGAAAGAAGGGAACGGTATGACCCAGCGTTCGTCAGCAGCAAATTCTCGATAAGTAGCGGACGTCAAATATAAAATCATATATAACGCTGACGTGATACCTACAAAGGAAGAAACTAATAAGGAGAAATTCCTAACAAGGGACAGGGTAAAATACTAGCAAATTCCACTTACGAGTAACAGTTGAAAGGACGCTGTTTTACTTGCCGCGACAATTTGCAGGTAGTTTTGGCCATGTATGTCAATGAAACTGTCAGTCTGATGAATGTACTCAACCCCTGTAGAATCGATATAATCTCACTGCAAGTCTGTTCCTGAGACCACAGGTGTTGGACAGGGTAGCGGTCAGTGTGTGTTACGTACTTGCTTTGAGAAGGATAGAAACTGGCCTGCCGTATAGTGGAGACAGCATTATTTGAAAAGGATTTTGTATTAATTCATTCTGAAGAAACATTTTGTGGAACTGAGATGGTATGAATGCAAGAATGTCAGAAGGCAAGATTTCTAAGGTAATCTAGTAGTTTTTTTAACATATATCTGTAATTGTGTGGTTTCTTATTGTTAGAACCTTGTGTGTGGTTAAAGTTTACTGTAAGAAGTTTTATAGTGAAGCACATGGATTGTCTTACAACTGAAATAAGTGTGAAGGGAAGTAATTGTACGCAGGGAATTACTAAGAAAGTTTTTGCTAACTTGTCTAGTTGCGAGAACTTTGAAAGTCTGTAATGTTACGGTTTAATGAAGCATAGTTTAATTTACAGTCTTTGCTCTCATTTATCAGTTTTTAAGTTTGGTTCCTCGTTTTTCAGTCTTGACCTTTATGAATGTGTTTTGTACACTCGCATTGCACATCACGAGTTGAGTACTGAAAAAGCACTTTCATGAAAAGTCTTGCATTGCACATCCTAAGTGCGGTAAATGAAATTTTGAATTTTGACAGTTTCATCATTATGTCAATAGTAACAGGTTGCAGGGCAGACGAGCGTTCCGTGCGCACAGGCAGGCCAACGTATTTAAGTACCATCAGGATTCATGTACGTACATTGTAGCGCACAGTGATTGTCACAGTGTTTTAAGAAAGTATTAGTATCAGTTCTGAGGTTTAATACTGGCAAAAGATTTCAGTAGAGTGCTATCCTGTGAATTTTCAAGCAGTTTTATCACACAGTCAGATGCGTTAATTTTTATCTTCATTTGCTCTGTAGTTTCAATATCAATTATGTATGATGTAGTGATTGTTCACAATATTAAGTTAAGAATTAGCTATATTCAGGGCCAACATTTTAATTTGAATCATTTTGTTTTACAGTCACATGTGTTGTTGTTGTGGTCTTCAGTCCTGAGACTGGTTTGATGCAGCTCTCCATGCTACTCTATCCTGTGCAAGCTTCTTCATCTCCCAGTAACTACTGCAACCTACATCCTTCTGAATCTAGTTAGTGTATTCATCTCTTGATTTCCCTCTACGATTTTTACCCTCCACGCTGCCCTCCAATACTAAATTGGAGATCCCTTGGTGCCTCAGAACATGTCCTACTAACCGTTCCCTTCTTCCAGTCAAGTTGTGCCACAAATTTCTCTTCTCCCCAATCCTATTCAGTACCTCCTCATTAGTTACGTCATCTACCCATCTAATCTTCAGCATTCTTCTGTAGCACCACATTTCAATAGCTTATATTCTCTTCTTGTCCAAACGGATTATCGTCCATGTTTCACTTCCATACATGGCTACCCTCCGTACAAATACTTTCAGAAACAACTTCCTGACACTTAAATCTATACTCGATGTTAACAAATTTCTCTTCTTCAGAAACGCTTTCCTTGCCATTCCCAGTCTACATTTTATATCCTCTCTACTTCGACCATCATCAGTTACTTTGCTCCCCACATAGCAAAGCTCATTTACTACTTTAAGCCTCTCATTTCCTAATCTGGTTCAAATGGCTCTGAGCACTATGCGACTCAACTTCTGAGGTCATCAGTCGCCTAGAACTTAGAACTAATTAAACCTAACTAACCTAAGGACATCACACACATCCATGCCCGAGGCAGGATTCGAACCTGCGACCGTAGCAGTCACGCGGTTCCAGACTGAAGCGCCTTTAACCGCACGGCCACACCGGCCGGCTGTTTCCTAATCCAATTCCCTCAGCATCACCCGACTTAATTCGACTATATTCCATTATCCTCGTTTTGCTTTTGTTGATGTTCATCTTATATCCTCCTTTCAAGACATTATCCATTCCGTTCAACTGCTCTTCCAAGTCCATTGCTATCTCTGACAGAATTACAATGTCATTGGCGAACCTTAAAGTTTTTATTTCTTCTCCATGGATTTTAATACCTACTACGAATTTTTCTTTTGTTTTCTTCACTGCTTGCTCAATATACAGATTGAATAACATCGGGGAGAGACTACAACCCTGTCTCACTCCCTTCCCAACCACTGGTTCCCCTTCGTGTTCCTCGACTCTGATAACTGCCATCTGGTTTCTGTACAAATTGTAAATAGCCTTTCGCTCCCTGTATTTTACCCCTGCCACCTACAGAATTTGAAAGAGAGTATTCCAGTCAACATTGTCAAAAGCTTTCTCTAAGTCTACAGCATATGTTAATTGTTTGAAAACACATTACTGTCTCGAAGGCGAATTGTTTGACGTACTGGCTAACTTGGATTTCGCATCGTGTAACATGTGCTTCACATACTTTTCTCTAGAATGTAACATAGTTCTGTTACATTGCACCGAGGTTCACACATTACGATATCAGAATAAGCCTTATGCATATCTATCGATACCAACCAGACGCAAACACGAGTTTAGAAGTTTGACGTTTACGTTTCACAGTATCTGATGAGCTAGCGAAGTTCCCATATGCCGAAATGGTGACCAAAGCACAACCGCTTATGATCATCTACGGAATAATGTAATAATTGAGCAGCTAACGGTCATCCACTTGCCTACAAGAGATAAAAAAATATTGATGAAGACCCAGTTATTGAATCTGACGTCGTAGTCAATCTTCCACAGAAATATCTATCATAAAACTGTTTTAAGGCATTGCATGCAACTGATGTGAATAACTAATGTGAAATGAATATCGTCTCCTACTTAGACAGTTAAAGCGGTCTTATCTTTTCAAATTGATATATTCAATCTGTGGCTGCCCTGGCTTCAAAGTCTGCTCCGTGTTAAAGTCAGTCAATAATGAGCATCTTCCTGCCAACAGATATACACTGCACACAAAAGAACGTATCACTTCTTCGAAACCCCGTAATTGCTTCCCGTTTCAATGCAAAAGTTGAAATATAGCTCAAAGATGGCTACAACCTTCCCCTGTAACGGTGCAAAAGCGTGGTGCACTGCGACTTCACCCTCATACTCGGTGACGCTTCAAACTGCAAGGTGTCGATACATGCGGCGAAAAAGACCAGTGCTCAGAAGTACTTAAGCAGTAAAACTTACTTCATAAATCCACACACAAATGTTTGGTAGAGGGCTCACAGAACCACTTTAAACTACTTCCCGACCGATCCACTCTCGAACAACACGTAAGGAAAATAAACACCTAAATCTTTCTGTTGGAGCTCTGATTTCCCTTATTTCATTACAATGGTAATTTCTCACTCCCTAGGTGGGAGTCAACAAAATATTTACGAACTCGGAGGAGAAATTTCGCCCAAAAATCTCGTGGCAATGAAAAACGTCTTTGTTTTAATGATCAAAGATTCAACTGGCACTCTTCCCCACTTTCGTGATAATACAAAACGAGCTGACTTCCTTTCAACTTTTTCGACGTCCTCCTTCAATCCTGTCTGGCGAGAAACTCATACCGCTCAGCAGTACTCCAGAAGGGAACAGATAAGCGTAGTGCAGGCACTGACCTTAGTAGGTGTTGTGGACTGGCAAGACAGCCAATCCACTAAGATGAAGCCGAAAGGCACGCGTTAAGCTCACGCAGGCTGGCGTGAGGTCTGCAACGGGGCACAGAATGAGACTAGTAAAATAAAGTACGTAGCTTCTGGAATACTTAACTTTAATCCATAATTGGTGAACATCGCTCTTGACGGTACATGTTTTACAGCAGCAATAGTAACATAATGGCGCCTTGCTAGGTCGTAGCAAAGGACGTAGCTGAAGGCTATGCTAACTATCGTCTCGGCAAATGAGAGCGTAATTTGTCAGTGAACCATCGCTAGCAAAGTCGGCTGTACAACCAGGGCGAGTGCTAGGAAGTCTCTCTAGACCTGCCGTGTGGCGGCGCTCGGACTGCAATCATTGATAATGGCGACACGCGGGTCCGACGTTTACTAACGGACCGCGGCCGATTTAAAGGCTACCACCTAGCAAGTGTGGTGTCTGGCGGTGACACCACAGTAGGTTTCCATCATTTAATTTTCTGTCAATAAAACGCAGCCTTTTGTTCGCCTTAAGCACATTATCTGTGTGTTGGTTCTAAGTTAAGTTGTTTGTAATTTTAGTCCTCACGTATTTTGTTAGATGTACAACTCTGGAGTTTGCACTGTTTGTCGTGTAACCGAATTTTTACGGTATTTCTTTTAGTACTTATGTAGAGGACCTCACAATTTTTTATTGTTTAGAATCAACTGCTGTTTTTCGGACATCGTAGATATCTTGGGTAAATCATGTTTTTTTAATACTGTTTTGATCTTCTGAGGACTTTATTAGATTAAACGACAGCATCATCTGCAAACAGTCAAAAAGGGTTGCTCAGATTGTCTCGTAAATCGTTTATACAGTGTGTCCCAGAAATGTTGCGGCAAACTTTAAAAATTGTAGAGGATGTCTTGAAGAACAAATCGAGGACAGGGACCCATGTTCGAAAGGCTCCTCCAACGACGCTACAGGGCGTAGAAGTTGTAGGCGCTGTTGCCTGCCACCAGGCCACCCATTCGGCAGCAAATGTCGTTTTGTATGCTGACGGGCCGTAGGCGGAACGTCTGGCAGTGTTCCCTTCATGAGGGAATAGATGTAATGTGAAAAATGACCAACTTCTTAAACAGATGTCTACAAGCTGACAGTGGTCGAGCACCACATATTATTCTTAGAGCACGTTTTTGAACAACGATGACTTCCTTCCTGAAAGATGAGTTACTCCGGAACATTACTCCATATGCTGTAACATTATTGAATGAAATTATGCAAAATATCTCAACTTACATAAGTTGTCTCTCCCCAAGATTTGCAATGACTCACCGCGCGACCGCTACGGTCGCAGGCTCGAATCCTGCCTAGGGCATGGATGTGTGTGATGTCCTTAGTTCAGATAGGTTTAAGTTGTTCTAAGTTCTAGGCGACTGATGACCTCAGATGTTAAGTCCCATAGAGCTCTAAGCCATTTGAACCATTTCCAATGATTCCAAGTGCAAATGTGGTAGAATTCAGTTGTTTTAGCAGTTTCAGGATGTGCTTTTTCCTGTTAAATTCTCGTCAGTATGGACAGCACGTATTACACTTATGATTGGCATAGTACCACTACAGGTTAATGTGTTATGTCTTTTTAAAATTGGGGGTGAGACCGCTCACAGAAAAGCGCTCAATGATACTTTTAAGAACACTGTTTATCATTCCTTTTCCTTCTAGAAATATGCTTGGATTGATTACAATAATAGTGTCGTCTGAAAAAAAGAATTAATTCTACTTGTTGTATATTACATGTAAGGTCGTTTACTTATACCACGAACAATAGTGGAGCTAAGATTGTGCCTTGGAGAATCCCATACGTGATTTCTCTCGAGTCAAAATTATGTCTCCAGACTATATTTTTTCAATGCTAAGTAAAAGTTCCTGCAGTGTTTCGTTATACACTGAAGCGTCAAAGAAACTAGTGTAGGCATGCGTATTCAAACACAGAGATATGTAAACAGGCAGAATACAGCGCTTCGTTCGGCAACTTCCATATAAGACAATAAGTGTCTGGCGCAGTTGTTAGATCGGTTAATGCTGCTACAATGACAGGTTATCAAGATTTAAGTGAGTCTGAACGAGATGTTATAGTGGATGCACGAGAGATGGGACAAAGCATCTCAGAGGTAGCGATGAAGTGGGGATTTTCCCGTACGACCATTTTACGAGTGTACCGTGAATATCAGGAATCCTGTAAAACATCAAATCTCCGACATCACTGCGGCCGGAAAAAGATCCTGCATGAACGGGACCAACGACGACTGAAGATAATCGTTAAACGTGACACAAATGCAGTCCTTTCCCAAATTGATGCAGATTTCACTGCTGCCCATCAGCAAGTGTCAGCGTGTGAAGCATTCAACGAAACATCATCGATATGGGCTTCAAGATCCGCAGGCTCACTCGTGTACCCTTGATGACTGCACGACACGAAGTTATACCCCTCGCCTGGGGCCATAAACACCAACATTCTACGGTTCATGGCTGGGAACATGTTGCCTGGTCGGACGAGTCTCGTTTCAAATTGTATCGAGCGGATGGACGTGTACGGATATGGAAACAAGCTCATAGGTCATGAATCTATGGACCATCCATGTCAGCAGGGGTCTGTTCAAGTTGGTGGAGGCTCTATAGTTGTATGGGGTGTGTGCAGTTGGAGTGATACTTGACCCGTGATAAGTCTCGATACGACTCTGACATGTGACACGCACGTAAGCACCCTGTCTATTCAGCTGCATCCATTCATATCAATTGTGCATTCCGACGGACTTGGGCAATTCCAGCAGGACAATGCGGAACCCCACACGTCCAGAATTGCTACAGCGCGGCTCCAGGAACACTTTTGTGAGTTTAAACATTTCCGATGGCCAACAAACTCCCCAGACATAACCATTATTGAGCATATTTGGGATGCCTTGCAACGTGCTGTTCAGAAGAGATCTCCACCCCCTTACACTCTTACGGATAGGCCTGCAGAATTCATGGTGTCTGAACCGTAAAATTACTACTGATTCACCAAAGGTTATTAATCACAATTAATACACAAAATGTAAAGTGGAAGTAGGTGCCAAGGAATAATTGGTGAAATTACACACAGTTTTCAGTAACACTCTTTATTCAAATGTGGTGCAAGACTTTACGGTATTTAAAAAAAAAAATCATTTAACGAATAAGTCACAATTTACGATAGGAAAGGACATTTAAATTATTAAATTATTATAAAAAGTTTCATGCCAGTAAAAGGCAAGTACAGGCAAACAATTTAACGTATACAACGCGACGCTGTACAATATTTTAAGCTCAGCTAAATTACAGGTGAATTTCACTCCATTAATAAATGAATACAATTTGAATATATGACCACTTTTGGGCAGACAAATTTCCCATTTGTTACAACAGCCGTAGCTACGGCCGCCCACAACAGCCTCACTCAGGCTCATTAAATGGCGCAGAATCTAACTTGTCTGCAACATATTAAGGCAATCCTGTTTATAAAAGTTCTCAAAATAGAAAAGCCAAAACGCATGAGCCTTGCACAAGGACACACACACACACACACACACACACACACACACACAGTTAATAACATTAACATTTCCAAAATATATAAAAAAAATTTACAAATTTCTGCCAGTTAACTTACGGCAAACACACACGCTTGCAAGGTAGGAATTGCGAGAATTTATAACATCCCCCTTTCAAGGCAACAATTTCTACCCGTAATGAAATGGCAAACTTTTGCATCGCAAGAAAACACACTAATAACCAACTACCTGTACAAAACACATAAGCACGTTGAGTAAAAGCCTTAAAAGGTACTGAATTGAAAAAAAAGGAATTTTTCCTCTTTCTTAGAGTACCTTTTACACGTGAGTCTAGTAATACTAGTTATGGCAGGCGAGAGAATGGATCAGGTCTTAGTGCCTTGCATTTTAAACAGTACAGCCATTGGTGCCCTAGACACTCACAGAAATGGCAGAGGCTAACAGTCGAACAACCCGTAGGTAAGCTGGTAGGGGAAAGAAGCAATCCGAACCACAGATTTACTCTGACTCCCCCCCCCCCCCTTTCTTCCTCAAAAGGGGCAAACGGACCACCCTTTCTAATAGTACCACCTTCCCGCGGGTGGGCAGACGAGAATGAATGGCGGGAAACCCCCTAAATATACGGCTAGTATAATTAACAAGTATTAAGTAAATTGAATTCAATTAAACTTCGAAAATCTGTTAACAATCAATACTCAACTTCTGGTGCGTTACGACTCCCAGGACTGAACCAACGCGGCACCTCCAAATGCTCTGCCGAGCCGCCCGCTGCCAGCCGTTTCAACGGGCGCAGGAAGGCGCGCCGATTGTCAGAACCTCCTCGCCGGTCGACAGCATACGGCCGAGCTGCAAATTAGGCCCCTCGCGGACCCACGCTCAGGAAGAGTCCTTCCGCGACGAGCAGTTACCGCCCCATACCACGGAGCCGCTGCTCGCGTCGCTTACGCTGATGGCGCTGCCTGAGCGCTGTCCCTCTAGCACTGGCAGAGAAATCGCTTCTTGATGCCCCGACTGCCAACTCTCTACGAGAGCCCATACAGCCACTTCTTGAACCCACGCGAACAGCCCACTTTTCCCCTTTCCCGCTAGCGGGAGACACCGAAGCCTTCAATTGCGACAATGGCGCCCCCGCCAGAAAACGGAGGGCGACTGCTTCACGCTACGCGCTGCGGCGCGCTTTTCAAAGCTAACTTTACTACGGCTCAGTGTCCTCCAGCACTACTTCAGACTGTAGTCGAGTCCATGTCACGTTGTGTTGCGGCACGTCTGTGTGTTCGGAAGGGATCTACTCGGTATTATGCAGGTGTACCAGTTTCTTTGTGTAATCGGTGTATATGCCATTATACGTTGGTCGGCTGTACCATCAATCCTATAAAACTTCAATTTATCTAGGAGACTACTGTGATTCACACAGTCAAACGCCTTAGCTAGGTTCCAGAAAATACCAGCCGGCGCTATTTTATTGTTTAATCTTTGTACGTTTAACAAAAGTGATCGGAAAGCAATGCTTTGTTTCTGTCGGAAAGGATGCATGGCAAATACAGGACGTGCTTGGATCAAGGAACAGTTGGAATTGTAGTTGTAAATTGTTGTAGTTGTGCTGGAAAAGTCCCTGAGCTTCAAGCGCTAATAGAAAGCACAGAAGCTGAAATCGTTATAGGTACAGAAAGCTGGCTAAAGCCTGAAATAAGTTCTGCAGAAATTTTTACGAAGTCTCAGACGGTGTTCAGGAAAGACAGATTAGGCAGAATTGGTGGTGGAGTGTTTGTGTCTGTCAGTAGTGGTTTATCTTGTAGTGAAGTCGAAGTAGATACTCCGTGCGAATTGGTATGGGTGGAGGTTATACTTAACAGCCGAACTAAGTTAATAATTGGCTCCTTCTACCGACCCCCAGGTTCCGATCATATAGTTGCTGAACAGTTCAGAGAAAATTTGAGTCTCCTAACAAATAAATACCCCACTCATACGGTTATAGTTGGTGGGGACTACAACCTTCCCTCGATATGTTGGCAAAAATACTTGTTCAAAACCGGTGGTAGGCAGAAAACATCTTCCGAGATTGTCCTAAATGATTTCTCCGAAAATTATTTCGAGCAGTTAGTCCACGAACCCACGCGAATTGTAAATGGTTGCGAAAACACACTTGACCTCTTAGCCACAAACAATGCAGAGCTAATAGAGAGCATCATGACTGATACAGGGGTTAGTGATCACAAGGTCGTTGTAGCTAGGCTCAATACCGTTTCTTCCAAATCCACCAGAAACAAACGCAAAATAATTTTATTTAAAAAAACGGATAAAGTGTCACTAGAAGCCTTCCTAAGAGACAACCTCCTTTCCTTCCGAAGTGACTTTGCAACTTTCTCTTCCGAATGTGAAAATATTTTGTTGAGCCCAATCTACATAGGTAGGAATCATCAAAATAAAATAAGAGAAATCAGAGCTCGAACAGAAAGGTTTATGTGTTCGTTTTTCCCACGCGCTGTTCGGGAGTGGAATGGTAGAGAGATAGTATGATTGTGGTTCGATGAACCCTCTGCCAAGCACTTAAGTGTGAATTGCAGAGTAATCGTGTGGATGTAGATGTCACCGTCTACGGACTGTTGACTAATAGAGAACAATGAGCGATAGTGGTGAAACGTGCAGTGCACGTAACACTGGAAACAACAGCGGCGCCGTGCCGTGAGCAGCGAGGGCAGGGGCGTGGGGGGGGGAGGGGACACGCCTCTGCTAGAAGCGACGCGTGAACTCTCTTGCAGGCGGAAGACGGGCGCGTACCGCTGTGTTTGCGGAAGCGCGTGCCGGCTGGCATCGCATGGTGTGGTGTGGTGTGACGCGGTGCCTTGCGGAACCGCGCGAGCCGCCCGCCTGCCGGTGCCTCGTGATTTCTCCGCTCCCGCTGCCTGCCCGACGATGTGAAACAGGTACTGCGCTCCGCAGACGCAGGCTGCGCGCTGACGACTCTAGGCCAGAGATGCCAAACTTTTCCTCTGACGGAACAGTTAGAGAGCCCTGCCACTTCAATAGAACACCTTATTCATTCTGAAGGTTACTAAAATGAATAATTACACTACTGGCCATTACAATTGCTACACCGCGAAGATGACGTGATAGACATGCGAAATTTAACCGACAGGAAGAAGATGCTGTGACATGCAAACGATTAGCTTTTCAGAGCATTCACACAAGGTTGGTACCGGTGGCGACACCTACAGCGTGCTGACATGAGGAAAGTTTCCAACCGATTTCTCATACACAAACAGCAGTTGACCGGCGTTGCCTGGTGAAACGTTGTTGTTATGCCTCGTGTAAGGAGGAGAAATACGTACCATCACGTATCCGACACTCTTAAAGGTCGGATTGTAGTCTATCGCGACTGCGGTTTATCGTATCGCGACATTGCTGCTCGCGTTGGTCGAGATCCAATGACTGTTAGCAGAATATGGAATCGGTGGGTTCAGGAGGGGAATACGGAAGCCGTGCTGGATTCCAACGGCCTCGTATCACTAGCAGTCGAGATGACAGACATCTTATCCTCGTGGATGTAACGGATAGTGCAGCCACGTCTCGATCCCTGAGTCAACAGATGGGGACGTTTGCAAGACAACAACCATCTGCACGAACAGTTCGACAACGTTTGCAGCAGCATGGACTATCAGCTCGGAGACCATGACTGCGGTTACCCTTGACGCTGCATCACAGACAGGAGCGCCTGCGATGGTGTACTCAACGACGAACCTGGGTGCACGAATGGCAAAACCTCATTTTTTCGGATGAATCCAGGTTGTGTTTACAGCATGATGATGGTCGCATCCGTGTTTGGCGACATCGCCGTGAACGGACATTGGAAGCGTGTATTTGTCATCGCCATAATGGCGTATCAACCGGGCGTGATGGCCTGGGGTGCCATTGGTTACACGTCTCGGTCACCTCTTGTTCGCATTGACGGCACTTTGAACAGTGGACGTATATTTCGGATGTGTTACGACCTTAGGCTCTACCCTTCATTCGATCCCTGCGAAACCCTACACTTCAGCTGGACAATGCACGACCGCATGTTGCAAGTCCTGTATGGGCCTTTCTGTACACAGAAAATGTTCGACTGCTGCCATGACCAGCACATTCTCCAGATCTCTCACCAATTGAAAACGTCTGGTCAATGGTGGCCGAGCAACTAGATCGTCACAACACGCCAGTCACTACTCTTGATGAACTGTGGTATCGTGTTGAAGCTGCATGGACAACTGTACCTGTACACGTCATCCGAGCACTGTGACTCAATGCCCAGGCGTATCAAGGCCGTTATTACGACCAGAGGTGGTTCTTCTGGGTACTGATTTCTCAGGATCTATGCACCCAAATTGCGTGAAAATGTAATCACATGTCAGTTCTAGTATAATATATTTGTCCAATGGATACCCTTTTTTCATCTCTATTTCTTATTGGTATAGCAGTTTTAATGGCCAGTAGTTACTTTAGAAATCAGAAAAACTTGTTTTATTCAGTTATTAACTCAATTTCAAATCGTAGCTAACAATAACGAATTCACAATAGCATTTGAAAAAGGAACTCGAGAAGGAAACGTCTTTTTACTGACTGTATTTCGCGGAACACTTCCCTCGCGGCACCAGTGTGCCACGCAACACAGTTTGGGAAAGACTGCTCTAGGCTAATGGCGACCAGCGGGACGCAAGAGCGATGCCATCTCTTCCTCTGCGGTAGCAGAGTCCCGGTGCATCCTCGAAGGCTTGGAAATACGATGTTCACACCGTAGGCGTTCGCGCGGAGAAGCCGCACGGTCCGCGCGGCTCACTCCGCAGGAGATTCGAGTTCTCCTTCGGGCATGGGTGTGTGTGTGTTGTCCTTAGCGTTAGGTTAAGTAGGGACCGTTGACCTCAGCAGTTTGGTCCTATGGAAACTTATAACAAATTTCCAAAATTTTCCGCAGGCGTTGCTTTCTCATCCATCTGTAACGTTCCTGACATACAGGGTGGCGTGTATTGCACCGGCTGGTTGTAATTAAACAGCAGGTACTCATAGAGGTCCAGTGTTAGATGTAACCGACACGCATGCGACAGTACGCCGTGCATATAAACTGGGTTTTCCGGTGCTCATACGTCGGGTTCGATTGGTGATTGAGGGCCAAGTGCTTTGCCTAGTCCTTGGACCTAGGGACCATTTGTATACGCAACAGAAGACTCTTCTTACACCGAAACCTCCAGATCGCAGACACTCAGATCGGTAATGTAACGTTCTCTGGCAGCACGCATCCAAAGTGGTAGTTAAAAGAACAGTTCGATGTATAATGCTCACTGTAACAAATAATTTATGTGTATTTCTGTTAACTGAATTTCAAAAGGACACGTAATTTTGTGAGGAAAAAGATAATTATGAATTTTGCTGTTATAAATGAATATTCAAAGAGTGTGAAATACTATCTGTGGCGGAGGATGTGAAAACCGCCACAGAAGAAACGATATGTAATTAAAAATGACAAAGACGGTGCAAGAATTAGTTAAGATAATAGTAGGCATTATATTGTAATAGATTCGCTTGTCTTCTGCACGGACTAAATGGGAGAGGAACCCGTGAAATTGCATTACGCTCTTAGGTAGTCTTCATTTGTCATAAGTCGATGATCGACTCCATTTGTAGCTGGGACTGTAAAAGGTGTATAAAGATTTTAATTGTTTCTCTTAAAATATATTTATCTAGTAAAATCTGTTTGTCACAATTACTGCAAAGTTCACTCCGGACATTACCCATTTTATTTAAGAAATTTCAGCATTTTATTGGATATCGCTGGCGGTGCGGAGCTGCGCCGCGAGCAAGCAGTCTGCAGCAGCGGCAGATTTAAATATACGATCGCAATAACGACCTAAAAGGGGTACAGGTAGAGGTGAAGGAAAATAATAAAGTGTTTGTTTTCACAGCATTCCAGACGCAGGATAAATAGAGGTAGTAGATTCTATCTTGTGCATTCACAGGTGAATAAAAGCTTTTGTAAATTTTCATTCAAAAAAGTGTATTTAAAAGTGGATGATTTTCATGAGAGCTTAGCAATATAAAAAAAAAGAAAACAGTTTCATATGGTATAGATAGTCTTATGCTTCAAAGCTAGTCGGGGTGTATCCAGTTAAACAAAAATCCACTGCAACGTAAAAATGTTTGCTAAGTTCGATGGACAATAATATTTTCATTCTTGCACAAACAGCTTTAGTACTTGAATAAAACTAAAACTTGAATCATTATTTTGGAATATTCAAAGAAATTCATTTTTATTAATCTGCAACAGAATATTTCATACGTAAAGTAATAATCATAGATGAAAAATTTATGCCAACACTTCATTTTTCATGTCCTTCCATGTATATGTTAAGTGCAATCTCAACGATTTCCCAATCAAATTAAACACAAAAAGCAAAGAAAATTTAAAACGAGACGGTCAACTCCCGAATAATTAATGTAGCAAACGTTGTATGTCGATAGAGTATGAACCAAAACACCGATTTAGTTCATGCTGTGTACAGTCGCCCAGTAGAACATATGCAAACGGTAATTGAAAGTAACTCCAGAACTACGGAGCACAGGAATGGTGATCTGTGAGCGATAGTTTTACATTGCGCGCAGGCCGCGATGGCCGAGCGGTTCAGGCGCTCAGTCCGGAACCGCGCGTCTGCTACGGTTGCAGGTTCGAATCTTGCCTCGGGCATGGATGTGTGTGATGTCCTTAGGTTAGTTAGGTTTAAGTAGTTCTAAGTTCTAGGGGACTGATGACCTCAGACGTTAAGTCCCATAGTGCTCAGAGCCATTTGAACCATTTTTTGCATAGCGCGCTTGGACGAGTTGGTAGACCGTGAGTTGGTCCTACCAAATGTGCCACGTTCAACTAATGACAATTTGCCTTAACTGTTTACATGCGAAACTGTTATATGCGAGAACATTTTCCTGACATGTAAAAGGACTTCTCAGAGTTTGTAGCAATGTTCTTTTTGCAGTCCGCTTTCGCTTCGTTAGTTGAAAGTAGCAAAACTATAGAGTAGATTTGTATAGATAGGTGTGCTGTTTTGTCAGACATGTGCTGCAGAACAGACACCATCCGCGTTGAAGCAGATAGTGCATTTATAGTTTCACCGAATGGACGTAAACAGCTGGAACAGTACAATAAAGAAGCAAATGCATCACACATACGGAAGTATTAACAATCCAATATAACAATTCCACGCAGAATACAGTAAAAATTGTAATGATTGTAGTATGAATGTAAGACCCTTGGTACGACGATCTAACGCTCTACCATCCTCGCCACAGAAGCTCTATGCAGCACATACAGATATAGTTTTCCTGTGCTCCGTACTTCTGCTGCTACTCTTGATTAACGTTTACGTGTGTTCTACTGGACGACAGCACATCGCACGAACTCGTTAATCGGAGTTTTGGTTGACACTCTGTCGACACACAACGTCTGGTACCAATCTGAGTGCCTGCCACCTGGAGGTTTTGATGTGACTGTCGCTGTCCTACTCTACAGGGCCGAAGAATGAATGTTACACACTTCGTCCTGCTTAGGCACATGGAGCAAATCGGTGGCTTCTTTAGGCGTTTGGTGTCGCAGGCAGTGAACTTGATGGGACTTAACGGAGGTAACATTAGTTCAAGGAGGCTTCCTCGGAAAAACCCACAAAAATTTTTTTTGCTATATATTTGCCGCCACTAGCGAACCAAAACCTAGACGAGGATTCCAAGATGGCAATCCTCAACAAATGGCTGATAATTTTACGAAATGTTTCTAAGATCCCGATCTCGAATAAGCTTCTAAATCTTTTTGATACCGTCATCCGTTTCCAATATAAAGAGGTTCAAAGTTACCCTACTTCTACATGTAAAATCCAGGATGAACGAAATCTAAATAATAACTGCAGCAAAATGCTCTTATTTTAATGCTATGTTCTCCAGACATTTATTCAAAAGAGCCATCTCCCTGTTTCTAAAAATCTTTATCCATTTTTTGGTACCAAAACCCAGCTGCGTATTCCCAGCAAATAGTGTAATTTTTACGATTTATTCCTCAGATCCCGATCTCGAACAACTTTGAAAATTTTCTTCATGTCATTACCTATTTCCGAGATACAGAGGTTCAAATTTTATTTAGGAGTGTCCGTCAGTATGTGTCGCACTATCGAGAGCGCCAGAGGAGAAAGACAGTACCTCAGAAACCACCTGGCCGACTCACACCAATTCCTCCAGCCGAAACGCCTTTCCAGCGTGTTGTAATTGACCTCCTCGGACGATTTACAACGTCTGCTAGTGGCAATTGATGGATTATTGTTTGCACTGGTTATCTGACACGCTATGCCATTACAAAAGCCGTGAAAACAGCCGAAGCATCCGAGGTAGCCAAATTCATCGTGGAAGACATTGTATTAAAACACGGTGCCCCAAGGTCGTTAATTACGGATCGAGGGAAAGTTTTTCAATCAAATCTTGTGACAGAGATAAACCGTCGGTGCAACATTACTCATCACATGACGACTGCTTACCATCCGCAAACTACCGGGCTTACTGAACGCCTTAATAAGACCTTGACCGAAATGCTATCAATGTTCGTCAGCGTTGAGCAGAGCAACTGGGATGAGGTGCTACCTTTCGTGACGTTTGCCTACAATACCGCCAAACAAGACACCATAGGATTTACGCCATTTTTCCTGGTGCATGGGCGTGAGACGACTACGACGATGGACACTGTGTTTCCGTTACATCCTGATGACGTGGACGACGACTACATCGGCCAGGTGTTAACCAGAGCTGAGGAAGGCCGGCAGTTAGCTCGACTCCGCACGCTGCAGGCTCAAGAAAACGATGGCCGAAGGTATGACGCGAACCGCCGCCCTGTTGTCTACGAGCCTGATGAACTCGTCTGGATCTACACTCCTATTCGGAAGGTTGGTCTCTCTGAGAAGTTCCTCAGGCGCTACTTTGGACCTTATAAGGTTGTAAGACAGTTGTCTGATGTTACTTATGAAGTTGAAGATTTCGATCCCGACACAAGACGACGAAAGATCAGAGATACAGTCCACGTCCTTCGAATGAAGGATCCTGCAACCCAGGGTAAACTCGAAGCTCTAACGACAGGCAACAAGCGGAAAGCTGACGAAGAGCGTAGCGGCAAAGGAAGTTCTAAGAAGATGACCGCCAGGGCGAACATCAGACATCGGGAGTCGGAGTATGCAGGACCGATGACTCGTTCCCGGACTAGGACGACGTAACACCGAGACGCTGTTCTCTTAAGGAGGGAGCAATGTCGCAGAAGTAGCTGAGTAGCACAGTCACCGTTGTGTGGTGGTTTTGATACTAGACTGTTGTGTGGAGGGTCGTGAGTTCAAAATTCATCTAAACTGCAGAATTTTTAATTTCTATATTCGGTTCATGTACATTCTAGAAGTATCCACAAATGTCAAGAATCAATTTATTGGAGGGAGTTCGCTCTTGTATGGGCAAATGCTGAATAATCTTCGTTAAGTGTAGTGTTCGTCATTCATTTAATTACAGCTTCTTCTACGTGACAATATTCTGTAAAGAGCTTCCGTATCATCTGGGTACCCCATGTTGGAGTAATAAAGCATGTGCAAAAAATTTTTTCACGTTAAATCCGGTCTGAGGTGCAAAATTAGATAAGTGTTATTTCAATTTCATATAAGTAAACTATCTAAATTTTACTGACCAATACGTTTCTCTTCATGCGAGTTATATACCTTGCTCCAGCAGACACAATAAGGCTAACGGTGTAAAAATCCTCTTACTGGAGCATGGGAATACGTTCCTGTATATTTACTGTGAAAGACTTACACTAAAAGGTGGGATACCAGCTGCCTCTTTCTACCTCCCTCAGCACCTTTAAAAATTTTCCCAAAAATTTTGGCACGCGAACGTATTCGCGCTTTCTGATGCTGAGAGAGATGAAGGAAGTGACAGCGGCAAAAAGACAGAAACGTAATAAACACAGGAAGGTAGTGGTTATGTGATATAAAGAGCGAAGGAGACAATAGCAGTGTGAGAGAAAGAGAGGGACAAAGTGGCAGTGGCACATAGTTGACAGTAAATATCTATTTTGGGAAAATTTTTAAAGGTGCTGAGGAAGATAGAATGAGACAGCTGGTACCACGCTGTTGAGTCAGAGCTTTTTCAATAAAAAGGAACACATTCGCATTTTTTGTGCTCCGATACGAGAATTTTTCCGCTGGTAATTGAAGTATAGCTGTTCACAGAGGTCCAGTGTGGGCTGTAATACTATCGTATGTCAATGAAATTTGGTAGATATTCTAATACGTAAATGGGTTAATAGTATGTCAATGAAATTTGGGAGATATTCCAATGCGTTAATGCGGAACGGATTTACACTTGCAAGAAATTAGCTCCAGTTTTGGCCAAAAGCCGCAAATCTGCCACTGTGAATGCAAGAAAGACGCATAGAAATGTTTCCGTACGTAATGGATTAGAAATGGCACATGGGCAGAAAAGGTCAAATTAGTGGGAAACGCGTGATATTGATTTTCTTATTAACCACCGCTTACACAATTTATTCGATATGAGCATAGCAGACGTCGACCAGATGCTGCATCCGCAAAACAACGTGATCAAGAGCTGCTCGTGGCAATTCCGGTGGAATCTGAGCAACGCGCTCCTATATACTGGTGTTCAGATTAGGTAGAGACCGAACGTCTCCCTGATGAACACGTTCTTCTAGATATCCTCAGAGCCAAAAGTCACATGGATTCAGATGAGTTATCTTCCAGAAAAAGGACATGGAAAATCGCTGGAGATAACACGTTCTTAGCATATTGAGTTAAGCAGATCTTTCACTGGGCGAGCCAAAAGAGATGTTGCCGGCCGGAGAGGCCGAGCGGTTCTAGGCGCTACAGTCTGGAACCGCGCGACCGCTACGGTCGTAGGTACAAATCCTGTCTCGGGCATCGATGTGTGTGATGTCCTTAGGTTACTTAGGTTTAAGTAGTTCTAAGTTCTAGGGGACTGCTGACATCAGATAAGTCCCATAGTGCTCAGAGACATTTGAACCATTTGAACAAGAGATGTTGCTCATCTTGCATGAAAAAAGTGGTTTCCACAGAGCAGCGCTCTTTCAAAGCAAGAAAGCAAGAATCACGTGCTGTACGAAGAATCTTCGATAACGTGCGGGCTTCACGGTACCCCGACAGGCCCAGTGCGTGAATTCTCTAGAAAGAAGAACGGACCGAGAATAAAGGTGCTCGTGAATCCACCCCACACACTCATATAAGGCGAGGGCAATGGCTCTTTGTGCACAATACGCGGTTCAACAGTGTCCCAAATTCGGCAGTTCTGTGTATTCACCTGTAGTGTAAAATGTGCCTCGTCACTCCATAGGATATTGGCCGGCCACATATCGTCATTTTCGACCCGTGCCAGAAACCGAAGAGCAAATTCAGAACGCTGCTGTAGATCATGAGGATTTTTTGCTGCATCTTCTGGATCTTGAACAGGTACCATTGTAAAATACAATGCAAAACATTCCGTACTGTTGACCGTGGGACAGACAACTCTGGTGACACTGCACAAGCACTAGCATTACCTGGGGGACATGCTGCATGGTGAGGTACAGCAACGGCAACCTCGTCAATAGCTTCCACCAGGATAGGTCACCTTTCTCTTCGAGGTACCACACCAAGCTCACCCGTGTTTTCGGATTTCATTGTCACCTTCTTTAAACACTTTAATGACATCGTGTGTCTCCTCAGACCATTCAGTCGGCGATATTCTCTCAATGCAGTTCTGTAACTGCTGCCGTTCACATAAAACAGTTTCAGTAACAGCGCACGGTCCCCTTCTCGATAGCCGTACCCTTCACTCACATCATGGCTTGTCAAATTGCGAGGTGCCGGGGTGGAGAAGAGTTTGTACCTCTTTAATTCAGACGAATTTTGCATGAGAACGAGACATGCACTCGACCCCTCCTTATCTGCCAACTAATTTACTATGCGCACAACGGTAACGGAAGAAACTGATGGTGGACCCTGATAGCTGCTAAAATAAGGAGTGTACACTCACTATAATTTAATAGAAAATCGTAATCTACTCAGAAAAAAAGAGAACTTCATCATAATAAACAACAGGAAATGGGATTCTGCATATATCTACGAAATGATATGCGGATTAAATATTATAATGAGATTTATTACACATCAGAGCATAAATGCACATGACTGTCGACACACACACAGTAGGTTAAAGGATAGGGTATATTGAAATATTACGAGAATAAGAGTTGGCTCGAGAACGAGGGCTCCTGCTCTCTGTGATGCAATAGATTGACGATAATGACTGGAGGTCCTAATGAATCAAATATTAATCTTCAGACTATAAAGCAGTATCGCAATTAGTAGTGAGAGCTCAAACGGGATCACACGGAGAAACAAGCAAGGTGAACTTGTAGCAAAGTGAGCGCGCGTGCTGCTGAGGAATTCAGTATAAAATTGATAAGGTCCTACAATGCCGGAGCCGCAAAATGCTGTACCAGTACTGAAATCTGCAGCAGGTCGTCGGTAGGCAACGTCCTGATGATGTAGGCGCCGACTTCAGCCGTGCAGCAACTCTGTGTCAACCCCTGGCCTCGAAGGCTTTATTACCTTCTTAAGTCTGAGGATATTTCGCCTGGCACATCTTGTATGCAAGGTCAAACAGTTCTGTCATCTCTCTCTCTCTCTCTCTCTCTCTCTCTCTCTCTCTCTCTCTCTCCCAAGTATCTCAACGATTCTGAGGAAATGGCATCTACTCCAGCGGACGTGTTTCGACGCGGGTCTTTGAGACTCTGTCAAACTCCTATCTCCATTTCTTTCTCCCATGGTTCGTTAGTTGTATTGAACGGCGATTCTATAATCGACCGGATCCAAGCCAGCCCGCTTAGCTGTTTCAAATGGAGAATGAAAATTTCAAGGGAAAAAACCTCTAATACTGCCTCGAAGTTCGTTTTTCTTGTATTGTCCTTCTTTATATTCCTTTCACATTTTAGCTTTTCCTAAAAACGACTGTTTCAAAATATTGAGTGTTAAGAGTAAAATCGCTGAGTCATACGGCTTTTTTATCGTATTAAGATTCAATACACTAAGTACTACAAGAATACACCAGGGTGATTAGAAACGTTTCTTCGTCGTTGGTTTTTTTTTTATAATGAACATGTCCGTCGTAATACTCATATCCCAGTAAACAAATTCCTTGAAATATTAGATGGGTAAGCTGTCACGTATAATATTACTGCTCTTCATAAACGAAATACTTTCTGTAAATTTGACACCGGTTACATGCTACCATGCTTAACATGTGAAGGCCGTTCCTTGAGCAACAGCCGGCCGGAGTGGCCGAGCGGTTCTAGGCGCTACAGTCTGGAACCGCGCGACCGCTACGGTCGCAGGTTCGAATCCTGCCTCGGGCTTGGATGTGTGTGATGCCCTTAGGTTAGTTAGGTTTAAGTAGTTCTAAATTCTAGGGGACTGATGACCTCAGAAGTTAAGTCCCATAGTGCTCAGAGCCATTTGAACCTTGAGCAACAGTAACAATTCTGTGTTTTGATGATCATACGTACATGGCTCACTAAATATCATTAATTGGCAGACGTTTCAAATAAACAGCGCGAAGAGAAACCACTGAGAAATACGTTCAGGTTGCATTCATGTCTTGGCAGCCTGTTCCTGAATTTTCATAAAGTTTCAGAACTGCTAATCAGCATCGTTAGGTATACCGGTGGAGACTTCCTTCTTCCGTAAACAAAACACGAGGTATTCAGAATACGGAATTACGCAATTTGATCAGGAGAAAGTGGAAAGGGAGGCTGTTCTGAAACTTTCCTCTCGCCAGATCCGTAACGCATGGCACTTGTTTTAATAACCGAACATAAAATTAGCTGTTAGTTGACGTACACGTGTGACAGGGATCGCGGCGCAGAATTATTACGATCACAATGTTGACCGCCCAACATGATACGGGAATGAACAGCAACTGATCCGCCTCCAACGCTGGGGAACTTTTTGGGGAATAGAGTTTAGCCGGCGCGTTGTGCATGCAGAAGTACAGCAGTTAACAGACCGGTCCAGGCGGCTGTATCGCTTACAGAGGCGCCATACAGAAGCATCTGCATCCACATATACATCGATTCCCCGCAATCCACCATACGGTACGTGGCGGACAGTACCTCGTACCACTACTAGTTAATTCTTTTCCTGTTGCACTGGCAAATAAAACGAGGGAAAAACGACTGTCTATATACCTCTGTGTGAGCCCTAATTTCTCGGATCTTATCTTCGTGGTCCTTGTATGTTCTGTAGCATACCGATGTTAGGGATATTGGTCTGGTACTAGGCACGGTAAGGCAAGGTGTTTTTGGCGTTTCCATACTTTCGTCCAGTCCGTACATTTCCATGAATGTGATGTTAAATTCAGTGTGGCTTTCTTTGGCACGCAGATTGCCGTTTGTATGTTATAGTTGTCAAACGCATGATAGCCAAACTCCTTGTTTGTACTGAAATTTCGTTCGGTCATTTGGTGGGAAGTATTTTCTGTAGCGGTCCATCACATTGCGAAGCCTGTGTAGAAATTGGAAGTGAGAAAAAATGGCGGATATTTGAACACTGTATTGTATTCATTCTAATACTAACCAAATGAAGCGTTTGAGGACTTAACTTCCGGAGATACTGTTTTAATGCTCTGGTAACTACAGAACATCTCTATGGCTTTTACTTTCAGCTAGCTTAAGATTTAATCACATACAGACAACACAGTTATCTGTACTATATTCCGCCAAACTACAATTTTATGTCGATTAAGATGAATTGAAGAGTTACATACCCTCTGATGTTTTTACAGCATACCTAAGATATCAATCACTGCAAAATTAGATATTAACGGATGCATTTAGAATAGTACAGCAATCAAATAACACGAGACTCGAATTATGAGCTATCACTACAAGGCCCAAGTACTCGTTATCTTATAATAATTACACCAAAGACCTCTCAAGAACCTGCAAGTGCAGATATTTTTTCACTATTCACACGACTGCTGCCGCGACTATGCAGCAGACGTTTTACTGTATTTGATGAGGGAGATAACAACAATGGTTTGAGGTGAGCTGTTGAGATTTTTTATCATTCACGAACTTTTTGCCTCTTAGAGTTACTTAATGCCCCTAAGAAACTCTGGTGGCTTAATCTGTGAAGTTTTTAAGGGAAGAGATCAGGGACAATCTTTTGTTTTTTGACACCACTTTATATATACGATGTGGGGAACTGCTTGAGAATAATATCGACTTCCGTTGTGCAGTAAACATGACAGTGCAAATTCTAATCATAGTGGAATGGAACTTCTTGAACGGAGAGTAAAACGCTTAGATATGACATAGATTTTGAGAGGTATGTGTAGGAACTATCCTGGCATTCACTTCAGGTGATTAGAGTGTCGTCGAAAAATCTAATTTTTTTTCTTTTTCTCCTGAACAGAATTTTGGGCAAGTTTATCACCATATTGTTCGTTACTGTGTGGTACCTTTCATTGCTGTCATGCTTCCAAAACTAGGCGCACATTCTCTGAATCTCGGAAAGGTGTGCTATTACGTCATCATTGTACACTGACGAAAAAAAATCGCGACGCCAAAAACTAATTGATGTAGAGTAATGAAATTATGAGATTATATTCGTCTAGGTAACATATTTAAGAGCTTAACACTGCAGCATAACAGGTTCACCCAGGCGCGAGATTAGCCACTGCAAATGTGAAATGTTGGTACATCAATAAGCGGCGTAACCGCCAGATTGTTGAATGCAAGCTTGAAAACGTGCGTGCATTGTGTCGTACAGGTGCCGAGTGTCAGTTTGTGGGCTGGAGTTCCACACGTGTTGCATCTGATCGGTCGTACAGGGATGGTTAATACTGTTTGTTGATGACGCTGGAGTTGTCATCCGATGATGTTCTATACGAGCTCGATTAGATACATATCTGGTGATCGTGCAGGCCAAGCCAACATGTCGACGCACTGTAGAGCAAGTTAGGTTACAACAGCGGTATGCGGTCTTGCGTTATCCTCTTGGAAAACGCCTCCTGGAATGCTGTTCATGAACGGCAGCACAACAGGTCTAATCACCACATTGACGTACGAATGTGCAGTGTGGTGCGTGGGATCACGAGAGCGCCACTGCTGGCATTCGAAATCGCACCCCAGATCATATCTTCTGGCGTAAGTTCAGCGTGTCAAGTTGGTTGCAGGCCCTTAAGTTCGCTCCACAGGACCGTCACTGACAGCGAGCCAGAACCAGCGTTCATCAGAAAACACAACAGACTTCCATCCTACCCTCCAATGAGCTCTTGCTTAACGCCACTGAAGTCGCAAACAGCGATGGTTTGGGGCGAGTGGAATGCATGCTACAGGGCGTCAGGCTCAGAGCTGTCCTCCGAGTAACTGATTTGTAACAGTTCGTTGTGTCACTGTGGTGCCAACTGATACTCAAATTGTTACTGAAGATGCAGTATGAGGCGCCAGAGCCATACATCAAACGCGATGGTCTTCCTTCTTGGTAGTGCGACGTGTCCATCCGGAACCCAGGCTTCTTGCGACCGTATATTCTCGTGACCACAGCTGCCAGGAATTATATACGGTGGCTACATTCCTGCCAAATCTTTCTGCAGTACAGCTGTAGAAACATCCACCTCTACCACTACTACACGACCTCGTTCAGACTCACTGAGGTGTCAATGATGACGTCTTTGTCACCCTAAAGGCATTATTGACATACATCAACTCACCACGTCAAAGGTAACTAACCATCTCGACGATTACAGCGTATATTTAAAACAAACTTGATTTTCACCCTAGTAGTGGCACCACTAGTGCCACTGTTATGCGACTGGTGCGAAATCTGAATACGCATCACCTTTCAAATGTAGAAACACGTCTATGAACGTTCTTGTATGTAACCCATCTCCTTCTTGATTTGCAATTTTTTTTCTGTCGGTGTATGTGGTGTCTACCTATCATGTTCAGACTGCCTGTATCATGATTTAATATAGTGAATGAACGAAATACTTTACTGTGTCTCGATGATTCCTGATACAGTCCAAATGTGTAGGGGTGGTTTAAGATAGAAGCGTCACAAACCGCCTCTTCGAGCGTCAAGCTGAGATCAACGCCAAGGTAGGCCAAATACGAGATTGGTATACGGCACGTATCACAAGTAGCAGCGAAAACTAACAAGGGTCAAAGTGAACGAATGAAAAAAAGCGGACCAGGGTCGCCAAATTATGAGCCACTTGTAAGGAGAAATGTTGTCGAAATGATCCTGAGAATTACACTACTGGCCATTAAAATTGCTACACCAAGAAGAAATGTAGGTGATAAACGGGTATTCATTGGACAAATATATTATACTAGAACTGACATGTGATTACATTTTCACGCAATTTGGGTGCATAGATCCTGAGAAATCACTACCCAAAACAACCACCTCTGGCCGTAATAACGGCCTTGATGCGCCTGGGCATCGAGTTAAACAGAGCTTGGATGGCGTGTACAGGTACAGCTGCCCATGCAGCTTCAACACCACAGTTCATCAACAGTAGTGACTGGCGTATTGCGACGAGCCAGTTGCTCGGCCACCATTAACCAGACGATTTCAATTGGTGAGAGATCTGGAGAATGTGCTGGCCAGGGCAGCAGTCGAACATTTTCTGTATCCAGAAAGGCCCGTACAGGACCTGCAGCATGCGGTCGTGCATTATCCTGCTGAAATGTAGGGCTTCTCAGGGATCGAATGAAGGGTAGAGACACGGGTCGTAACACATCTGAAATGTAACGTCCACTGTTCAAAGTCCCGTCAGTGCGAACAAGAGGTGACCGAGACGTGTAACCAATGGCACCCCATACCATCACGCCGGGCGGTACGCCAGTATGGCGACGACGAACACACGCTTCCAATGTGCGTTCACCGCGATGTCGCCAAACACGGATGCGACCATCATGATGCTGTAAACAGAACCAGTATTCATCCGAAAAACTGACGTTTTGCTATTCGTCCACCCAGGTTCGTCGTTTAGTACACCATCGCAGGCGCTCCTGTCTGTGATGCAGCGTCAAGGGTAACCGCAGCCATGGTGTCCGAGCTGATAGTCCATGCTGCTGCAAACGTCGTCGAACTGTTCGTGCAGATGGTTGTTGTCTTGCAAACGTCCCCATCTGTTGAGTCAGGGATCGAGACGTGGCTGCACGATCCGTTACAGCCATGCGGATAAGATGCCTGTCATCTCGACTGCTATTGATACGAGGCCGTTGGGATCCAGCACGGCGTTCCGTATTAGCCTCCTGAACCCACCGATTTCATATTCTGCTAACAGTCATTGGATCTCGACCAACGCGAGCAGCAATGTCGCGATACGATGAACCTCAATCGTGATAGGCCCCAATCCAACTTTATCGAAGTCGGAAACGTGATGGTATGATTTCTCCTCCTTACACGAGGCATCACAACAACGTTTCACCAGGCAACGCCGGTCAGCTACTATTTGTGTATGAGAAATCGGTTGGAAACTTTCCTCATGTCAGCACGTTGTAGGTTTCGCCACCGGCGTCAACCTTGTGTGAATGCTCTGAAAAGCTAATCATTTGCATATCACAGCATCTTCTTCCTGTCGGTTAAATTTCGCGTCTGTAGCACGTCATCTTCGTGCTGTAGCCATTTTAATGGCCAGTAGTGTAGAAATTAGTTTCCTTTATTATTAAGTAATAAAATACTCACAATCATTAAATGAACACACAATAAATAAATCAGCAACATACAAAAAGTTCTATCACAACAGCTAATTATTGAAATGAATTCGTCATCTTTCGATGAATCATTTTTGTCTGTGTCATAATCAACGTTGGTTGCAGATTGATACGATTGCTTGATACCTATTTATTTGACAACGTTTGTTGGAATTTCATGTTCGCTGCTGCATTTTCCTTCCAACCTGAAACCGCAGCGTATTCTTAATATAGCATTACATTCGTACTGCTAAACAGAGTCTCAACATCGGCATTGGAATGAGGCAGTATTAGGAGAGTAATCGCAATAGTCGCTAATTCCTCAAATCTGGATTACCCTTGAACAACTTTGAAATGCAATACTTCATTCCAGAACTTGTATCTTTAGTCTCGTTCCAGCTCAACAAATGAATTTTTGCCACTGATCATCCTCTCTTGCTATAAATTCTACGTTTTTATTGAACTGAGCCATTATATCAATTCGATTTGCTTTGTTGTGATAAGTGCTTGTTCAAGACTTATTCTGGATAGTTTGTTAATCAACATCAAATTTTCTGGTAACTCCTTTTTCTCTCATTTCAAGCAGCTACTTTTGAAAGCGGAATCTCAGATGACATCTTCGATCGAAGAAATCACGAATATCCTGAGTAAAAATATTTACTTTATTTGCTGGTAACGTAACTTTGCTGACAACCATATCTATCAGGTCAACTCATAAAACAGTTTTGTGTGGTCTGTATCTTTCCACTCGAACATTTTATTGACTCTGTTTATTTCAATTAATATTGGATATAAAAATGAAATATATGCGTAATTAATCTCGTTCGCATACATAGCGTGCAGTAACTCTGCCTTTGCACACTTTACCTACAGAAAAATGTGTTTTTAGCTCTGATTGTTGCGTGTATATTCTTGATACAGCGAATTCTATTGATAACCACATTTTCTGAACTATTTTTAACAGTTTCTGACCATCGTTGATGGTTTTGTATAGCTCCTCATAAAGAGATTCTCTGGAAGAGGAGCGAACTAAACCTGTCATATGTCTCTTCAATTAAAAACTACAAATTTCACGGTAAAAATTCTTTTGCAGCAACGGAAACAGCAGTTTTAAGGAATGACACAAGCAACGTACTAAAATCAGATGTGGTACCTCTTGTTTCAATTTCGTAAATACTCTGTTATTTACTCCAACCATGAGAAACACATTATTTATACCAACGCCCATTAAATTTTCAGGTCGCAATCGTTGAAGTGTCTTCTTTATAGTAGATACAATACGTTAAGCATTACACTCATGGAGATCGGCAAGGTCAAGGTATGTAGATTTTATTTTTTCGTGTAATTTACTATAATAAACTATAATCAATCCCAAGTAATTATGTAGAGCAATATCAGTAGATTCATCAATTAATAAGCTAAATGGCTGATCTTTGCAATCCTGTTTTGAAACGTCAGTGAAATGCGGTGCTAAAACGTTGTTTGTAACTGAGGTGCATTTAGTTCTGTGCGGCTGAGCTTTTTCCATATCTTTTTCATGAGTATGATTAATTACCTCTCGTAAATGGTCGGCCACACGCCTGGCTGTGAGTAATGCAAGTCTTGCTTCTACCTTTTTTTATTCGCAATGGGTTCTGATTTAAAAGCAAGTTTGGGCTACAGAGTTACAACCTGCAACAATTTACTCAGTCAAAGAGTGGTCAAATATGTAAAACCGATCAATGTATGACGAATCAATTAAAAAAAGGTTGCTGACCTTTTTATTTTGTAGATGCTTCCTTGACATCCCGTGAGACTTCAAATCTCCATAGTGACTCCTTAAAACTGTACCACAAAAATTGCACTTCGCTACCTGACCCGTAGTACTTTGAGTAACTTGAAGCCAATCTTCTAAATGTGGGTCTTGGAGCCAAGAACCCCGAAACTTTTGCGTATATTGTGATTATGGCATAGTTAAACACATATGAAGTCGCGAATAATACCATACACCGAGATTCACAATTGTAGAGTGCACACCACGAACGACAACAGTCGAGTTACTTTTTCTGCACATCTGACGTAACGCACCCTGTGTGAGCCAACACGCACTCAGTGGTTTTTCGAAGCGACAGTGAAATAAGAGAGCACCCATTGTTTGAAACCAGTTGCTTTCCTTCCTGCACCTGCACAAGCTGCCTTCGCTTGTGGATTGAACTATAAATAGGTGCTACTAAATACTACTGTTCATTCTGCAGGGAATCCCTGCATGTAGTCTATCGAGTGTGATGGTTCGTTTGATGTCACATTGTAAGGCATCAGCGTCGGCTTCGCAGTAAAAGTTAAATACTCCTGAAATCAAATAAAATAGAAACAACGCATTTCGAAACATATAAATAGCTTAGTAATTGAGGTATCGCGTTTTCAGTAACTGAATCTGAATTCTACTAAATCACTAAAAAATCCATCAGCCACTAGAAGCAGTATTTCGCCACTAAAAGGAGGGTAGAAACCACCAGTTCTAGTGGAAAATCCACTAAGTTGGCAACACTAGCCCGGTGCCATGGTGCATTGTCATCCATAAAAATTCCATCTTTGTTTCGGTACCTGAAATTGTAAAATTATGGGGCGAGCTGGAATTTCAAAACAACTCATTAGTGAAGCAAATCGCCTAACAGCAAAACAAGGTAGCCATAAATCTTCAACCAAAGAGCAATGGAAGGATATTTGATAGGATGAGTCTTGTTTCACGCTGTTTCCATCTTCCGACCAAGTCTGCGACCCACGGGTGAACCCCGGTTCAAACAGCTCGCGTCGTCCAGAAGTGGTTTTGGGAGCACGATGATGAATTTTTGCCATCACAGTCACCACATCTCAATATTATTGAGCCTAAGTGGTCTCCTTCCGACAGAAGGGTGCATGATCCATATCCATCCCCATTGTCGTTACGTAAACTTGCCACTTTTTTGCAGGAAGATTTGTATAAGACTACTTGGAAACCATACAGACCCTGTATTTATGCAATCCGAGACGACTGGAAGCTATTTTGAATGCCAATGGTTTTGTTACACTATCAGACTTGGTAATGTGTTGTGTTTCTGGTGTTTCCACATTTTCGTCCACCCCCTGCAGAGTAAGCACGGAGAGCTCTTTTCTCAGTGTTTGTGAAACGTCGCATCGGCCATTTCTATCGTATTGCTAGGAAAACTCACATATGGAAATCGTTCAAAGATTTCTTTAACCTTCACTGAAAATTTTTTTCTCCATTACATATCATAATCGGTATGAATTACATTTCTTTATGTGTCTTCCATGAGAACTGTAATTTCTTCTCACGTTAGTTCGGTATTGAATTCTTTTAATTTGTTTTTAAATGTTGTTTGGTTATCTGTCAGACTTTGAATGTTATTGGGCAAAAGACCAAAAGTTTTGGTGACATCATAATTCAACCCTTTGTGTGACAAAGTCAGGTTTAACCCAGAGTGATGAAGGTCATCCTTTCTTCCAGAGTTGTAGTTATGCACTTCGCTGCTATTTTTTATTTGGGATGGGTTATTAATAACAAATTTCATAAGTGAATATATGTATTGCGAAGGCACTGTGAATATCCCGAGTGTGCAAGGTGATCTTGGGTGGGCTCCAACTATTATTCGGATAACACACTTTTGTGCAATGAATACTTTTTCTCTTAATGATGAATTACCCCAAAATACGATGCCATATGGAAGCAGTGAATGGAAATTGACGTAGTACGCTAATTTATTGATATGTTTATCACCAAAAATTGCAGTAATCCTAAAAGCGTAAGTAGCTGAACATGGCCATTTCAGCAAATCATCAATGTGTTTCTTCCAATTCAATTTCTCATCATTGCACGCACCCAGAAATTTTTGATATTCTGCCTGAGCAACAGACTCCTGTTCATAGTCTATCTTTATCAATGGTGTTGTGCAATTTACTGTACAGAATTGTATATATTGTGTTTTCTCAAAATTTAGTGAGAGTCCATTTGCAGAGAATCACTTTTCTGAAAGACATTATTTACAGTTTCCTCAGCTAATTATTGTTTGTTGGGTGTGATTACTATACTTGTATCACTAGGAAAAAGAACAAGCTTTGCCTCTTCATCAATATAGAGTGGCAAGTCGTTAATATATATTAAGAACAATAAAGGTTCCAAGGCTGAACCCTGTGAGACCCCATCCTTGATACCTTCCCAATTAGAGCACTCTGCTGATTTTTGCAGACTATCTGTATTGTTAATTTCAACCTTCTGCACTCTTCCAGTTAAATATGAATTAAACCATTTGTGCACTGTCCTACTCATACAACAATACTTAAGCTTATCTAGAAGAACTTCATGATTCACACAATCAAAAGCCCTTCAGATATCAAAAAATATTCCAGTGGGTGATGTTCAGTTATTCAGAGTATTTAATATTTGAACAGTGACAGCATATACAACATTTTCTGTTAAAAAGACTTTCTGAAAACCAAACTGACATTTTGTTAGTACTTCATTTTTACAAATCTGTGAACGTACTCCTGAATATATTACTTCTTCAATGATTTTGAATAAATCTGTCAGAAGTGAGACTGGGCGTAGTTATTAGCATCAGACCTATCCCCTTCTTAAGGAATGGTTTAACAAAAGCATATTTCAGTATATCAGTAAGAATGCCCTGTTTCAGTGAGCTACTACACATATGGCTGAGAATCCTACTTATCTGTTGGGAACAAGCTTTTAGTGCTCTATTGGAAATGCCATCAATTCCATATGAGCTTTTACTTTTGAGTGAATTTATTATTTTCCTAATTTCAGTAGGAGCGATGAGTTGAATTTCAATTTTATCAAGTTGCATAGGTATTACCTCTTCCACATACAGCATTGCGTTTTCTGATGAATAGCTGGATACTGTTTTCTCTATAACACTTAAAAATGATTATTAAATATATTTTCTACTTCTGAGTTTTGTTAACAAACTTTTCATCGAGTTTGATAGAAGTATTGTCTTCCTGTGCTCTTGGTTGCCCTGTTTCCTTTTATCAATATTCCAAATTCTTTTAATATTATTAGCAGAGCACTGGACTAGGACAATTGAACAATCTATGAACTTTAACTCGAACTACACTGAAGCACCAAAGAAATTGTATTCAAATAGAGACATATGTAAACAGGTAGGATACGGCGCTGCAGTTAGCAATACCTATAGAAGTGAACAAGTGTCTGACACTGTCGTTAGATCGGTTACTGCTGATACAATGGCAGGTTATCAAGAGTGAAGTGAGTTTGAACGTGATGTATAGTCGACGCACGAACGATGAGACACAGCATCTAGGAGGTAGCGATGAAGTGGGGTTTTCCCATACGACCATTTCTCGAGTGTACCGTGAATAGCAGGAATCCGGTAAAACATCAAATCTCCGACACCACTGCGGACGGAAAAAGATCCTGCAGGAATGGTACCAAGAAAGACTGAAGAGAATCGTTGAAGGTGACAGAAGTACAACCCTTCCGCTAATTGCTGTAGATCTATGCTGGGTCATCAACAAGTGTCAGCGTGGGAACCATTCAACGAAACATCATCGATATGGGCTTTCGGAGCGAAAGTACCCTTGATGACTGGATGACACAAATCTTTACGCCTCGCCTGGGCGCGTCAAAACCGACATTGTAGTGTTGATGACTGGAAACCTGTTACCCGGTCGGACGAGTCTCGTTTCAAATTGTATCGAGCGGGTGGACGTGTACTGGTAAGGACGAAACCTCATGAATACATGGACCCCACAAGTCAGGCTCTGTGATGGTGTGGGGTGTGTGCAGTTGGAGTGCTATGGGATCCCTGATACGTCTAGATACGACTTTGACAGGTGACACGTACGTAAGCATCCTGTCTGATACCTGCATCCATTGATGTCCATTGTCCATTGGGACAGACTTGGGCAATTCCAGGAGGACAATCCAGAATTGGTACAGAGTGGCTCCAGGAACACTTTTCTGAGTTTAAACACTTCGGCTGGCCACCAAACTTCCCACACTTGAACATTATGGAGCATATCTGGGATGCCTTGGAACGTGCTGTTCAGAAGAGATCTCCACCCCCTCATACTCTTACTGATTCATGGTGTCAGCTGCCTCCAGCACTTCTTCAGACATTAGTGGAGTCCATACCACGTCATGCTGCGGCAGTTCTGCATGCTCGAAGGGGCTCTACATGATATTAGGCAGGTGTACCAGTTCCCATGGTTCTTTAGTGTATATACACCCTCATGAGTGGATGCTATACCAAGAGAGTACACTACTGGTCAAAAAATTGCTACACCAAGAAGAAATGCAGATGATAAACGGGTATTCATTGGACAAATATAATATACTAGAACTGACATGTGATTACATTTTCACGCAATTTGGGTGCATAGATAGTAGAGAGGATACAAAATGTAGACTGGCAATTGAAAGGAAAGCGTTTCTGAAGAAGAGAAATTTGTTAACATCGAGTAAAGATTTAAGTGTCAGGAAGTCATTTCTGAAAGTTCTTGTATGGAGTGTAGCCATATATGGAAGTGAAACATGGACGATAAATAGTTTCGACAAGAAGAGAATAGAAGCTTTCGAAATGTGGTGCTACAGAAGAATGCTGAAGATTAGATGGGTAGATCACATAACTAATGAGGAGGTATTGAATAGGATTGGGGAGAAGAGAAGTTTGTGGCACAACTTGACTAGAAGAAGGGATCGATTGGTAGGACATGTTCTGAGGCATCAAGGGATCACCAATTTAGCACTGGAGGGCAGCGTGGAGGGTAAAAATCGTAGAGGGAGACTAAGAGATGAATACACCAAGCAGATTCAGAAGGATGTAGGTTGCAGTAGGTACTGGGAGATGAAGAAGCTTGCACAGGATAGAGTAACATGGAGAGCTGCATCAAACCAGTCTCAGGACTGAAGACCACAACAACAACAACAACAGATCCTGAGAAATCAGTACCAAGAACAACCACCTCTGACCGTAATAACGGCCTTGGTACGCCTGGGCATTAAGTCAAACAAAGCTTGGATGGCGTGTACTGGTACAGCTGCTCATGCAGCTTCAACACGATACCACAGTTCATCAAGTGTAGTGACTGGCGTATTGAGACGAGCCAGTTGCTAGGCCACCATTAACCAGACGTTTTCAGTTGGTGAGAGATCTGGAGAATGTGCTGGCCAGGGCAGCAGTCGAACATTTTCTGTATGCAGAAAGGCCCGTACAGGACCTGTAACATGCGGTCGTGCATTATCCTGCTGAAATGTAGGGTTTCTCAGGGATCGAATGAAGGGTAGAGCTACGGGTCGTAAGACATCTGAAATGTAAAGTCCACTGTTCAAAGTGCCGTCAGTGCGAACAGGAGGTGACCGAGACGTGTAACCCATACCATCACGCTGGGTGATACGCCAGTATGGCGATGACGAATACACGCTTCCAATGTGCGTTCACCGCGATGTCGCCAAACACGGATGCGACCATCATGTTGCTGTAAACAGAACCAGGATTCATCCGAAAAAATGACGTTTTACCATTCGTGCACCCAGGTTAGTCGTTGAGTACACCATCGCAGGCGCTCCTGTCTGTGATGCAACGTCAATGGTAACCGCAGCCATGGTCTCCGAGCTGATAGTCCATGGTGCTGCAAACGTCGTCGAACTGTTCGTGTAGACGGTTGTCGTCTTGCCAACGTCCCCATCTGTTGACTCAAGGATCGAGACGTGGCTGCACAATCCGTTACAGCCATGCGGTTAAGATGCCTGTCATCTCGACTGCTAGTGATACGAGGCCATTGGGATCCAGCACGGCGTTCCGTATTACCCTCCCGAACCCACCGATTCCATATTCTGCTAACAGTCATTGGATCTCGACCAAAGCGAGCAGCAGTGTCGCGATGCGATAAACCGCAATCGCGATAGGCGATAGGTTGCAGTCTGACCTTATCAAAGTCGGAAAAGTGATGGTACGCATTTCTCCTCCTTACACGAGGCATCACAACAACGTTTCACCAGGCAACGCCGGTCAACTGCTGTTTGTGTATGAGAAATCGGTTGGAAACTTTCCTCATGTCAGCACGTTGTAGGTGTCGCCACCGGCGCCAACCTTGTGTGAATGCTCTGAAAAGCTAATCATTTGCATATCACAGTATCTTCTTCCTGTCCCCCGCTGCGGGTTCGGGGGTTAGAATAGGCCAGCGGTATTCCTGCCTGTCGTAAGCGGCGACTAAAAGGAGTCTCAAATGTTTCGGCCTCATGTGATGGTCCCCTCTAGGGCTTGACCTCCATCTTTCTAAATTGTTCCGAAGAGCGAGCCAATTGGGGAAGGGCGCCTTACATGGTGCACTGTATCTGTCGTGCATTGAGACCTTTAGCAGGCTTTCTCGTCGTTGCAATGGTGTCCAGCTCGTTTTCCATCTCTTGGGCGAGGATACGTCCATCGGTGCGATTTCCACGCTGCACTGTGCAGTGTTGCTTTTCGCTGCGACGACGACCTCATACATTTTTGCACCTAAGATCCAGCACGGTAGCCAATCCGTTGTGGTGGGGCCGCCATGTACCCTGTTGTTTGTAGCCCCCTGACAACACAGGGATCGCTCTACTGATGCCTGCGCCGTTAACTCCCCATGTATGCCAAGGAGTAGATGCCCATCTCCCTGGGGCATCAGGACTCCCGGCAATGGCCATCCTGCCAGGTGGCCCTTGCTGTGGCTGGTTGGCGCCCATGGGGAGGGCCCTTGCTCGGAGTAGGTGGCATCAGGGTGGATGACACGCAATGAAGCATGGCACATCATCTCTTGCTGGTGGCCAGCCACCAGCAGTCTCTAAGCGTTCGGGGGCTCATTTTAAAGGTAACGTTTATGACCCCAAATCGTTCCCATCCCTGGCCACACCATGGGAGGAACGAAAGGCAATGAATGACAGTGACATGTATTCGCCCCGGTATCTCGTCTGTAGCAGAGCTGATGGGGAATCCTTTGTCTCTGTGAAGCCTCAGTTCTCTGTAGAGCATTTAGAGGACAAGTTTGGGGAGGTGGAGGGCTTGTCCAAAATGCGCTCTAGGTCAGTTTTGATAAAAACGGCATCCTCCGCCCAGTCACGCAGGTTACTTGGTTGTGACAAGTTGGGGGATGTTGCTGTTACGATCACACCCCATAAGAGTTTAAATATGGTCCAGGGTGTTATTTTCCACAGGGACCTACTTTTGCAGTCTGATGACGAGCTGCGCGCCAACTTAGAGCGTAGAGGTGTTCATTTTGTCTGGCGCGTTCATCGGGGTCCGAGGGACAATCAAGTTGCTACCGGTGCCTTCATATTGGCCTTCAAGGGTGATACATTACCGGAGAAGGTCAAGGTGACGGTCTACCGTTGTGACGTCAAGCCCTATATCCCTCCCCTGATGCGGTGCTTGAAGTGCTGGAAGTTCGGCCATATGTCTTCCCGCTGCACTTCCAGCCTCACATGTCGAGATTGCGGACGCCCATCTGATCCCGATACTCCATGTGCTCCGCCTCCCATCTGTATCAACTGTGGAGAGCCTCATTCACCTTGCTCGCCAGACTGCAGGATCTTACAGAAAGAACGCAAAATCATGAAATATAAGACCCTGGATCGACTGACTTACACTGAGGCTAAGCAGAAATTTGAACGGCTACATACCATGTGCATGATGGCATCTTATGCCTCAACTGTCACTCCTGCTCCAGCCCCTTTAGCTGCACCACAAACAGTCACCTCTCAGAGTCAGAGGACCTCACCTGCCCCCTTGACGATGGGGGCCCCTTCTCTCGCTGTTGCTCCCACACCATCTACCTCGGGAGCAGCACCCACTAAACCACCGGGGACACCAGTCCCCACTTCTAAGCCGGAGAAGCGTAAGTCTTCTTCGGCTTCTCTCGCTTCCCAGGTTCCTACCAGTGGCACAGCAGACACCAACCAGTGGCTGAAGAAGCCACAGGTCGCTGGTCGTCGAGCTTCGCGATCATCTTCGGTCTCGGAGAATGACTCCAATAAGCCCTCTCAACAACGACAACCAAAGGAACAGCGAGAGAAAACGACATTGAAGACCCGTAAGACCAAGGCACCTGCGGTGGCACCTACTCCACCGCTACCTACAATGTCTGCGTCTGAGGATGCGGTGGAGATTCTTGCGTCCGCTGAGGACCTCGATCTCGCCGGTCCCTCAGACTCAATGGATAGCACTTGCACGGGTGCTCCATCGGAGGCACAGGTGACCCAGAGGCGTAATCTGCCTTCCCAGTCCCGTCACGCCTTTCTCAGCCATGGACAATTCCATCCTCCAGTGCAACTGCAGCGTTTTCTTCCACCATCTAGCTGAGCTCCGCCAACTTATCAGCCTTCACCCTTTCTTCTGCATTACTCTTCAGGAAACTTGGTTTCCAGCAATGCAAACCCCCACCCTCCGTGGCTATCGGGGTTATTATAAGAACCGGGCAGCTTATGAAAGGGTGTCTGGTGGCGTCTGCATACATGTCCTTAACTCTCTTCATAGCGAGTCTATCCCTCTACAAACAGCTTTAGAGGCTGTCGCTGTTCGGGTGTGGACGCCACAGGCTGTTACCATCTGCAGTCTTTACCTTCCACTGGATGGTGATGTCGCGCAGCATGTCCGGGCTGCGCTGATAGCCCAATTGCCGCCACCTTTCTTATTACTGGGCGACTTCAACGCCCATAACCCTCTGTGGGGTGGGTCAGTGGCGACAGGTCGAGGTGCCACCATTGAGCATTTATTGGCACAGCTCGATCTTTCGCTGTTAAATGATGGTTCCTTCACACTCTTCAATGTGGCGCATGGCACGTACTCCGCCATTGACCATTCGATCTGCAGCCGGCCGGCCGAAGTGGCCGTGGGGTTAAAGGCGCTGCAGTCTGGAACCGCAAGACCGCTACGGTCGCAGGTTCGAATCCTGCCTCGGGCATGGATGTTTGTGATGTCCTTAGGTTAGTTAGGTTTAACTAGTTCTAAGTTCTAGGGGACTAATGACCTCAGCAGTTGAGTCCCATAGTGCTCAGAGCCATTTGAACCATTTTTTGATCTGCAGCCCTAGCCTCTTATCATCTGTCCAATGGAGAGTGCACGACGACCTGTGTGGTAGTGACCACTTTCCGATCTTTCTGTCACTGCCACAGCGTCAGTCTTCTGGGCGTCCTTGCAGGTGGGCAATGAATAAGGCTGACTGGGACTTGTTTTCCTCCATTGACGCTATCAAGCCTCTCTCTAATGATGGCATTGATGCGGTGGTTCAATCGGTCACCACGGGCATCGTTACTGCAGCCGAATCTTCCATTCCCAGTTCTTCTGGGTCCCCTCGGCGGCGGACTGTGCCTTGGTGGTCACCTGAGATCGCTCAAGCGATTAAAGATCGCCGGCGGGCACTCCAGCGTCACAAGCGACATCCCTGCATTGAACACCTCATTTCCTTCAAACGTCTGCGTGCGCGGGCCAGCCGCCTTATCCGCCAACGCAAGCAGGAGTGCTGGGAGCGGTATGTGTCCACCATTGGCCTCCATGTCTCTCCATCGCAGGTCTGGGCCAAGATCCGACGCTTCTATGGTTCTCGGACCCCTGTCAGCGTCCCTGCGCTCTCACTGAATGGAGCAGTTTGTACAGACTCCGACGAAATTGCCAACCGCTTGGCAGAGCATTTTGCTCTGAGTTCCGCTTCTTCCAATTACCACCTGGCCTTCCGCTCCATTAAAGAGCGGATGGAACGTCGGAGCCTTTCTTTTCGCACCCACCATTCTGAATCCTACAATGCTCCATTCAGTGAGTGGGAATTTCACAGTGCCCTTGCCGCTTGCCCTGATACCGCTCCTGGGCCAGATCGCATCCACTGTCAGATGCTGAAACACCTTTCAGTGGACTGCAAGCGACGCCTCCTCGATCTTTACAACCGTCTCTGGGTCGAGGGTGAGTTTCCGTCACAATGGCGGGAAAGCATTGTCATCCCCTTTTTGAAACCGGGCAAGAGCCCTTTGGAGGTGGACAGCTACCGCCCCATTAGCCTCACCAACGTTCTTTGCAAGCTTCTCGAATGGATGGTGAGCCGGCGCTTGAATTGGGTACTGGAGTCTCGGGGCCTTCTGGCTCCGTCTCAGGGTGGGGTCCGTAAAGGCCGATCCGCCACCGACAATCTGGTGAGTCTGGAGTCGGCCATCCGTGCTGCCTTTGCCCGCCGTCAGCACCTGGTCGCTGTCTTTTTCGACATGTGGAAGGCGTACGATACGACATGGCGTCATCACATACTTTCTACGCTTCATGGGTGGGGTCTTCGGGGCCCTCTGCCGATTTTTATCCGAAATTTTCTGTCGTATCGTACCTTCCGCGTGCTAGTCGCAGCCTCCCATAGTTCCTTCCGAGTCCAGGAGAACGGGGTACCACAGGGATCTGTCCTCAGTGTCTGCCTGTTTTTAATCGCAATAAACGGGCTCGCTGCGGCGGTGGAAAATTCTGTCTCCGCTTCCCTGTATGCTGACGACTTCTGCCTTTACTACTGCTCTACTGGTATTGCAGCTGTTGAACGTCAGCTACAGGGCGCTATCCGCAAGACGCAGTCTTGGGCTGTAGCGCATGGTTTTCAGTTTTCGGCTGCCAAGACCCGCGTTATGCATTTCTGCCGGCGCCGAACAGTCCATCCTGAGCCGCGGCTTTATCTTGCCGACGAACTCCTTGCTGTGGTGAAGACCCACAGGTTTTTGGGTGTAGTTTTTGATGCCTGACTGACTTGGCTGCCTCATATTCGGCAGCTGAAACAGGCGTGTTGGCGGCATCTAAATGCGCTGAGATGCTTGAGCCACACCCGCTGGGGCGCCGACCGATCTACCCTGTTACGGCTCTACCAGGTGTTAATCCAGTCTCGTCTGGATTATGGGAGCCTGGCTTATGGCTCAGTATCCCCATCTGCGCTGCAAGTACTGGACCCAATCCTACACAGCGGAATACGCCTTGCCACTAGTGCTTTCCGGACCAGCCCAGTGGATAGCATACTTGCGGAGGCAGGTGTCCCTTCATTGCGGTTCAGGCGCCAAAATTTACTGGCCGCTTATGCTGCCCATGTTTTTAGCTTGCCCGGGCATCCAAACTATCGTCTCCTGTTCCCGCGATCGGTCGTCCATCTGCCAGAACGTCGGCCCCGGTCAGGTTGTACGATCGCAGTCCGCGTCAAAGAGCTTACCTCCGGACTTACAGTTTTCACTGTTCCACCTCCTTTTCGGGCCACTTTGCGTACACCCCCATGGTGTGTTCCTCGCCCTTGCCTTCGGCTCGACTTGGCACAGGACCCGAAGGACTCAGTCCCTCCAGAGGCCTTCTGCCGCCGCTTTTATTCCATCCTGGCCACGTATCAGGGCTCTGACGTTGCTTACACTGACGGTTCGATGGTTGCTGGTCGTGTCGGTTATGAGCTAACTCTAGGGGACCATTCTGAACAACGTTCCTTGCCGGCTGGCTGCAGCGTTTACACTGCTGAGCTGGTCGCCATCTTTCGAGCCCTAGGGTATATCCGCTCCTGCTCAGGTGAGTCCTTCGTGATCTGTGGCGATTCCCTGAGCGGTTTACGAGCCCTCGTTCTTGTCTGGTGATGGCTATCCAGGAGTCCCTGCATGCTCTTGGCCGTTGCGGCCGCTCTGTGGTCCTTGTGTGGACCCCCAGTCATGTCGGTATCCCGGGCAATGAACATGTTGACCGCCTGGCGAAAGAGGCCACCAGGCAACCATCTCTGGATGTTGGCCTCCCAGAGACTGATTTGCGAGCGGTCCTCCGCCGAAAAGTTTTTGCGCTTTGGGACGCTGAATGGCGCTATCGGATCACGCCCAATAAACTCCGTGCCATTAAGGAGACGACGACTGTATGGCTGTCATCCACGCGAGCCAACTGCAGGGACTCAGTCGTCCTTTGTCGGCTCCGCATTGGCCACTCCCGGCTGACACACAGTTACTTACTGCGTCGGGAGGACCCTCCTCTGTGTCGCTGCGGGGCTGCTTTGACAGTGGCCCACATTTTGTTGGCCTGCCCCCTTTTAGATGTGGTCAGGCAGACATTTGCGCTGCCTGATACGCTCCCTGCCCTTTTAACTGATGACCCTGCTATGGCTGGCTTAGTTTTACGTTTTATTCGGGCTGGGGTTTTTTATCATTTAATATGAGTGTTGATGTGTATTGTTTTGTGTTGATTCTGGCCTTTAGCCTACTGTTTTAAACTGAGTTTTTAATGTGTTCTCGGTGGTTGGCTTTTCCTTTTTTATTCTATGGTCGGTCAACCACTGTCACACTCCGTGTGATTTTAATTTGTTATGTCTGTTCTTTGTCTGAGTTTTTCTTGTCCTGTGTTGTCTGTTGTTTCTATTATCCGTTTTTTACTCTGTGTGGTAGTTTTTAAGTTTTGGAACAAGGGACCGATGACCGTTGCAGTCTGGTCCCTCTAATCCCACAAACCAACCAACCAACCTTCTTCCTGTCGGTTAAATTTCGCGTCTGTAGCACGTCATCTTCGTGGTGTAGCAATCTTAATGGCCACTAATGTATTATGTCTACCTGTGTTGTCGACCACAGTACTGCTGTAGACTATTAGTAGAACTACCCTTCAGCCAGTTTTTCAGCCAGCACAGCTACCGAGAAGAAGAGAAGAGGCTTATGCACAAAGAAGCAGGTTTGTTCCAAGTGGAAGGAAAGGAATTGAGGTGAATGTGCGGAAGAAATGATAATAAACACTTGCATTGACGTGTATCACAAAACGTATTATTTGACACGAATACATTTTCGACACTGCAGTGACAAATCCGTTTGCTGGTGTTGTGCGAAGTATTCTGTTTCGCTGCTCGTGCGCACACGGCCCGTTCAGGCCGTGACGTCTAGGAGTCGGCGATCCTGGTGAAGTAGGGCAGAGTGTTGAGCGGCGCGGAGTAGTCGTAGAGCCAGCGCGGGCCGCGCACCGTGGGGTGCTCGGGGTCGGCCTCGTCCCGCCAGGTGCCCGCCGGCAGGTAGACGTCACGCGCGACGGCGCCCTCGTCCAGCACCGGCGCCACCAGCAGGTCCTCGCCCAGCAGGAACTCTGCGCACAAGGACACACAGAGCGCTGCGTGACAGGGGCAGGTGTCGTAACATTTACCAGAATACTATCGCCTGACTGGAAGTGACCAAGCGACAAATCAGTACCTAGAATGAAATTTTCACTCTACAGCGGAGTGTGTGCTGATATGAAACTTTCTGGCAGATTAAAACTGTGTGCCGGACCGAGACTCCAACTCGGGACCTTTGCCTTTCGCGGGCAAGTGCTCTACCAACTGAGCTACCCAACCACGACTCACGCCCCGCCGTTACAGCTTTACTTCTGCCAGTACCTCGTCTCCTACCTTCCAAACTTCACAGAAGCTCTCCTGAGAACCTTCCAGGACTAGCACTCCTGAAAGAAAGGATATTGCGGAGACATGGCCTAGCCACAGCCTGGGGGATGTTTCTAGAATGAAATTTTCACTCTACAGCGGAGTGTGCGCTGATATGAAACTTCCTGGCAGATTAAACTTCCTTTCTTTCAGGAGTGCTGGCCCTGCAAGGTTCGCAGGAGAGCTTCTGTAAAGTGTGGAAGGTAGAAGACGAGATACTGGCAGAAGTAAAGCTGTGAGAACGGGGCGTGAGTCGTGCTTGGGTAGCTCAGTTGGTAGAGCACTTGCCCATGAAAGGCAAAGGTCCCGAGTTCGAGTCTCGGTCCAGCACACAGTTTTAATCTGCCACAAAGTTTCAAATCAGTACCTGTTGACGGTACAGCATCGCTAAGCTGCTGACATTGTACCCAGTGATCCTACCGAAAAAATTAAGCGGTGAAGAGGGGAACTTGCAAATGGTTCAAATGGCTCTGAGCACTATGGGATTTAACTATTGAGGTCATCAGTCCCCTAGAACTTAGATCTGCTTAAACCTAACCAACCTAAGGACATCACACACATCCATGCCCGAGGCAGGATTCGAACCTGCGACCGTAGCGGTCGTGCGGTTCCAGACTGTAGCGCCTAGAACCGCTCGGCCACTCCGGCCGGCGGGGAACTTGCAACTGGTGTGTTGTCGGGTAAAGACTAAACAACTCCCAATGAGCTGTTAAATAAAGACCTGAACTGTCATCCAATTGGGAAGGTGATCTGATCACAAGTGTTTTTAGAAATAATGACATTCGAATACATTTGCTTAATGTATAGCGGGCGATCAAAAAATTTCCTTCTGAAAGAGTTGCCGCAACGTAGCGGGTCCCCGGTGTGGGTATACAGGGTGAACATTAATAAATCCGACAAACCGCAGGGTCGGTATCCTGTCTGGAAATGGAGGATAGAGGTCCTACGAACATGTGTCCTGAAATGTGTCACTGCCACGGTAGAAAGCGATAACGAATGAAAGTTCCTCTCGCTGTGGCCGAGCCGTTCTAGGCCCTTCAGTCCGTAACCGCGGTGCTGCTACGGTCGCAGGTTCGAATCCTGCCCCGGGCATGGATATGTATAATGTCCTTAGGTTAGTTACGCTTAGGTAGTTCTAAGTCTAAGGGACTGATGACCTCAGATGTTAAGTCCCATAGTGCTCAGAGCTATTTGAAAGTTCCTCTGACCAGGTGCCATTTGTTCCTTGTGTGCTGAAGGCTGTGTGATTGACGCAGTTCTGTAACCAGCATAATGGTCCGGTATTCGTGGCGGGATCAAGCCAAAATAGTCGAATCCCTGCCCGCATGCTGATGCTGAATCAGTCCTGATGAGACCCCTCAACCACTCCCTGAGGATTGTTTGTAGTCCACAGATGACCATTATGCAGATTAACGATGCCAATTCTGGTAAACGATCTTCGTCGGTAAAGAGATGTGTGTGTGTGTGTTGGGGCTTATAGGCGCTCAACGTTGAGGTCATCAGCGCCCTGACACGCATTAAAAGGAACGAATGTGCACAGACCTAATAAAACTGAAGCACACACGCATAGAAGGCAGGAAAAGAAGGAAAATGCTACATAAGAGGATTGATGATAGAAATCCAATAGTTGTGATGGTCTGGTGCAAAAACCATCGACAAAATCGTTCCCTTCGGGTGAAATCCGCTGCTGTTAAACCATGCAGTCGCGGCAGGTTGTACGGATAGTAGCGGCTGTCATGCAGGGGACACACAATCGTGCTTTGGTATACACTACCTTGGCGGGCCACTTCCCTAGAGCTTGTACTAGGGTTTGTTTCAATATCGCGTAGTACTCGAACCTCGAAATCTGGTGTACGGAGAGTCCGCCGCCTCCCTGCACGTTCTTCTGTCTGAAAGGATCCTCGATCACACGAACGCCCAAAAAGGGCCTTGAAATGTTGCTTGATGTGGTTGGTGTCTGTGAGGGTACTTGTTTTGGTATAGCCGTGCTGCCTCTCGACATTTCTTCATCGGTTTGGCCGTAAACAAACACCATCTCGGCTTGTTCCCTACATAAATACCAGACCATTCTGCAGCTTACAGCCGGGAGGGATTAGGCGAGCGGTCTAGGGCGCCGCAGTCATGGACTGTGCGGCTGGTCCCGGCGGAGGTTCGAGTCCTCCCTCGGCCATGGGTGTGTGTGTTTGTCCTTATGGTACTTTAGGTTAAGTAGTATGTAAGCTTAGGGACTGATGACCTTAGCAGTTAAGTCCCATAAGATTTCACACACATTTGAACATTTTTGCTGCTTACAGTACGCTGCGTCAATCATGCAGCCTGTAGCACACAGGAAACACACGGCATGTGGTAGGAAATTGGAAATTTGTTATGAGTTCCTATGGAGCCAAACTGCTGGGGTCATTGGCCCTAAGTTCCTATGGGACCAAACTGCTGGGGTCATTAGCCCCTAGGCTTACACACTACTTAATCTAACTTAAACCAACTTATGCGAGGACAACACACACACCCAAGCCCTAGAGAGGACTCGAATCTCAGATGGGGGGAACCGCGCGAACCGTGACAAGGCGCCTAAGACCTCGCGGCTACCCCGCGCGGCTCTTAGTCAGAGAAAGTGTTATTAGTCAGTGATATCTACCGTGAAAACGATGCATTTCCGGACACATGTTCATTGGAACTTTTTCCCCCTTCCACACAGGAATCCGTTCCTGCAGTTTTTATGTTTTATTAATGTTTACCCTGTATATGCCCCGACATGTAGAAAGGGAATTAGAGTGGCATTCTTGTCTTTCCGGCGTGTGTGCGATAAATGAGGAAACGTGAACTATAGCGACGTCATTACCAAATGCGTCCAAACAGGATGAACGTGTTGTTATTCTTTTCTTGGCTGTCGAAAGACAAACACCGGTAGACATCTATCGGAAAATGGAGGATGTTTATGGGGCAGCACGCCTGTCGAAACCACCGTTGTAGAATGGTGCGCCAAGTTCCACGTCGGTCGCGATTCAACACAAGACGTCGGTCAGTCTGGACGTTACGCAGAAGTTACACCAACTGAAGTGTGAGTCAGTCGAGCACCCGTCGTCCTGATCTCTCTGCATGCGATGATCACGCCTTCTGTCCCTGAAAAAGGCATTCAAGCGACGACAGTTAATGTTGCACTAGGATGTGCAAGAGGCAGTTACGTACTTCTTCATTCAGTGGGTCACGGCATTTTACCAAACGGGTCTCTTGAACCTGGTGCGTCGCTGGGAGGATTGCCTGGATGCTCACGTCGGTTTTACCCGATTGCCATACCGACTCTATTGTACGACCTTCGAACGGACACTGTTCTATCGCACCTTGTAGCTATAACGGAAATGCATTTTGTATAGTTGGGTATTGAAACATCGAACAATAGGTCATCATTCATCAAGAACGTATACAAAAGTAGTATAATGTGTGTGCTTTCATTTTATAGCAAAGCCTTGATAAGATGGTGATCTCTCGTACATGCAGTCGCTGAATTTGGACTTGAAAGGAATATTTATCGTAACACTTCGTTATACGGTGTAGATCAGTACATAATTTAAGAACCAAATCTAGAAACAATATTGCAAATAGGGGACTTCTCGCTATGATGTGTTCCACGGAACATCTCACTAACATTTCAGAACACTCTACATTTCATTCAGAAATCAGCAGTCTTCCGAAACAGCATCCATCGACTTACCTACCGCCGCTTCTAACCTTGGTCTGTGCGAATAACTGGGTATTTATTGCTGTTGGCGTGCATGGTAGATATACTTAATTCAGTAAACTGATCGTGCAGTATCTGAGCGTAGATGTGACGAATCCTACAGAAACAGGTGTGAACAAGATGGGGCCATGGGATCATGTAGCTATGTTACGTAAGATAATAAATGAAACAACTTATATTAAACGAAATATTCGTAATTCAGAGCAAATGCGTGAGCATTCTCAAACCACTGCAGTTAATTCAGAAAGCCCACATGGCTTCTTAATGTATCTAACGCAAAGCACGTCTCTCGAGAAGACTAACCAGATTACGTATTCTCAATGGACGACGGCTAGTACTGCAGTAAATCGTTTACAATGAATTAAAGGGTTACAAGTTTGAATATACAACGAGAAGTATTGAGAACATACTTCTCGATCAGCTTTCATTTCACGAAAAGTGAGAAAACTATGAGCTTCGTTTCAAAATGCGAAAGGATACCACTGCTTCCGTATGCTAAGAGATCGCAAAATAAAGGTGCGAATATTTAGCAGGCACGTCGGAAATAAGCTAAATGTCGCCTAGCTGGCACAATGGCAAGTAATTGGAAAGATCTCACTCTTAATATTCATCAGTGTAGATCTCCGAACCATCTCGCATCGACAGGCACAGTAAGCTACAGAATCGACGAGACTGCCTCCGAAACAGAAAACGTGGAACAGAATGGCAGTTCGTACAGAAATATATCGGTACGTGGTTCCACATCCGCGATCTTTTCCCACTGGCTGATGGCCTTCGCAGCCCAGCAAAGATACAAGCATACTCCAGAGGCGGCTCAAAGAGACAGACCAAGGAGCTTCTTTCTGCTAAGCGAAGCTCGTCGTAGCATACACAAGCAAATCTTGCAAAGTTAATCACACGATTTAGGAAAAGCAATAATCTTTCTTTCTCTCTTTTGCTACTGCCTTTATCCCTCAGTGTGCGCAGGGTCGGCAGGGTCAAGGACGGATTTTCCATGGTTAATTTTTAAGGGATGGCCGGATGCCCTTCCTGCCGCCACTCCATACTCCCTGGGACGGAATTAGTGTACCCCTTAGTCTGCATCTAGTGTAAATCGTGAAATAGTGTGAATGTGTTTCAAATGTCTGTGAGTCGTGTAGCTGAGGCGGAACGTGGGGACCAGCCCGGTATTCACCTAGTAGAATGTGGAAAACCGCCTAAAAACCACATCCAGGCTGGCCGGCACACTGGCTGTCATCGTTAATCCGCCGGGCGGATTCGATCCGGGGCCGGTGCGCCTACCCGAGTCTAGGAAGCAGCGCGTTAGCGCTCTCGGCTATCCTGGCGGGTTTAGGAAAAGCAATCATATTGTAGGCAAAAAATGAAACTGCAAATAAAGAGACGATTTTCATATTTTGGCTCTTTCCTTTCCTAGTACATCATACGTTAGGTAACATTCACTTGTTCCGCAAAATTATGGTACAGAAGCCGCAAGTGAAAGTCCGTCAGTGCGATCCCCTGCAATATTTGGTCGAGGTCGCTGAAAATGAAATGACGTTTTGACAGACTGCGGATTAGTTCACAGATGAGCATGTGATTGCAAGATTATTTTTTGCTCTATCCTAGTCAGTTAATGTCTTTATAAGGGAAAAATCAGGTGTTCCATGTATGTACCTTTAATGAGGAAGTCGCCTTGGTGAACAAAGATTTTGGTAGAATTCTCGTACATTATCTTTACACTACAATACTCGCCGTTATGAATAATTACTGTACAAATCTGGTGAAAGAAAGTTTATACTGCAGAATGCATGTCTGCTTGTTGCAAACTGGTGTACCTCCGACACGCGTGATAATCAGCGTCGTACTATAGAGCGTGCCACACCCACGCGCCAGGCAGTCTCAGCGTGGAGCCACCCACAGTGCGGTCAGCCGCCTCCCATATGACGAGCGTACCACAACTATACTTTATACTTCCGCTACGAGACATTCACATAAGTCATTCATCCGCCAATAGTTACATCTGCCACCACAGACAGCGCTTGGTCCCAGAACTATTTGATGCATCACCAAATGGACCGCAGTCTCAGATTCAAAGGCCGAGTGCAGGATTTCAGCAGCCACACGGTCCCTCGGATAGTTCCAGGTATGATTCAGTTGCCTCCAGTCACCTGCAGTTCTATTTCCATTAGCTTACAGCTGCTTACAATGACTATTCAGTTCCAATCTGAAATCATCAGTTGTCGACCAGTTACAGTCGTCAGACAGTTAACACCGGATGCCATCCCACTGATGGCGTGCTCCAAGGCCTCGTTCTGTCTCCTGTCCTTTATCTCCTCTACACTGCTGATTTGCCCAAACCAACCCCACCCGTACTCCATCTCCTTCAGTATGCTGATGACACCACATCTCTCACCCCCTAACCTACACTCCAGAAATACCAACAGTCCCTCCAAATCCACCGTGATCAGTTTACCTCCTTATTTTAACAATGGTTCCTCAAGATCACCCCTCCAGAAGCCAGGCAATAATTGAAAGAACCACCCACACTTTCCCTCTTAATGATATTTACCTTATGATTTATTCACAATCCTGTGCAGTTAACTTGTATACTAAAACATCTTGGACTGACCCTCGACTAGCAACTATTGCGGAAACCAGCGTGTACTAACCAACAGAAAGTAACAAATAAACTAGAACTACCATCTGGCCTAACCTGGTGATTACACCTCTCAACTATTCTCCATCCAAGAAAACCTTGATCTGACCCACCCTCTACTATGCAAATTTTACTTGGATATCCACCCCGACCAAAGTTCTATAAATCCCTCCACATCCTCGAACGCCATGCTCTCCTTCTCACTTTCCATATCCGTTTAGCTTCCTCCATGTGTATCCTCTACCATCTCATCAAATTCCCTCTCTTCCTCAACCACATCGAACACCTCAACTCCTCTGCTACCTGTAAACTAGATCCCAATAGCCTCGTTGTCTCCCCTCTGATCACCAACCGCAGTACACTGCCGCACCTCTACAAAACAACACACACTACATAACCTATCTAAACGCAACTTCAACCTACTCCCTCTCACAGACAATGAGATCCGTCCCGATAATTATCGCTCCTACCAATTTTAACTCTTCCCCTCCAATCACAGTCCACACCGGGCTCCCCTCTTTTTCCGTCTCCACTAATCCCCGTCGCTTTCCTCTTTAAACCACTACCCTAAACATGCAGCAAACTCTTCCCCACCCTCTGTCTCTCTTATCTTCTGTAGTCACAGTATCCATCCCAACACCTACCTCCATAGTTCCCGTCCCATCAGACTATCTTTTTCTAACCACACACCTCAACCGTATGGAACTTCTTCTCTCGTCTCGAAATGCTCCTTCGCCGTGCGGGTCCTTCAGATGTTAAGTGAATGTGGAGTGTTTCTTCTTAGAATAATTTCATCAATAACTGCTGTGTTTTTAATATGTTCATGTTTTCATTTTTTAGCTGTTAGTTGTTTGATTTTTTAATTTAAAAAAGAAAACAGTCTTAACATTTTTGTGTTGAGGGAAAAAAAACAGAAAGCCATCCTATTTATTGTTCTTGAAATCATGTGTTAATAACATTTCTTCTCATTCGGCTGGGTGGGTGGGTGGGGGGATGAAACGAAAATAAAGAAAAATATCCGTGTGCCGAACACTAATCGAAGTGTTTAGCAAGTAAGAGACTGAATTTATAAACTCTCTAACTGTAGTCTATACTGAACCTCAGTCACATTAATTAGTAATCATTTATTGTGTCAGCCTAGATTACATTTGTAAATTTACATCAGTGCTATAGTGCTATACCTCCTCGCAAAACAAAAGCTGAGTACATTTTGATATACATTATTTTAATAGCTTGTTGTTCTTGTTTCTCATATGTTGCTCCAGTGGTTCAGTTTCACATATGTTCGCCTGTGTCGTGACCAGTGTACTACCTTACAGCCTTGCAAATCTGCAGCTGGGGGTTTCCTTCCTGCTGCCTTTGTGTTGGACAACTCTATCACATAAACGAAATAAAGTCACGTGCTTATGGGGACGTGTTAATGTAGGAAGCAAAATACGTTTGTCTGTACGTTAAATCTATTCGCAATTGTGAATAAGGACAATCATGAACAGTAGAATAGAATGACGACAATGAAAATTTGTGCCGGACCGGGACTCGAACCTGGATTTCCCGCTTATCGGGCGAGCGGTCGCCTTACCATTTAGCTATCCAGACGGGATCCACAGCCAGGCCCAAACTTCCATATGTAGCCACCATTTGTCGGTGGTGGTTAATGAACATACAGTGCAGAGGAAAGTTCACTGGAGTGGAGACAGAAAAACTAGGTTAGAAGAAAGCAGCATGCGATACCTGAGTCGATGGTGTGCGCTACAGAGTCGCTCGGGTCGACCCACCAGACGGGCAGGTTGACCGGCGTGCCGTCGGCCGCCGCCTTCTGCAGGAGCTGTTCGATGACCGGGGCGTACTGGGCGCGAAGCTCCATCAGGCTGCGGCATATCTCCAGCGTCTGCAACACGGCCGGCGGTCACGGGTCAGGGGCCCTATTCTGTATCGTTCATACCGATCCGTGCAGTAGGTTAGTCTCGGTAGTGACGTCATTTTCGGTTCTTTATCGAAATATCCTATTCAGTAAGCTTCTGAGACTTGTTACCGATTTTACGACAATTGTACCGAGATGTTTTGGATTTCGATCTGGCCCTGTCGATCGGTGAGCTGTGGTTTATGTACACCTATAATTTGTTATTTTAAACATATTTAGCGGTTTTAGCTTTGGATTTAGTAATTGTGTTACTAAAGAATCACCAGAGGACGCATCCGGTTATAAAGTGAGTTCGTAATTGACTATTTTCCTTTGTTAGAAATATGGTTAGGTTAGGTTGTTACTGTGATTGATTACATCAAAAAAAAAGTTTTCGGTCAATATTTTCTCAAAATACGTGTTATTTTTATGCAAATAAGAGTTTAAAGATCATTAAATATCAAGACATCGGCTCTGCTAACGTATATTACATGTGTGTGAACTGACGTTACTAGTGCCTTTGCGTACTTTTTCCCACAAATGGGTTAGCTAGTAATTATCGAAACGTGTTTGCAACTTTGTAACAATGGAAAGCAATTATGTGAAACCTGATATTTGAAACCTTCCGAACTATCACGCATTTATGACTTACGCAGCACCGTTTGACAACGAAGTCAGCCTACGTTCCTCTACAGTCCACACAGTACTACAAAAATTGAGTATCCGTCGTTTGGAGCGGCCAGACACCTCACTCTCTTCAGCAACGCATGCAGACAACATTTACACACACCTCACACATACAGAACATTGTAATTTTTGTCTGGGACATCGTTCTCAAAGCAGGACAACAGTCAAAAAAAAGAAAGAAACAAAAAGAAAAGAAAAGCGGTTAGCGCGCGGGACTGCGATACAAAGAGCGCACTTCCTCAGTAATCATTTCGTGATTTCTGTGTGTTTAAAATACCAAATATTGTTGGAGATGAAATTCCTGTTAGTGAAACAACCGACAGTGACCTTTATATTTTTTCTTGTCAGAAATAATACACAATTTTTTCCGAATATATAGCGATTTCCGAGTATGCGGTTAGACAGGAATCTAAGAGCACAACTTAAATTACTGGGAATGTAACTAGAAGCAGTCATCTTCATAATCTTGCTTGTCGCAAGTGTTTATCTGCGATCCAATCCTCAGTCACAGTAGACAGAGATGAAACGTCTCTGCCGTAATATTTTTAGACTGTAGCACCATATACGAAACATTTTCATTCATGAGATGCATGTTATAAACTTCGACAAACTGCAGGAGCTCCCGATAACACGTTTTTTTTTTTTCAATTTTGTTTTTAAGACCCAAATCGTTGACGTATCATATAGGGAAGTGGGCTACTTAATCATTTGGATCTCTAGGAGCGAGTTATAACCACATTCTGTTTTATCTTCTTATTCTTTGAAACTCTCAGAACCAATTTTTCGGGTTTTTTTATAGATGTATTCGTACAATGTGGTACCAAACACTATTCCTAACTCATTTTTCGAAACGTAAAATCCAAAACACGATGTCAGTGTGAATGAGAATAAGACGACATAATGCGGCATTTACGACAATCTGCAGAATACAGTCAAATACGCTATCGTTATTATGCATGCATGGAAACATGTGGTCAGAGAAACTGTAAAAATTTCTATGCATTTTATCTGAGAATCATAGAAATGGATATACTGCTCCTGACACTGTTAAAGAGGAGGCAAGGGCGATGAAGGCGGGCACGTCAGTTCGATGGAATGCGGCGTCATGTGTTATGGCAACGTAAATGCAATTTTCGGTACTTGGAAGAATAGTGCGCCTGTGTCGTCTGCTAGCCGATTTGTGTTCGTGGCGCTGTGAGTGCTGCAGTGCGCACGCGCGAATCTGCGACCGCTTGCTTCTGATTGGCTTGCGCGACACAAACCGACAACAGTACTTCGGTTCTCTAGACCCGAACTGTATGGCTACCGAAATGCACACTGAACAATTCAGGGACTCGAATTCAAGTACTAGACCGTTCGGTGCTCTTGAGTACCGAAACGATCGGCACAATGGCGGAAAGATACAGAATAGGCACCTAGACTGGTCACCGACCTCGCCCGGAGGAACTCGGCAGCAAAATCGACGTTGGAAAATGCTAGCTATTCTCTTTTTGCGGAAAACAATCCGAGTGCCGCGTAACTATTACCTCTCAACTGTGGTTTCAATCACTGAATCTAGAGCCCTATTCCTCGACGAGTAAGTTTCACACAGTTTCGACCCAGGCCCGCAGAAATCATTAAATAAGAGAGGGAGGGTAAATACGAGATGCGGGGAGAGGTACTACCCTTCCGGTGTTTTGGAGAGGCGCAGCAGTATCAGTTCTGGAGTCACGCTGTGGGAGCCGTCGGCTTAGACACGGGTTCCCAGGTAGATGCCGTGTTTCTTGACTTCCGCAAGGCGTTCGATAGAGTTCCTCACAGTCGTTTAATGAACAAAGTAAGAGCATATGCACTATCAGACCAATTGTGTGATTGGATTGAAGAGTTCCAAGATAAAAGAACGCAGCATGTCATTCTCAATGGAGAGAAGTCTTTCGGAGTAAGAGTGATTTCTGGTGTGCCGCAGGGGAGTGTCATCGGACGGTTGCTATTCACAATATTCATAAATGACCTTGTGGATAACATCGGAAGTTCACTGAGGCTTTTTGCGGATGAAGCTGTAGTATATCGAGAGATTGTAACAATGGAAAATTGTTCTGAAAAGAAATGCAGGAGGATCTGCAACGAATTGACGCATGGTGCAGGGAATGGCAATTGAATCTCAATGTAGACAGGTGTAATGTGCTGCGAATACATAGAAAGAAAGATCCTTTATTATTTGGCTACAATACAGCAGGTCAGCAACTAGAAGCAGTTAATTCTATAAATTATCTGGGAGTAGGCATTAGGAGTGATTTAAAATGGAACGACCATATAAAATTAATCGTCGGTAAAGCAGATGCCAGACTGAGATTCATTGGAAGAATCCTAAGGAAATGCAATCCGAAAACATGGGAAGTAGGTTACAGTACACTTGTTCGCCCACTGCTTGAATATTGCTCACCGGTGTGGGATCCGTACCAGATACGGTTTATAGAAGAGAGAGAGAAGATCCAACGGAGAGCAGCGTGCTTCGTTACAGGATCATTTAGTAATCGTCAAAGCGTTACGGAGATGATAGATAAACTCCAGTGGAAGACTCTGCAAGAGAGACGCTCAGTAGCTCGGTAGGGCTTTTGTTGAAGTTTCGAGAACATACCTTCACCGAGGAGTCAAGCAGTATATTGGTCCCTCCTACGTATATCTCGCGAAGAGACCATGAGGATAAAATCAGTGAGATTGGAGCCCACACAGAGGCATACCAACAGTCTTTCTTTCCAGGAACAATACGAGACTGGAATGGAAGGGAGAACCGATAGAGGTCCTCAGGGTACCCGCCGCCACACAGCGTGAGGTGGCTTGCGGAGTATGGATGTAGATGTAGATGTAGATACAGCTGGTAGTGACACAGGGAACTTTGGCAGCAGAACTGCATGTCGCGACCATCCAGCGTCTCTATGTGTAACCCTCATGCGACAGTATCGTTGTGCCACTTTCCAATACGACAATGCTCGTCCGCACGTGAACTATCCGGGTGGCTTTGAGGTACTCCCACGGTTGGCGAAATTCCCAGCTCCGTCTCTGGTAGAACACATGAGGGACCAGTTCGGATATCCTCTCTGTCCGAGTGCCAGTATGACCAAAGAGGTTGCAACATCATATTGGCAAGTACATGGCAAAGATCAAAGTCCAACAGTTGAACAAGCGTGGTCCAAAGTAGGCCCATTCGAAATGAGAAGCAGATATGAGAAAAGAGAGTCTCACAGACAAACTATGTACGCTAATAGGATAAAATGTGAGGAGAAAGCCCTGACGCAGCCACCGCCTCACAAGATAGCTCAATAGACGACGTGTCAGAAATGGACGCACCTCGTCGTCGTAGTCCCACGGCGTGAAGGAGAACTTGACGGCGGGCATGAAGATGGTGGCCTGCAGCCAGCGCGTGTACAGCTCCTGGGAGGGGAGGACGTGCGTCGCGCCGCCCACCATCTCTGGCATCACGAACGGGTGGCCCACCATGCTGATCTCGAGCAGCTTGGGCAGCAGCGTCCGCAGACCGCCCGAGGCGCCCCAGCTGCTGGACACGATGTCCATCAGGAAGAAGTGAGGCAGCCGCTGGCTCTCCACGGCGGCCTGTATCTCGACCAGGGGCCCGAACTGGGAGGCGGTCGCCGCGTACTCGTCGGTGAAGCGGACGGGGTTCCGCTCTACTGGCTCTATGACGGGGAGCTGCGGCAGCCAGCTCGTCTGGCCAGCATCGAATTCGAACGAGTCGATGCCGGTCTCATTGCGGAGGGTCTGAAAGTAGTTGAGAAATAAACAGTCAGTGTACGTGAAAGCAATGGTGATACGAAACAGCTTTAGAACATTTATTTAGCGTATGGCTAATACAGACATATCATGAAATTAAATTACCTATACATATGTACATATTGACACACAAGAAACGTAAGTTTGTCTTTACAACTGAATATCCAATCCATCAATCCAGAGCCGGCCGATGTGGCCGAGAGGCTCTAGGCTCGTCAGTCTGGAACCGCGAGCCCGCTACTGTCGCAGGTCCGAATCCTGCCTCGGGCATGGATGTGTGTGATGTCCTTAGGTTAGTTAGGTTTAAGTAGTTCTAAGTTCTAGGGGACTGATGACCTCAGATGTGAAGTCCCATAGTGCTCAGAGCCATTTGAACCATTTTGAACCTTCAATCCAGCGCACTTCATTTGGAGTTGCTGGCAGGTAGCCCTCTTTGGCGCCGTGATAGGCTCGAATCCTCCATTCACTGACAATGTGGTGAACAGTCTGGTATGGAGCCCCGCAGTCTCATGCTAAATCAGGCAGCTTCTTCCACTTAAAGAGAGCATCCCTGCATCGGCCATGGCTGGTACGGATTCTGTTGAGAGTAGTCCAGGTCTTGCGTGGTAAGTCGAATCCACTTGGGAGTTTAGAACCTGAGAAGATGGTATGCAGGTAAACCTGTCACTGCCTCCCACCGACCTTTCCATTCGTCAAGAGGTTTGAAATTCTTAGCAACCATGTCAGCAGCATGGCACAGAGTTGGATGGAGTGATTTCAGTCTCTTGCGATTTAAAAGTGGCACGTCGCTATGCACGGGTAGGTTAGATTTCCTGGAGATCCTATGGAATTCTCCCATAAGGGCAGTACATCTGTGTAGATCAGGAGGCATTATACCGGTTAACAGTGGAAGTCAATAAACTGGAGTACTGATTGCGCCAGATATTATGCGCATTGTAGTATTCAGCTGGCATTGTCGTATTCAGCTGGGTATCAACAAGCCTTGTATGATAACTGTTCATCCAAACAGGTGCACAATACTCAGCACTTGAGTGCACCAAGCCCAGAGCTGAATATCGCAGGGTGGTTGCTGAAGATCCCCAGGTAGTTCCGCATAGCTTATGGAGGATGTTGTTTCGAGTCCTTAGCTTTTGAGCTAAGTTAAAATGGTTCAAATGGCTCTGAGCACTATGGGACTTAACTTCTGTGGTCATCAGTCCCCTAGAACATAGAACTACTTAAACCTAACTAACCTAAGGACATCACACACATCCATGCCCGAGGCAGGATTCGAACCTGCGACCGTAGTGGTCGCGCGGTTCCAGACTGTAGCGCCTAGAACCGATCGGCCACTCCGGCCGGCAGCTAAGTTAAGAAGGTGTTTGAAGCATAGTGTACGATCCAGGATGACACCAAGATATTTTGGGTTCCAATTATGACGAAGAATTCTGCCTCTGAAACTTACTTCCAGTTTTAGGTTCGCCAACCGGTTATTTAGATGGAAGCAACACACTTCTGTTTTACTCACACTGGGTTCGGGTCTCCAGATTTTGAAGTAATTATCTAATGCAGACAGGTCATTGACTAGAATCTTCTCTGTTGTCTTCGTTTCCTGGTGTTTTACGGCTAGAGCCAGGTCATCGCCATAGCAGTATTTTCTGGACGAAGTGTCAGGTAGATCAGATGGATATGGGTTGAACAGTAAGGGTGAGCGAACTGATCGTTGAGGCAATCCGTTTTTCAGCTTCCTCTCCTTACTTATGTTGCTTCCACTGATTACCTGGAACTTCCGATCACTTAGCATGCTGTTAATCACTCGAGCCATTGTTCTGCAGTCTGACTATCCATAGGATCTCCTGGCAATGACATATCAACTAAATAGCAGAAACAGTTCTTTTCAGAGCTCATTAACAAGCTTTAAAACAAGTTCGTTATCGCACTGAATGAACTGATGTATAGAATCAGTCGGTATATGTGTGAATAGAGTCAGTCGGTACAGCACTTTTCCGAGAAAGGCGAAGGTCCCGAGTTCGAATCTCGGTCCGGCACACACTTTTAATCCGCCAGAAAGTTTCATATCAGTGTACACTCCGCTGCAGAGTGAAAATCTCATTCTCGAAACATCCCCCAGGCTGTGGCTAAGCCATGTCTCCGCAATATCCCTTCTTCCAGGAATGCTAGTTCTGCAAGTTTCGCAGTAGAGCTTCTGTGAAGCTTGGAAGGTAGGAGCCGAGGTACCGGCAGAAGTAAAGCTATGAGGACGGGGCGTGACTCGTGCTTGGGTAGCTCAGTCGGTTGCCGGCTCGGTAGCTCAGGGTGTTCGATCAGAGGATTAGCTGCCCTCTGTAATAAAAAAACTGAGTGAACGGATGAACGATGAACCTGAACGGGTCTCATGGAACGTCCGGCCAGAACAAATGCAACGAACAATGCGATCAACAAAAAAAGAAGTCCGTAGAGCACTTGCCCGTGAAAGGCAAAGGTCCCGAGTTTGAGTCTCGGTCTGGCACAGACTTTTAACCTGCCAGTAAGTTTCAGATTACAGAGGTTAAGTGTGACAAATAAGTAGCTATAAAGCATTACCATTAGTACTGTTAAAGGCTGGTGCATAAGTTAGCAACGTTTTGGTTTTGAATGCTGGTATTCCGGTTGGTAACGCTTCATTTATCGATCATCATTTTTCATTTGTAGTGCACTGTTGCTGTTACAATTTACATATTGTCATTCTATCATTTGGAGATAGCGAACGGAGCTGTGGACGCTAGGAAATTGAGTTCCAAGTTGACAAATCGGGACATTTTCGACATACTCTACTGTTTGTTTTCATTACAGCAATGACAGCAGCGGAGACAGCCAGAAACATTTGCGCCACTCATAGGGGTACTGCCGCAGGAGGCAGTACGGCATGAGAACGGTTTTCTCGTTTTAAGGGGGGGTAGGACGTGAAACGTACCGACTTTGAGCAGGAGAGGCACCACAGGACATTTCAATTTCCACTGTCTAAACTTTTACAAATGAATTCATAAAACTTTGTCAGCATGACCAGGAAGGATTAAGGATTCACACTAATAGCGGTGGAAGCTCAAAAACATAACAAAATAATTTTTTTACATGCGAAATTTCACTTACTATTTTTACTTACTACTGGCTGCATTTGTTGCTATAGGTACACGTTTCTCCATAAGTAAGAGAGAATTCTTCGATGAATTTTACACAGCATACAAACCATACTTACAGGTGTATAAAACTCTAGAATTTTCCAAATGTATTAAAAACTTTGGTAAAAATTGGGATAAATAGCTATAAAATTTCAGCTTTTTATAAACATAAAGCTTAAAATGTAACAGCTCATTCATTTTTTCATAAATTGAGTAAATTCTAGAGTTTCATACATCTGTAAGTATGGTTTGTATGTTGTGCAAAATTCATCGAAGAATCTCTCTTAATTATGAAAAAACTACCTATAGCAACAAATGCAACAAGTGAAAAAAAGATGAAATTTCACAAGTAAAAAAAAATTATGTTGTTATGTTTTTGAACTTCCACTGCTATGAGTGTCAATCATGAATCCTTCGTGGTCATGCTGACAAAGTTTTATGAATTAATTTGTAAAAGTATAGACAGTGGAAGTTAAAATTTCCTGTGGTTCCTCTCTTGCTGAAAGTCGGCTCGTTTGACGCCGTACCCCCCTTAAGGAGGATCGGTTGGACATTATGACTTTCCACTTTCAGGAAGATCTTCTGGGTTTGACGAAGACCGTTTAAACGCATTAATCCACAGTGACCCACGTCAGCCTATTCGAGAACTGGTAAATGTAATGAACTGTTGTCATTCCACGATCGTGCGACATTTACATCAAGTGGGAAAGGTTCAAAAATCGGGTGTATGGGTACTGCATGCTATAAGCCAAAATCACAAAAATCTGCGGGGTGTTATATGTGCATCTCTGTTTGCTCGTCATCAATTGGCTCGTGAATAACACCGACTATTCTTACCCTGTACCATTACTGGTGACGAGAAATGATGTCTTTGTACTACCATAAGGAGAAGAAAGGAATAGTTTTCCCCAAACAAAGCAGCAACACTCCTAGAAAGACCTGCGCACGGAAGACAATGTTACGCATCCGGTGGAACAGCGACCCTCTGGTGTACCACCAATTGCCTCATCTTGGTGTAACCAACCACCACTGCTGTCGTTTACTGTGAACAACTGAGGCGTCTTGCAGACGCAGTCCAAGAACAACACCACGAAGACTGAGTGAAGTGACGCTAGTCTACGATAACTCCCGCCCGCATTCTTCTAGACTGACTGCAAATTAATGCACCGACCTAATGCATTAGGGCCTATTTAAAATTATTAGCAAATTCTCTTTGAGTTACTATGTAATTCAGACCAAGATGATCTAACATTACATATCCTTGCGCAATATATCCTGAACAATACAGCTACTTGCGTGTTTGCATTCCTAATCACGTATCCAATATTTTGAAAGAAAATGCTTTAAATACCAATGACACAGCTACCATAAAACAGTTGTTTAAAACAAATGATGAATGACGTTTTTACACACAATACTGTTGCGTTTGTTTTGCTAGGTATCGTACTTTCTAACTGATCTTCTTAGAGTGCATGGAAACTAAACCTGTAACGCACGTCTGTTTCCTGAGTGTCTGTCTGTCACGAATTATCGCAACTATTTACATCCATGCTTCCATCAAATAACTGGGATTACGAAAATGACCTTATGACAGGATCATGATTGCTGATTGTTATGTAGTGGGATGGGTGGATTACGAAAATGAAAGGTTGTGGCTGTCGTCGTTTTGGCAAATATTGTTCTGGGGTCAAGTGGATTGATTCCTATGTTACAGATGAGGCTATAAGGCGATAATGGTGTTGTGTCGAAAAATAATTGCGGCTTGGCCTGAATGATGTTACGGATTTTGTCAGTGTCTAGGTTTGTGTACAGATCTCTGTTTGGTTGGTACCGGCTAGCATCCATGGCGATAAACCTGTTTTGGATTCGTGTTATTGCCGGATTTCCTCAACCTCATCTCAAAATCATATATAACCCCTGGCAGGAAGTTCGTTTAAAATTCTCTTTTTTATTGTGACGGTTAGCCTTTATTAAGCGACAAAATTTAAAAGCAATGCCGGATCTTTTATTATAAATGTCAGTGACGCGATCGTTGTTAAAACTACGTTTTGTAATGATGTCGAAGCTGAAATGAGAAATATCCTTTATTTGCCGTGTCAAGTTTCGGACACGACGGCCGTTAATTACCACTCCATTGACTTCACTGCAAATGGTGAAACAACAAAACCAGTACAATATTGCAAAGAGTTACAGTATGCGATTATGAGTAATATGTACTAAATCATCTGCAACATATTGTCGGTCCCCTTAGAAAATTCGGCTGGTCCCGGCGGAGGTTCGAGTCCTCCCTTGGGCATGGCTGTGTGTGTTTGTCCTTAGGGTAATTTAGGTTAAGTAGTGTGTAAGCTTAGGGACTGATGACCTTAGCAGTTAAGTCCCATAATATTTCACACACGTTTGAACATTTTTGAACTTAGAAAATTATGAATGACTGTGCTAGTAAACCTCTTACGTTATTTGTTTTTCAAACAGTTGAAAAAAACTGAACGTACTCAAACATTTCTCTCTTTACTTATTCTGATGATCACTAAACTGACACACAACATTTTTTTATTGCAACGCTATCTGACTTCGAATAATCCCTACAAAAGAATGGCCCTGACTAACAATAACCTATACCTTTCATCAATCACTTACTTCACAAAAATCTTCGTTACACGAACTACTGCAATACAGCGAGCGCCAATACTGCCAGCTAAATAAAAGATTCTAAGAACTGAAGGCACTAACTACTGATAGACATAGTTAGCAAGTGAAAGATTTTGATAGAGAACAAACAATGTATTTACCTTAACAATGTTCAAAAATCATCATATATACATATCTATCAATTCATGACATCCATCTTTACAAATTTCCTTTTTCTGGCGAACACACGTCCAGATCGTGCTCACATAGTAATCTCTCAAAACTCTGGCATCTCTCTCTCCACATCCACCACTGTTGGCGGCTCACCTCCAACTGCGCAACGCTACGCACTGTTCACATCGAACTGCCCAACACTACAATAGCGAATATTCCAACAATGCCAACCAGTCACAGACTGCACACAGCACAGTCAGTGATTTTCATACAGAGCACTACGTGGCATTACCAACATAAAAACCTAAACAGCCTGCTTGCACTTTTTGCTAGACAGCACCAGGACAACTGGATCATGCTGGAGGTTCATAAACGTGATCTTTGAACGTCAGCCCCTTGCCCAGTTTGACGCCAAGGTATTTAATGTTGATTTTAAGGGGAAGGATTGCGCCATTAAAACTGAGAATCAGATTTCCTGGCATTCTTTTAAATGTAAATAAGATTGGTTGGTCTTTTGAGCGTTAATTGGTATCTTTCAGTTACTTACACACTGTTGTACGAATTCTAACAAGGGAACCTCCCCATCGCACCCCCCTTAGATTTAGTTATAATTTGGCACAGTAGATAGACCTTGAAAAACTGAACACAGATCAATCGAGAAAACAGGAATACGTTGTGTGGAACTATGAAAAAATAAGCAAAATATACAAACTGAGTAGTCCATGGGCAACATAAGCAATATCAAGGAGGATGTAAGCCCAACAGCGCCGTGGTACTGTGGTTAGTGTGAGCAGATGCGGAGCGAGAAGTCCTTGGTTCAAGTCTTCCCTCGAGCGAAAAGTTTACTTACTTTATTTTTGCAAAGTTATGATCTGTCCGTTCGTTCATTGACGTCTCTGTTCACTGTAATAAGTTTAGTGTCTGTGTTTTGCGACCGCACCGCAAAACCGTGCGATTAGTAGACGAATGGACGTGCCTCTCCAATGGGAACCGAAAACATTTGATCCAGTAAAACACGTCCTATATATTCTATACGACACTGGTGACGGCATGTGCGTCACATGACAGGAATATGTTGTCGGACCCACCTAACTTGCACACTTGGCGAATGGGTAAAAAGATTCTTCTACCTTGCCCGATTTAGGCTTTCTTGTGGATGTGATAATTACTCCCAAAAAAGTGATAAAAGCATAAGAGTGTGTCACATAAACCGCAACAAATGAATGCAACAGTTTCACAGTCGCACAGTTTTCTCTTTGCTCTGTCAAAACATATGTTTTTAACGTTTTCAAATTTTTCCGTGTGTAGACCGTCATATCCTGCATATGTCCAAGCAAATCTGAACATGTCCTGGAATTTTGGAGAGCGAAGTTGATTATGTGTGAGTGCCTGAACTCTGATAATTGTCTGAAAATAAAACTTTTCACTCGAGGGAAGGCTCGAACCAAGGACCTCTCGTTCCGCAGCTGCTCACGCTAACCACGGGACCACGGCGCTCCTGAGCTCACATTCTCCCAAATGTTGCCTATCACGCGCATGGACTACTCAGTTTGTATATTTTGCTTATTTTTTCATAGTTCCACATAACTTCTTCCTGTTTTCTCGATTGATCTGTGTTCAGTTTTTCAAGGCTTATCCACTGTGCCAACTTATAACTAAATCTGAGGGGGGTGCGATGGGGAGGTTCCCTTGTAAGTGTTACTCAATTTTTTTTTTGCTATTACTTGAAGATTGAAGCTACTACTACAGAGCACATTGTCACCTGCAAATAGTGAAAGATAACCTCCAGACTGTTTCTGGGTATCATTTGTGAGTACAGAGTAATGAAAGGTAACCTCCAGACTGATTCGGGATATCGTTTGTAAGTACAGAGAAGTTTATGGTGCCCAATACTGAGCCTTATGGGACTTCAGCTTTGATGGGAATTAAGCTGCTCTTGGCTTGAGATATGCCCATAGAAAGTTTTGTTTTTGAGAAATAATGCTATTATAGTTATAATGTGAACTGAGTAATGATATACATGAAAGATATGTATGGGACCTTTGTGTCACAAACAGTCAAAGGGTTTTTCATTTGCTAAAAAAAAGCCGTTTCCCCGCTATGGCGAATGTTCTGAGCGTTGTTTAGACTCTTTCAGTCAGCCTCGTACCTAGATGTGTTCTTCTGTGAACCCAAACTGTTCGGGACGAAAAGAAGCTGAGTTAAGGCTGCGAGAGCTAATGGTTTTTGCTGAAGCCCTGTTGCACACAGCTGGATGCAGCACACAGCCAGCGCCGTCGCCGTGTGGTGAGCAGATAACGCAAGCACCTCCTCCACCTCTTCGCTGCCTTCGTTACTGTCTGCTGGGTTCAGTGGTCTCTCTAATTTATCTCTAAATCACTCCTCTATAGTATCACCAGTGGAAAGGTAGAATTTAGCCTCTAGTGCAAGACAAATTACACTGTTTGACATGAGTTCTATTTCTGATATTAAAGTATGTGCTTCTAGACCATTTTACCATGGGAAATTCAAATATGTAAACAAAATATCGTTGTCAGGGATACTTTTTATGTAATATATATATATATATATATATATATATATATATATATATATATATTCACAATTCATGGCAAACACATAGACGTTATAGAGAAATACGGGTATGTTGCCGCATCCAGTAGTGATAGAACGTGATAATTTCTTGTGCAACAGCAAGTGCGAAGAATCAGACATCATTAGGTTATCCCCTGCCACACCTATGTCATTAAGACCACCTGAAACATCTCATTAACTCGAACGGCGACAGCTGGTCGCTGCCTCGGCAGTAAAGCTTCACACCTCCTAGGGGCAGTGCATCGAGTTTACAACAGTGGTGTTAGCCGCAATTTGTGTCAGTCTTAACGAGTGGGTGTTTTGGGTGACAAGTAACTCTGTCACATTTTCGAGCACGGTTGAATTTTTTAGTTCCTGTGTGTAAACTGATTGAGCCTGGTGCTGAAGGTAAAACGACTGCTTGTTTTTACACATCAGCGTTCCTCTAGTTCCCTACTATTAATTTAATACAGGTGTATTACCAAAGTGGTATTTTTAAATTTGCAGAAATGCCACGTCGTCGTGGATGTCGATATAAGCCGGACAACTTCTGCTACATCTGTGGGAAGTTCACTTTTGCCAGAAACAGGAAGAAAATTTCTTCAGTCATAAAGAAAGCATACAAACATTACTTTGGAGTAGAGGTAGGAGACCAAGATAAAGAATGGGCACCACATTTCTATTGTGCTACATGTTACTGCAAACTAATTCAGTGGTGGAAAGGTAAAGAGAATGTGGCGTTGTTTGCTGTTCCCATGGTGTGGAGGGAGCCTAAGGACCATGTTACTGGTTGTCATTTCTGTCTAACAAAAATTCAAGGTTTTACAAACAAAAAGTCGAAGAGGCACATTGTTTACCCAGATCTGCCTTCAGCGAGAATGCCAGTGCAGCATTCCGAGAAGCTTCCAGTATCTTCAAGAGCTCGAGGTCAAATTCCGAGTGACAGTGAAATAAGTAGTGCTGAAGAAATCACAGATGATGATTCTTTATATCACTGCACAAGTGAGTCATCGCCACATTTGTTAACACAGGCAGATTTAAATGATATAGTACGTGATCTAGAACTAAGTAAACAAAAGGCGCAGCTGCTTGGTTCAAGATTACAAGAGTATAATCTACTGCACCAAAGTACTAAAATCAGTTTGTTCAGGCACAGAGAATATGCCTTTATTTCTTATTTTTCAACTTACGAAGCACTGACATTTTGCAATGACGTTGCTGGCCTGATGAAAGTGCTGAACTTCACTTATATTTCACAGGAGTGGAGACTTTTCATAGATGCATCGAAAACAAGTTGAAGGGTGTTTTGCTCCATAAAGGAAATAAAATACCCTCTGTTCCAGTAGCTTACGCTAGTTTGACAAAAGAGAATTACGAATTCGTACAAAAGATGCTAATTTCATTAAAATACAATGAACACAAATGGAAAATATGTGCAGACTTCAAAGTAATTGCTATGGTACCGGGAATGCAACAAGGCTACACCAAGTATGCCTGTTTTCCTTGCGAGTGCGATAGTCAAGACCGAAAATCTCACTACGTGAAAAAGAAATGGCCTAGGCGAAGATGGAAAGTTGGCAAAAAGAATGTAGAACGTGACAGTCTGGTAGCTCCTGAATATATACTACTTCCACCGCTTCACATCAAACTTGGCCTGATGAAACAATTCGTGAGGGCCATGGATCCAACAGGCTGTGGGTTTGCATATCTAGCTACCAAAGTCCCCTGCCTTTCAGCTGCAAAAATAAAGGAAGGTGTATTTGTGGGCCCACAAATCAGGGAGCTGCAGAAAGATGCAAATTTTGAAGCATGTTTAACTGATAAAGAAAAAACCGCATGGGACTGTTTCAAGATGGTGTCGGAAAACTTCCTCGGAAGAAGGAAGCAATGGTGAAGGATATGATCAAAGCATATCAGGATTTTGGGTGCAATATGTCGTTGAAGGTACATATGATGGACTCTCATCTGGACTACTTCACAGAGAGTTGTAGTGACGTATCGGATGAACATGGGGAAAGATTCCATAAAGACATTTCTACCATAGAAAGGCACTATGAAGGGAAGTGGCTACCTTCTATGTTAGCAGATTATTGCTGGAATATCATTCGAGAGAAGAAAGATTCACAATACAAGAGAAAAAAGTGATGTGCATTACAAGGCAGTGGCTCATTGTCTGTCAATTTTCTGTAATTTCTCGTGTCAAATAAATGCTTCAAAGTGTATACACAAAGATTACTGTGTTATATGTTAGATCCCACCCTCCATTAATGTGATGAACTTATTACATCATAAAGATGTGCATTTGTTTGTCGAATTTCACCTCACGTTTGCTGCACTAGATCAAAAACTGAAAAGAGAAATAAAATTGCGATTGCTCATAAACTATCCCTGACAGAAAAAAAACAAAAACAGTTTTCAATTCAGCACTCAAAATACAACTAGGATCACAATATTTTTTATCAGAAATAGAAAAAAAGGTTTTTTTTTGTAGAACAGTGTTATCCACCATTTTGTTAGCATCTGTTTTTTTGTAGCTTATCAATAACGCCTGTCCATATTCAAGTTTTGCAGCATCGCATTTTCCGCTGTGTTCTCCTCATTATACTCATATTTTCTCAGGGTTGTTGTCCGTAACGTGTAAGGTCCCGATATTCAATACACGAACTTTACAATAACTTTTTATTGTTTTGTTGTAACCTCCGTCCACCCTGTCAGTCAATAATTAGCCAGTTTGGAAGCACTTGCAAGTAAGGACTGACCCCGTAACCTTACACGGTGAACAGTGAAATCGAAATGAACCTCATTTTCCAACGGACATGCTCGTCACTTACGCGGGAGTCTCCCACACAAGCAAGATTATATCCTGGCTTTACTGTGCTTGCATTTAATTACACTACTGGCCATTAAAATTGCTACACCAAGAAGAAATGCAGATGATAAACGGGTATTCATTGGACGAATATATTATATTAGAACTTAAATGTGATTACATTTTCACGCAATTTGGGTGCATAGATCCTGAGAAATCAGTACGTAGAACAACCAACCACCTCTGGCAGTAATAACGGCCTTGATACGCCTGGGCATTGAGTCAGAGCTTGGATGGCGTGTGCAGGTACAGCTGCCCATGCAGCTTCAACACGATACCACAGTTCATCAAGATTAGTGACTCGCGTATTGTGACGAGCCAGATGCTCGGCCACCATTTACCAGACGTTTTCAGTTGGTCAGAGATCTGGAGAATGTGCTGGCCAGGGCAGCAGACGAACATTTTCTGTATCCAGAACGGCCCGTACAGGACCTGCAACATGCAGTCGTGCATTATCCTGCTGAAATGTAGGGTTTCGCAGGGATCGAATGAAGGGTAGAGCCACGGGTTGTAAAACATCTGAAATGTAACGTCCACTGTTCAAAGTGCCGTCAATGCGAACAAGAGGTGACCGAGACGTGTAACCAATGGCACCCCATACCATCACGCCGGGTGATACGCCAGTATGGCGATCACGAATACACGCTTCCAATGTGCGTTCACCGCGATGTCGCCAAACACGGATGCGACCATCATGATGCTGTAAACAGAACCTGGATTCATCCGAAAAAATGACGCTTTGCCATTCGTGCACCCAGGTTCGTAGTTGAGTACACCATCACAGGCGCTCCTGTCTGTGATGCAGCGTCAAGGGTAACCACAGCCATGGGCTCCGAGCTGATAGTCCAAGCTGCTGCAAACGTCGTCGCACTGTTCGTGCAGATGGTTGTTGTCTTGCAAACTTACCCATCTGTTGACTCAGGGATCGAGACGTGGCAGCACGATCCGTTACAGTCATGCGGACAAGATGCCTGTCATCTCGACTGCTGGTGAGACGAAGCCGTTGGGATCCAGCACGGAGTTCCGTATTACCCTCAAGAATCCACCGATTCCGTATTCTGCTAACAGTCATTGGATCTCGACCAACGCGAGCAGCAATGTCGCGATACGATAAACCGCAATCGCAATAGGCTACAATCCGACCTTTATCAAAGTCGTAAACGTGATGTAAGCATTCCTCCTGCTCACGCGAGGCATCACAACAACGTTTCACCAGGCAACGCCGTTCAACTGCTGTTTGTGTATGAGAAATCGGTTGTAAACTTTCCTCATGTCAGCACGTTGTAGGTATCGCCATCGGCGCCAACCTTGTGTGAATGCCCTGAAAAGCTAATCATTTGCATATAACAGCATCTTCTTCCTGTCGGTTAAATTTCGCGTCTGTAGCACGTCATCTTCGTGGTGTAGCAATTTTAATGGCTAGTAGTGTAGTACTCGACGCACGTTGCTTCATGAGGCCTTGACCGATGCCTGTGATACATTAATTCGCATTACGTTAAATCTACAACTGCAGAGTGAATTATGTCAACGAGCGACTGCAGTGGGTTATTTGTTGCACTGTCATATGGATCATGAAGATAAAGAGATATAACTGATTAAAGCTTCACTACGCGGTACTTCATGTAACAGGTTGACATTACAATTCATGAAACTGTACACACTGCACACAAGAGTTGTTACTATGTAATCTCAGCTGACTGTGTTTCCCGTCTGTAGCATGTCATTACTGTACCCTATCAGGTCCAGAAAGCAGACAAAACGTTACGGAAAACTTAACTATAATAATAAGGCTACCGTATTTAGTCTTTAAGTGCGTTTCTTACTACTGTTCGTAGAGATGCTGATCTTTTGGAGACATGGATTTTTCTCTTTAACACGTTTACTGCACAACGGTCTCGTACCTCAGATGGAAGGTAACATCCATTTTCGATTGAACCGAGAAATAATTAGCGACATATGACAACACAAGCCTTCACGGTAGCATCCCAGATGGGCGTCCAAGAGAATTGAAAACAGGCAAGCTTTTAAATCTATTGGAACAGAAACTGGATTTTTTTCTCGATTACACTCACCTTGAGTCGATCCGCCCACCAGGCGGCTGCCTCAGGGTTGGTGAAGTCGACGACTCCGGCGGTCCCCTTGTACCAGCGCGTGTCGGTGCTGCCCTCTGTGTTGGTCACAAAGTAACCGGCGGCCAGCGCGTCTGAGTAGTACGGCTCGCAGCCCTGCACCACAAACGGATGCACCCACAGCGTCACTCGGAATCCCAGCGCGTGGAGGTCGTCTGTGAGGGTCCGCACGTCAGGAAACTTGCTCGTATCGAAAGTCAGGCTGCCGTAGCACGTCTCCCAATAGTCGTCGATTTCGATCTGGCTGAAGTTGAATCCGCTGGCGACGATTTCGTTGGCGAAGGAGCGCACCTTCTGCTCGTTGATAGCGGTGTTGTACCGGTTTCCTGTCGACCAGACGGGTTCCGTGGCCATGCGTGTGTCCGGGACGGCAGTCGGCTTCCCCAGGTAGTTCTGGACGGCGTACAGGTGCGCGTCCCTCGGACTGTCGAAAAGACACATGTTCCACTCCATAATGTTGTCCTGCCGGCTCTCCGGGTACGGAGCCGTGTTCTCGGCGATGAAGCACAGCCTGTTCAGTGACTGATCCGTATGCTGGTCGATGAAAAGGGGGACGTTCGAGTGTACGAAGACGAATCTCCCGTCGGAGAAGAGCCAGTACCGCGAAGCGATGCCGGCGTTGTTGTCCTGGTCGGTGACGTACGGGTAGTGGTCGTACACGTTGCCCTCGATGGGCCACACCTGGTTGGTCTCCTCGATTCCGCCGTAGATGTGGCTGGCCAGGTGGTGCTGGCAGCTGCTCAGCACCGTCGTCGAAGCGTTCACCCACTGCTGGAACGCGAAGCAGCGGGCAGCCGTGTCTCTGGGCCGGACCACGACTCTGGAGCCGCCGAAGTCAAAGCGCTCCCCATCGCCACGGAGCTCGTGGACTAGGATGCGCGGGCGTTCGCCGCCGCCGCCGCCGTGGGCTGTGATGTAGCCCACCTCGACCTCACGACCGGCTGGAACGCAAAGGTAACCAAGTTGATTTGCAGATAATTACTACAGTGTCTAAACTTTTAGATGGCAGACCTCTCCCTAGTCCTGAATCGGTAGAAGTCGGTAAACGTCGGGAGGCTTCGGTAGGCACGCAGTTTCGACGGCTGCCAACATTACGTAGCTGACTGTGTTGTACAAGGTAGCCACTGTCGTCTGCTTCGTAATTGTTTTGCGCTGTACTGTTCTGCGTGTTTTCATTGTGCATTTGTGCTAAACATTATCAAAATGAGTGAAGAGGCAGTTGCTGGCCCATCTCGGGAGTCGTCAACAACCCCTACCGGTAGGCCTACGGTTAGAAGGAAACCAGTATTACCTAGAGATGCTCGCAATATTATATTGCGTGTGACTGAGTGTTGCCGAAGGGAAAGGGAGCAGAAAAAATTGCTTCACCCCATTTACAAATGTTCAGTGAGAGCCGCTACATACACAGGACAAAGCATGCGTAGCATTGGAAGATTCAAACAGTTTTCCAAGAATCATCCTGGCGTATCACCACAAACGCCTGGCAAGAAAAGGTGAGTTTCCATGTCAGATATTTTGTTCGCGATCACTTTGAAGGAGCCCCCTATTTCGTCGGAATTACCTTATATTTCACTTTTCCTTGCTACTGTATTGCTTTGTATGGAAACACCACTGGTTACTGTATTATTTCGAAACACATTCATATTACAGTACATTTCCAAATAAAAAAAATACATGCAGTGCAGAAGGCATTTTCTTATAAATCTTTCTCTCTCTCTTAAATTAGGAAAAGAAGTGGAGAAATCGAAGTAATGATCGATGATTTCAACCAGCGTGTCATTCGCGACGCGATAGCAGTATTTTATTCAGTGCGGAAGATTGTGCCGAGCCTGCGAACACTGCTTCCAGTTTTGCACGACAAAATAGGCTGGAAGTGTAGTACTGTCTCGCTGAGAAAAGTACTTTTGTCAATGGGATTCATATGGCGTAAGTTGCAAAACAAGAGTAATGTGTTCTTAGCACGTCCAGACATTGTGCACTGGCGATCTCGTTTCACTGTTGACATGAAGATCTTCAGGGAAGCAAGCAGAGAAATCTTTTATCTCGATGAATCGTGGATCGATAATAACTTAACGTTTAATAAATGTTGGCAGAGGAAGGGTGACTTACGTGAAGAGAGTGTCGTTGGTGTCACTACTTGGGGGAGCGCATAGTAGGCAAACATACATACATTCATTTTTATAAAGATGGTTCAAATGGCTCTGAGCACTATGGGACGTAACATCTGAGGTCATTAGTCCCCTAGAACTTAGAACTACTTAAACCTAACTAACCTAAGGACATTACACACACCCATGCCCGAGGCAGGATTCGAACCTGCGGCCGTAGCGGTCACGCGGTTCCAGACTGTAGCGCCTAGAACCGCTCGGCCACCCCGGCCTGTTTCATTTTTATATATATAGATTTTAATGTACATGACGATTTCAGTTTCGTTTACGAACAACATTTAAAACGAGTTTTACTTCCAAGCCTTTCGTCCGCTTTCGTGTAAGCATGACGAGCAATTTGTAGTGCCAGCACTGCAACTGGTAGGCGTGCCTTGTCCCCTCCCCAACGGCTCCTCTCCCCTCGCCAACCAATGCTTGCTTCCTCCTCTCTCCGCATTCCCCTCTCAACTCTGCCGTCTTACAGTTAACACACTGTACGTTCACTTGTACAACACTACAGCGAAATTATGCTATCCAAAAAACAGCGAAACGGTGTTCAATTAGCATTTATACACTGAAGCGCCAACCTAACAGGTATAGGCATGCCTATCCGCCGGCCAGTGTGGCCGAGCGATTCTAGGCGCTACGGTCTGGAACCGCGCGATCGCTACGGTCGCAGGTTCGAATCCTGCCTCGGGCATGGATGTGTGTGATGTCCTTAGGTTAGTTAGGTGTAAGTAGTTCTAAGTTCTAGGGGACTGGTGACCTCAGTAGTTAAATCCCATAGTGCTCAGAGCCATTTGAACCATGTGTATCCAAACACAGAGATATGTAAACAGACAGGATACGGCGCTGCGGTCGGCAAAAAGGTACGGCCAAACTTTCAGGAAACATTCCTCACACGCAAAGAAAGAAAATATGTTATGTGGACATGTGTCCGGAAACGCTTACTTTCCAAGTTAGAGTTCATTTTACTTCTCTTCAAATCACATTAATCATGGAATGGAAACACACAGCAACAGAACGTACCAGTGTGACTTCAAACACTTTGTTACAGGAAATGTTCAAAATGTCCTCCGTTAGCGAGGATACATGCATCCACCCTCCGTCGCATGGAATCCCTGATGCGCTGATTCAGTCCTGGAGAATGGAGTATTGTATCACAGCCGTCCACAATACGAGCACGAAGAGTCTCTACATTTGGTACCGGGGTTGCGTAGACAAGAGCTTTCAAATGCCCCCATAAATGAAAGTCAAGAGGGTTGAGGTCAGGAGAGCGTGGAGGCCATGGAATTGGTCCGCCTCTGCCAATCCATCGGTCACCGAATCTGTTGTTGAGAAGCGTACGAACACTTCGACTGAAATGTGCAGGAGCTCCATCGTCCATGAACCACGTGTTGTGTCGTACTTGTAAAGGCACATGTTCTAGCAGCACAGGTAGAGTATCCCATATGAAATCATGATAACGTGCTCCATTGAGCGTAGGTGGAAGAACATGGGGCCCAATCAAGACATCACCAACAATGCCTGCCCAAACGTACACAGAAAATCTGTGTTGATGACGTGATTGCGCAATTGCGTGCGGATTCTCGTCAGCCCACACATGTTGATTGTAAAAATTTACAATTTGATCACGTTGGAATGAAGCCTCATCCGTAAACAGAACATTTGCCCTGAAATGAGGATTGACACATTATTGGATGAACCATTCGCAGAAGTGTACCTGTGGAGGCCAATCAGCTGCTGATAGTGCCTGCACACGCTGTACATGGTACGGAAACAACTGGTCCTCCCGTAGCACTCTCCATACAGTGACGTGGTCAACGTTACCTTGTACAGCAGCAACTTCTCTGACGCTGACATTAGGGTTGTCGTCAACTGCACGAAGAATTGCCGCGTCCATTGCAGGTGTCCTCGTCGTTCTAGGTCTTCCCCAGTCGCGAGTCATAGGTTGGAATGTTCCGTGCTCCCTAAGACGACGATCAATTGCTTCGAACGTCTTCCTGTCTGGACACCTTCGTTCTGGAAATCTGTCTCGATACAAACGAACCGCACCACGGCTATTGCCCCGTGCTAATCCATACATCAAATGGGCATCTGCCAACTCCGCATTTGTAAACATTGCACTGACTGCAAAACGACGTTCGTGATGAACACTAACCTGTTGATGCTACGTACTGATGTGCTTGATGCTAGTACTGTAGAGCAATGAGTCGCATGTCAACACAAGCACCGAAGTCAACATTACCTTCCTTCAATTGGGCCAACTGGCGGTGAATGGAGGAAGTGCAGTACATACTGACGAAACTAAAATGAGCTCTAACATGGAAATTAAGCGTTTCCGGACACATGTCCACATAACATCTTTTCTTTATTTGTGTGTGAGGAATGTTTCCTGAAAGTTTGGCCGTACCTTTTTGTAGCACACTGTAGACATGCCTATCCGCTGGCCGGTGTGGCCGAGCGGTTCTAGGCGCTACAGTCTGAAACCGTGCGACCGCTACGGTCGTAGGTTCGAATCCTGCCTCGGGCATGGACGTGTGTGATGTCCTTAGGTTAGTTAGGTTTAAGCAGTTCTAAGTTCTAGGGGACTGATGACCTCAGTAGTTAAGTCCCATAGTGCTCAGAGCCATTTGAACCATGTGTATCCAAACACAGAGATATGTAAACAGGCAAGATACGGCGCTGCGGTCGGCAACGCCTATACAAGACAACAAGTGTCTGGCGCAGTTGCGAGATGCTACAATGGCGGATTATCAAGATTTTAGTGAGTTTGTACGTCGTGTTACGGTCGGCACACTAGCGATGGGACACAGCAGCTCCGGGGTGGCGATGAAGTGGCGATTTTCCCGTATTAAGATTTCACGAGTGTACCGTCAATATCAGGAGTCCGGTAAAACATCAAATCTCCGACATCGCTGTGGCCGGAAGAAGATCCTGCAGCAAGTACCGGACCAACGACGACTGAAGAGAAGAGTTCAACGTGACAGAAGAGCAACCCTTCGACAGACTGCTGCAGATTTCAGTGCTGGGTCATTAACAAGTGGCAGCGTGCGAACCATTCAACGAAACGTCATTGGTACGGGCTTTCGAAGCCGAAGGCCCACTCGTGTACCCTTGATGATTGCACGACACAAAGCTTTACGCCTCGCCTGGGCCCGTCCACACGGTCGTTAGACTGTTGATGACTGGAAACATGTTGCCTTGTCGGACGACTCTCGTTTCAAATTGTATCGAGCGGATGGACGTGTACGGGTACGGAGACAAGCTCATGAATCCATAGACGCTGCATGTCAGCAGGGGACTGCTAAAGCCGGTGGAGGCTCGGTAATGTTGTGGAACGTGTGCAGTAGGAGTGCTATGGGACTCCTGATACGTCTACAGGGTGAAAAGTATTTAAACCGACAAACTCTGGGAGGTTGTAGGGGACATCAAAACAAATATTGTTTCCTAATCTCATTTTTTCCTATGAGGATTATTTAAACCGGTGGAGGCCGTATTACGCTCTTCAGTTGTTCGAGGCCGTATTACGATCTTCAGTTGATGGAGGGCGTATTACGCTCTTCGGTTGTAGGCAACTGCTGTCCACCAGTGTAGTAGTGCATTGTCTCTGTTTACTAATGGAGCAATACACCTGGAGTGAGTACACTGATATGGTTGGTGCGTACTACGTAGCGCACCACAACGGACGAGCTGCACAACGGGTTTATCAACAACAATATCCTAATAGCCGTATCCCGCACCGGACGACCTTTGCTGCTGGTACCAACATCTGCGTGAGACCGGGTCATTTAGCAGGTTACCTGGACAGGGACGCCGTCGCACGGTAAGAACGCTGCAATCTGAGGAAGCTGTCTTGCAGCATGTGGAGCGGTATCCTTCAATCAGCACTCAACATAGGGACGAATCAGACGAATGTAAGAACTGTCCTTCGAGATCAATTGTTACGTCAATTTCACTTACAGCGTGTCCACAACCTGGAACCAGTTGATTGTCCACCCAGAGCACAGTTCTCGCAGTGGTACCTGGAATAGTGTGAAATGCATCTTACATTTCCATCCTCTGTGTTGTTTACCGATGAAGCAACGTTCGGGCGTGATGGAGTCTTCAACATGCACAGTTCGCATGTTTGGTGTGAAGATAACCCGCATGCCACAGTTACTAGCGCTCTTCAAGTGCTGTTCTTCGTTAATGTGTGGGTCTGTGTGGTTGGGTACTGTTTAATTGGGCCGTATCTGCTACCTAGGCAATTAAATGGCAGGCACTATTACAATTTTCTCGCCAGAGCATTGCCAGAATTTCTGGAAGACGTCCCGCTCCATACAAGACAACGCATGTGGTTCCAACATGACGGGGCGCCGGCACATTTCAGTCGTCGTGTGCGTCGATTCCTGGACCGACGGTTCCCAGAAACGTGGATTGGCAGAGGTGGTCCTGTACCATGGCCTGCCCGATCCCCAAATATGTCCCCTCTGGACTTTTTTGTGTGGGGAGAGATACGCAACCTTGTTTACGCAACTCCAGTTGCATCAGAAGAGGATCTGGTTGCCCGGATAATAGCAGCAGCAGAAACAATTCAGGATACTCCTGGGGTTTTTGCCCGCGTCGGACAGAACATGATCAATGGAGGCATTTTTGAAAATCTACTGTAATTGAAATTGGGTTGTGTTAATGTGCTGTCTCTTGGTCATAAAAAAATGTACAAGTGTTTGTTGGTTTAATTAATTTGCCGCCAGAGGAATCTTCCTCTACCGGTTTAAATACTCATAGGAAAAAATGACATTAGGGAAAAATAATTGTTTTGATGTCCCCTACGACCTTCCATAGTTGGTCGGTTTAAATACTTTTCACACTGTAGATGCGACTCTTGCAACGTGCCGTTCAGAAAATATCTCCACCCCTCGTACTCTTACTGATATGCGCCCTGCAGGATTCATTGTGTCAGTTATCTCCAGCAGTACTTCAGACGTTGGTCGAGTCCATGGGACGTTGTGGTGCGGGGCCCTACAGGATATTAAGCAGGTGTAACAGTTCCTTTGGCTATTCAGTGTATAAAAACATCAGCCACTAACAAGTAGCTCCTGCACTCCCCCAGTAGCCTCGAAGTGAGAAACGTTCAATTTTCTATTAGATGGTACATCAAATTAACCTGTTCAGATAAGCGTTTCAGGCAGAAATACCGACCATAAAACACATCGTGGATGATGCTTGTTTGTTTGACAATTCTATTTAACCGACTATATTCTTACTTTTCATAAATCGCGACTGTATCTTTAGCTACAGTTTCAGTTTTTTTGCTGTACTGACTACGAAAACAAGGCAATAGCAATAACCCCTATGTCCTATTTCCCAGAAACTTCGCTCGGTGGAAGAGGAGTCAAAATAGGCGAACACGTGGCTCGTCTTATCACTAGATAATCGGCAGTCTGTGACAAAACAGCGATCAAAATTTTTGACGTAATTACAGACTGAAAATTATGCAACTACATGAAAGAAAATCGTCAGAGCGTTAGGAAGTTCAAACTGCGCAGTTGGCCGTCGTGCATGATGGGAATTAGTATGTGATGCACATGCACGTGCTGACTTTCATTTGGATGGATTCGTCAAAGAGCAAAATTGGCGCATTTGGGGGACTGAGAATCCGCATTTCGCGATCGAGAAGTCTCTTCATCCTGTACAGGTGACTGGCACGGAATAATCAGTGCCATATTCTTTGATGGCACGGCAACTACCGAGCGATACGTGAATTTTTTGGAAGATGGTTTCATCTTCATCATCCAAAGTGACCCTGATTTCGGCAAAATGTGGCTCATGCAAGACGGAGCTCGACCCCATCGAAGCAGAAGAGGGTTTCATGTCCCGGAAGAGCATTCTGGGGACCGCATTCTGGCTCTGGGATACCCAGAGGCCACTGGCAAGGGCCTCGATTGACCGCCATATTCTCGGATCTGAACACATGTGCCTCCTTTTTGTGGGGCTATATTAAAGACTAGGTATACAGCAATAACCCCAAAACCATTGCTGAGCTGAAGACAGCCATTCAGGATGTCATCGACAGCATCGATGTTCTGACACACCAGCGGGTCATCTAGAATTTCGCTATTCGTCTGCGCTACCTGTTAGTTAACGAGCATTTCGCTGTCATTTAAGTGTATGGCCGAAAGAGTCAGCCTTCAGGAATTGTGAAACGAACCCTGTCGTGCAGGACCGGATGCCACAAAGGGCACAGATTCACCACGGGATGGAGAAATTCACAGGCGTCTATTGTCTGTTGAGCTCTAAGCACTGTAGTGTGCGAGTGAGACAGACGAGAACCTATGTTATAGCGAAACCCAGTAGAAGGCGTTTGTGGTCAGGGATACGTAGCGATGTTAAATATGGCCTATGTAAGATCGACCATAAAGGGAAACATTTATGGAAACTATTTAATTCTGTAGTAATGCAGGAAATCAGGCCACAGTGATTTTAATCTGCCATCCTCCATTAATTTTCATGGTGATCCCAATAAAACGTGAATATTAATCATATATATAATAGTTTAGGATTTACTGCCAAAGTGAAATTAACAAGTTTTACAGCAAAGATCTGAATGCTAAAATCTGAACGCTTTGGACAATCTTAAACGATCGATATTTCATCTATAAGCGCATCATTAAAAATCACAAATGTTGTAAACTCTATAGCTTTTATTTGTTTAAAAAATATAGTAAATTTAAATTATCAGTATGTTCAGTTAAGCATCAGATCATCATTTCCTCCACACAAAACACATTGAACGATGACAGCATAACACCTTATTAAATCATTAGGTAATAGAGTATTTGTTATAAAGTTTAGTGCATAATAGTTACTTTTGTTCTTTATTTATTCATCAGAAAACACATTGGTGCAAGGCTGCTGGCCGTGAAATTCAAAGTTAAGAAGGAAATTGTACTGGTTTTATGTAAAAGAATTTAACGTTTATTATGTAATGGATATTATCGTTACTTTATTTAGAACGTGAAAGTGGTCAAGCTTTGATTATTTAAATATGTTAAAATGTAAAATAATGTAGGATAAGCTGTAGTCAATCACACGGGCGGCTTCAGGAAAAGGGAACTGCGCTAGTCAGTTGAGCGAAGATGTTCGGCGCGAGGGAAACGCGGTCGGAGACGGACAGAGGGCAGTTCTGGTTGAGACACACGAAAGTGAACAGGTCGGATGCAGACCCGAAGGCAGACAGTCGGTCTATAGGCAGCTAGGAAGTGAAACGACTTAGAAAATTTCGCGTTGTGTGATATCGCGGGACTTAGTCTCTGAGCGGTTGTCAGCCGCCCGCCTGGTGTGAACGCTTAACTTTTCGTATGAATATCGACGTGGAGTATCGACCCGCCAGGTTAGCCGAGAGCGCTAATGCGCAGCTTCCTGGACTCGCGTAGGCGCGCCGGCCCCGGATCGAATCCGCCCGCCGGATTAACGACGAAGTCCGGTGTGCCGGCCAGCCTGGATGTGGTTTTTAGGCGGTTTTCCACATCCCTCTAGTTGAATACTGGGCTGGTCCCCACGTCCCGCCTCAGTTACACGACTCACAGACATTTGACACACATATGATTTACACTAGATGCAGACAGATGGGGTACTCTGATTCCTTCCCGAGGGGTACGGGCTGGCGGCAGGAAGGGCATCCGGCCGCCCCTTCACATTATCATATCAAATCCGATTTAACCACGCCAACCCTGCGCACATTGCGGGACAACGGCGCAAGCGATAGATAGAATCGACGTGGAGTATTGGACTTGTGTTTCGCGATGAGATTGCGGATGATCGAAATGTGTCAAATGGAGATGCGCTCGAGTATAACAGTAACTCTAAATACGACCACTTTCGCTATTAGTTTTCTTTCTGGATAGCCATTATTCTAACCAAATCGCAACTGTTTGGCCTACACCATTTATGGGTCGTTAATTTAGTTCCCGATATTATTATTACTGTTACTGTATGTTATATTAACTTTGTAGTTCGCGAACTTGCCGTCAGCCAGGTAATTTAACCAAAGGGTCACCAGTGTCTAATTTAAGGCGTGTAATGCGACACGTGCGGTTCACCCCCTAGACGAGTTCGAGCCAAGACATTTCGACGAAGAGGAACCGCATGTGAGCCCGAACATCTGTGGGATGTTAGCTCGCCCACATCATCGCCAATGATGGCAGGCATATCGAACATAACATAACCTAAATCCGAATATCTCCAGTGACAATTACATGTTTAATAAAGTGTTTGCATGCTGTAGTTTGTAACTAATTTACGTTTTATTTTTCATATAATTCAATAACTGTCACCATGTATATGCCGCCTAGCGCAGTATCTCAGACGAAATGCCGGCACAGAGAATAGCGCTGCCGTGTCTCACTATTGCTTCTTTTTCCTTTCTTTTTATTTTGTTTCCATTTATCTGCTCGTACCCGAAGAAAGTTTTTACGCGAATGTTTCTTGTAAAGTTAAGGGATACAAGGACGTTATATTATTACCGTAAAATTACAATTGGGTTTCACAAAAAGTGTCATACATGTGTTATGCATGTATGTATGGTATTTCCAAGGGCTACATTGTTCTTATATTTCATTCTTATGTATATTTTTTTCTTATGTTTATTCTTCAAGAAGATTTGATGCATCTCTTTGGATGACACTGTTGGTAGAAACATTCGAAACAGAAATTCCGAACGCCACTAACGTAGCGCCAATTCAGGTTTGCGACGGTGACATTTCGTCAAGAAGCATTTTTGCATCTTTTGAAAGTCGGTTAGTCTATCAGCCAATAGGAAGCTTTCGCGGTTTGTAACTCACGATTTGTTCCTTGTTTGAATGCGCATTTGCCATTATGGTGGCATTTTTCGTATAGTGAGTTCCTTTTGGGTTAGAAGGAGGTCTGGCTTTGGTTGGTTCGAGATATTTCGAAATTTCTTCAGTGATGAAAAAGCCAGTTGAGATCATATCGATTGGTGAATCGTTAGCGACTGGTTAGGTTTCTTTGGGACTGCATTCTAAATTTTTGCGCAGATGAATTTGCTATTACTCCGCGCTCAAGCTTGCTGCAATATTCTTCCGCATGGCGAAATGGGAACTCACAGGTTGCTCATTTCTGATTGTATGGGAGCTAATTGTGGGAACAAATGTTATTTCCTCAGTCGGTGATGCCGTAATTCTAAAGTTAGCAATCTCTCTTGATTGTAAAAGAGCCATTGCTTTAAAGTTGTATATTCAAAACATATTCTTCCGATTACGCTTTATGAGATTCACACATGGGCTTGTAAATTAACCGCATTCTTTGAGTAACGACATATCTATATATTAATGAGATTCTTTCCTGAATTATTTCCCACCGAGCCAAGTCATTTCTTTGTTATATATAGGTGACTCAGCAACACGCTGCCATGCTGTCGTATTGCTAAAAGTTGTTGAACCCAACCACGGTCAAGTCAGTATTCCAAAGCTTCAGAGGCAGCTCACTAAATTAAGTCTGCAATTGCAAAACATTAGGAATAAGTATTCTCTGTTTGCACGAAATTAGTTTTCAGGTGCAGGAAGATAACTCGACGACAGCTGTTACGGACGAGGTCTAGTTTCTCACTACGCTAAGGAGTGGTCTGGGACTTTATACTGATATGTTAGCTGCAAATAGTATTCGAAACTTGCGTGCTGATCTCAATAGTTCAGTTATTCCTTCACATTTAGAATCAATGATTACATGTCTGATGTGACATCTTCATCTGCACTGCTGGGGACTGCAGGCCGAAAGCGAACACGTTATTTAGTACTTGGTCAGTTTCTTGATGAATCATTTATTGTTTAATGTTTGAACAGAAGCTATGAGAGATACATTTTCGTTCAGCCTAGATTACGTAAGCGTGCATTTTTCTTTGTTTATTCTTTTAAATGTCCGAGTGCGTTTCCGAATTATACTCTGCGGTTCAAGATCCGTCCTTACTGCGTAGCTTGAAAGTTCATGGCATTACTTTTACTGCTGATGGGTAGAGTTAAGTTTTGCGACCCACACACACACACACACACACACACACACACACACCACCCTTTACAATCGGCTACAGCACTGGCCTGATTGACATCACTCTACAGAAAAAGAGGAGACGAGACATTATCCCCCTTTGTAAACTGGCCACTAAGAACTATTGAAAAATTTCAAAATTTGTACATTATCCACTATTTTGGCAAATGTTTCTATAAAAATTAAAGTTCCACCCAACAGGATATGCAACACCTGGAAGCAGTGGGAATGTTTATGTGGAGGAGGATATTAGAAAAAAAAAGGCTGGAGAGAGAAAAGTCAAGCAAGTGGGTCCTCAAGGAAGTAAACGAAACTGAGAACTAATCACTACTGCACAAAACAGTAAAATAAAATTCGTAGGCCACACGGCACGGCAAAACGAATTCTTGATCGGCATACTAAAAGGAAAGGCTTTGGGGAACAAAAGAAGTTGAAGACCGGGGCAGAATCAATCTGTATTCTGTGATGGATGGACATAAACTCAGTGAGTACGCTGAACTGAAACTCTCATGAGGGGGAGACAAATATGGTTTCAATGATGAGGCCTAGGCCTTAGAAAATGGCGACGATGGTAAAAATACGTCATACCATTGTTTTCCAGCACTCGTTTCAGGAACAAAAAGGAAATCAAAAGATAATGTGGTCCCTTTAGAAGCAGCAGGTGGTATCGGAGAACCGGTCTGGTAGATCGTCCAGGTATGTGACCCCAGACCTACTAAACAGGAAGTCGCTCAGTTAACAACAGCCACAATGAAGACGTGGTACTGTAGCAATGCTCACACACTCACCTCGTTTGGTTAACAGCTGGATGCGGCCGCTGTCCTCGTCGTAGCGAGTGGTGAGACCACCTGCTGACGTTGGTGCTGATCCTGCTGGTGACGTGGCCAGAACACCCAGTAGCAACAGCAGCAGCAGCTGCCGGGTACGTACACCTGCGGCAGAGAAGCGCTCCAGCTGTAACTCACCATCGCTCCAGTGAGCTGACTGTTACAAGGCGCCCTTTTAGCACTACACGTCACGCAGTTGCCGTGGAGAGTAGCGTAGGACTGGTAGGGCGTTGTGAGATAATTCTTAGGACGGTTTCGAGCACATTTCTCCACACAAGCTGCCCTTCATTTGGCGACTCTCCTACCCTGTTTTTCACTCCTTCGCTTTGACCCACGTCATTTTTCTATACTAGATGTGATACGCACCGCATATAAATCTCGCACCTGGGGGGCCACTGGCGCCCCTCAATGCTTTACGCTCCACGAGGCTGCTTCCGCCACTTAGGTCTTAAACCGGCCCTGCTAATTGCGACCGTAAATCAGAAATCACCAGGATATAGTAAACTATTTCGCTCAGTCGCTATATTAAATCGTGGTATAGTCAGCCAGAACGGTGTAGATAGATACCATACACAATAATGACCTAAAAAGATATCTTTTCCAGGAACTGAAAGAATTTGCATCTGTCTTTGGAAGTGTGACAGCATCGAACGGTACCACACAATACCGAAGAGTATGGTGGTACACTTTTCAAAAATTGTATTCAGCAGAAAAACGATAGAAACTTAAATTCAGGTTTTCTGATGATACTTCAATCACTTCATCTACATCTACATGATTACTCCGCAATTCACAATTAACTGCCTGCCAGGGAGTAAATGCCAGGGTTGTTCCTTACAAACACCTGTCCAAACGAGCTAGTTATCTCTAGATAATGTCTACACATTTTACTTCCTACTTCAAGAAATTCCATTCTCCTATACCTAGAATTTGCATTTTCATATTAATTTCACCACGGAGTGACATTTTCCGACATCGTACATCAAAAATAGTATCAAATAACCAAAGCATTGCTCCAGAAAAACTTCAAGAACTAAATCCATCAGACTGTCTTTGGAAGATTAACTAACTCTAAGAAGCAAAAAGTTCGGGAATGATGAAGAAATCTAAGCAGCTCACCTGGAACCATTTTAGTTATCCCTCTGAGCAAATATAGGAAAACGTCTGTTGCATAGACGCGGCAGCAGGCGTATATATAGTGGAAACTTATCTGCACTTGCGGATTCTTTAGAGACGATCGGTGTAATTATAATTATAAGATAAGGACGACGTGGGCTGCGTACCGATATCTTATCATCTGGATCTTGTGATATTTCATTCCCGTACTAAAGTGAATGCAACCGTTAATTACTAATTTTGCAGCGATCGATTTGTTACGTATGCCGTAAGAAGGTCAGGAGATGAATTTACCTTAATCGCGATAAAATCGTACTCTGACGAAATGTGCAGATAACTATGTTGTCTGTATGAGATTAAATCTCAAGCTAATGGAAAGTAAAAGTGATACAGATGTTCTGCAGTTATCATAACTTTAAAATAATATCTGAGAATATTAAGACCTCAAACGTGTTATGTGTTTCAGATTAGCATTTAAATACAATACTGCTCACATTTCTGCCACTTCCAATTTCCATTCAGGAATCGCATTGTGGTAGACCGCTACAGAAAGTATTTCCAACCAAATGACACCAAATGACAGAGTCACGTTTCAGTGCAACCAAGAAATGCTGCTATCATGCGTCTGACAACTTAAACACGAACACACGACAGTCTGCGACCACAGAGAGGCATATTACATTTAATATCATGTCCGTACAAAGTACAGGGGGTCGAAAAAAAATGGAAACACCCGAAATGCAACACATTAACAAGCCCAATACGGCGTAGGAAAATCTTTGCCATTCAAAACAGTTTCCAAGTCCTCTCGGAATGCATAAACACAGCTGCTGTACGGTTTTCGAGGGAATCTTATACCATTATTGCTGCAAAACAGTGGCAAGTTCAGGTAACGGTGATATAGGTCGATAACGATCACACACGCTTCCCCCCAAAGTACACCACAAAGTCTGAATAATACTCAGATCTGAAATTTCCTGGCAGATTAAAACTGTGTGCCGGACCGAGACTCGAACTCGGGACCTTTGCCTTTCGAGGGCAAGTGCTCTGCCATCTGAGTAACCCAATCACGACTCACGCCCCGTCCTCACAGCTTTACTTCTGCCAGTACCTCGCAGAAGTAAAACTGTGAGGACGGGGCGTGAGTCGTGATTGGGTTACTCAGATGGCAGAGCACTTGCCCACGAAAGGCAAAGGTCCCCACTTCGAGTCCCCGTCCGCCACACAGTTTTAATCTGCCAGGAAGTTTCGTATCAGCTCACACTCCGCTGCACAGTGAAAATCTCATTCTGAATACTGAGGTCTGGTTGCTGCAGTAGCCAGGTGAGCTGCGACAGTTCATCCTCGTGGTCCCAAAAAGAATTCTGGACGATCCGCGGTGTGTGAACAGGGACTCTATAGTCTTGGTACACAGCGTCACCACTGGGCAACAAGCATTGCACCATGGAAAGGACCTGATCGGTAAAAATGGTCACATAGCCCTTGGCAGTAATTCAGCCTCGTAGAGTAATCAGGGGGCCCATGGAATACGACGATATGGCTGTCCAAATGATCACCGAACCCACGCCATGTTAAACTCTTGGGTCGTAAACTGCGTCAGAAGTTGGAAACAGTGTGAAACAAGATTCATCCGACCAAATGACGTTCTTACATTGACTATTTTTTATGGTTTCGTCACGACGTTTTCCTCTTACGGGCATTTGCATCACTGACGAATGGTTTTCCAGTTCCAGCTTGTCCTGTAATTCCCTGCTTATGCAGCTCCCAGCTCCCTTCCTGTTGTTTGGTACTGATAGAGTTCATAAGTGCGAATTTCAGTTCTGGAGTGACTTTTGCAGCTTTCGTTCTCTTATTTTTCGTCGCAGTACTCTTCAATGACCGCCTGCCACGTCACTCGTGATACGTGTATGACCGCATTGCGACTCCGCGGTTGATGTTTTTCCACTTCCTCCGCAAGTGGCATTAGCCATCGATACGTCAGCTACCTTAGTTATGGAAGCATGCTCCATACCATCCAGACCAATTTTTCTACGTTCGAAACCACTTAGCTGTCACATAATACACTCACAAATACACAGAACTCTGTTCTGACCACAGCCGACACTTGCAACGTATAGAGGATGTTGCACAGATGCCGTTCGTGGTCAAATACTATAAGACAATCTGCAGGCTTGGCTATCAACTGCATTTATGTGCGAACATACGTTTCCCACAGTTTTTCCACATTATTTTGTCTGACCTTGTATGTGACATAGCAAGATGTTGTGACCAATGAGGTTCAAGTAGCAGGTATGGGTGGATCATTTGCAGGCAAGGAACAACGTATTAACGAAACTTGTGGCGGTGCCCTTTCTTAACAGTGTGGACGATTTTATTAAAAACGTAATTGACAACCGCAAATTTCGAGCGCTACAGCTCAGTCTAATCGTATGTTCGTTTTATAATTTGGCTCTGGTGAACCCCCGCTGTATGGTTCAAATGGCTCTGAGCACTATGGGACTTAACATCGGAGGTCATCAGTCCCCAAGAACTTAGAACTACTTAAACCTAACTAACCTAAGGACATCACACACATCCATGCCTGAGGCAGGATTCGAACCTGCGACCGTAGCGGTCCGCAGTATGGAATCTAAATAAAGTCGCTTGGGAAAACTAAGATACCAGTGTAAAAGGTCTTACGTTTAGCACACGACTGCAGTAAAGTGCTCCACCGCTACGGACCCCGCTAGCAAAACAGCTGAAAATAAAACAATAAACCACGGAACAGATGACTGCATCTCAGCGCACGGTTTACAAACTGCAAACCAAGCAAAACTATTTGGAGATAAATAGAGAACACTTTTACACAGTTCATTTCGTGAAACAAACTATGAATCAGTGATTTAAGAACATATTGTCCCAATAGAATTACAGGCACTGCACCTCGTGGTATGAAACAACTTTTAAAAGTATCAGTGATAAATGTAATAGCTCTCGCCTTCAATAAGAAACGAGACGGAGTCTGGAATGCTCAGACCAGTGACAGGAGAGTAATATCGTGGCTGTGTAGCGACCAGAGTTTGGAAGTTCACAGCCCGTCGCTAGGGGGCACGCGGCTACGTCACATGACTATGCAGAGCTAGCAGCAACATGCATCAATCGTCCGACGTTGCCAGCCGCATTGCAGACAGTGAATTGGAGGCGTCAACAGAAGAGCAAAGAGGTGTTGTTCGTTTTCTGAGAGCGGAAAGAGTAGAGGAACGGACATTCACCGACGAATGTCACAAGTGTACGGCGAGCGCTGAATGTCCCTTGCAAGGGTCAAGGCGTGGCACAAGCGCGTCAGGGAAGGACGGGTTTGTTAGCCGATGATGCACGGTCTGGAGCACCACACTGCATTACCGATGACACCGTGCAGCTGGTGGATGCACTCATTACCAAGGGCCACCGAGTGACAGTGAAAGCCATAGCCGCTGTGGTCGGATTGAGCGTCGGAACTGTTCAAACCATCATGAAGGAACGACTGCACATGCGCGAAGTGTGTGCCCAATGGGTGCCCTGCAGTCCTCAACCACACCAGGAAGCATGTCGAAAGGTCCACTGTCTTGCTTAACTGCAGCGCTATGCTCGGGAAGGGAATGCGTTTCTGGCATGAGTAGTGGCTGGAAATGAGTCATGGTAGCCATCACTTCGAACCAGAATCAAAACGACAAAGTCTCCAGTGGAAGCATCCAGGGTCACCATCACCAAAAAAAGCCAAGACCATCTACACGATTGCAGGGAAGGTTATTCTGACGTTCTTCTTTGACCAAGATGGCTCCCTTCTGATTCACTTCCTGCAGCGCGCGACAACAGTGAATGCCCAACTTTACTCGCATATCTTGACCACCCTTCGCCAAGCGATCAAATCAAAACGACTAGGCACCCATGTGGGTCATTCTGCTCCACGACAGTGCAAAGCCTCGTAAGGCCATCACAGTCGCGGCACTCATGCAGAAATTCAAATGGGAGGTTCTCGGCCACCCTCCATAAAGTCCAGAACTCTCTCCCTGTGATTACGCTATTTTAGGACCCCTTAAAAAGACTCTGAGGGGCAAACGATTCTCCTCGGACGACGACGTCCAGCTGAACCTGCGGAACTGGTTGACGTCGCAGCCCCGGGAATTTTATGAGACAGCCATTCATCGCCTTGTGTCACAGTGAGACAAGTGTCTCAACAGCCAGGGTCAATACTTCCAACATACGGGTACTGGTTCCTACAGTTATTCCTCCGGCTCGTTTCCTTTTGAACGCCCCTTATACTTTTAGACCCGTCGATTTCGTTCCGTCAAGATCAATGTAGAATTTTCAAAATATCTTTTTTTTCTGTCATTGGCTTAAAAGATGCTCTCAACCATCTAAAACATGAGGCAAAAAGTCTAACTCCCTAAAAAATGTTCTATGGAATTCCGAGCTCCTCCCCTAGCTCTTTGAATGGCCCGAAACGGCCTACCTGCCCCAACTCGATACCCCTGTGGTGCCTGGGTCTAGTTAGTAACATCTGAGAACAATAACACATTAACTTGGCTTGAGCAAGCATCAGTACGTACACGAAAAAGACAATTCTACCGCTTCAAATCTTGATTTCTGTGTTCAGTATTGTCTTTTGATAGTCTGTGATCTTATAGTATATAGTTTTGTCTTTCAAGTAAGAATGAATGGCAAGAAAGTATATTCGGTCAGAGAAGGTGCGAACACGCCGTATTCAACGCGGTGCCGAAGCAATGTGACACCAAAGCGTCCAAAAAGTAGATAAGAGGCTGAGAGCAGATCGGAAGGAGCCGGTGCCTCTGCTAACAAATTGAAACGCAGCGGCTAGAATTTTGATGTTAATTACGGATTGAGCTATAGCAGTATAAATTTTCTGCCGTTTTCTTTGTTATTTCCCAACAAGTGAAATGTAAAACGCACAATGCAACCATCACGTTGCAACAACGAAGTCCTCGAGGCTTAGGCTTCACAATAATTATTGCTTGTCCAAACTGCCCAGAACTTGTTCTACCAAGTAACAAGTTTATAGGGAACGCATATGAAATCAACCGTCGAATCGTCCTAGCAATGCGCCTATTTAGAGTGAAATGTTGTGCGTTCATGGAATTGCCATGACCGATATTTCAATCGTTCTGTGATAAACATTTGGGTATGATTTCGATCGCAACGGTAACAGTACGACAGACCAGACCTGGGATAGCAGATTAATGGTAAGAGTTTTCTAAAAGTAGATCTTTTTCATTTGTTCATGTCTGTAACACATTTCAAAACTTGTAATGTGGTCATGTCATTTTGATTTCTGTATGCTATCGATGTGCATGTCAGAGAGAAAGCAAATTATGCTACTGTTAAAAAATCTTGTTATGCCACCGTCTTTGGCTTTGCGCAGTCTGAAACATTCTTAGTTGAAGTGTAATAGATGATTGACGTATTCAGTAGTGCTGCGTTGACTCAAATCTGTTAGATGAAGATAGGTGTATTGTAAACGACATCAAGGATGAATATAATGAATATATTGAAAGTCGAAAGAAATATAAATTTTGAATAATGTTTTTTTCTTCTTTTTTTGAAGAGAAGAAGTTTGAGGCAAGACTGCAGCACTGCGTACCTAATTTGTAGAAATCATTATTAGCAGATAGTTAATTTTGTTCACATATTCAGAGCTGAGAGAAAGAGCATCCCACTTCACTGAATCATGTATTAAGATATCAACTGATTAAGGTATTTGATTTTTTTAGAAATTCTCTGCTAACACTGTGCCCTTTTTCAGTCATTGTTCACTTCGTTAAGCATGGTATTGTTTAGACCTTTTTATGCGTGAAGATCACGCGATCCTATACTCTGACCTTTTGAATACATACTTCATTCTAAAATCGTTGTCTTGGAATATCATTTCATAGGAACAGTTATTCTCCCCCTCCCAGTGTTTATCATTACACATTACCACATTGCACCATCTGGTATGTAACAGTTTGAATAGAGTTTGTAAATTTTATTTAGAAATAGAAATCTACCTTAGCCCCTGCCTGCTTGCTGTTTGCTGTTGTGCTTTAGAGAAATCTGCAACAATGTTTTCAAGACGCGAGTTAAGTGGAAATTTTGATTAGGGCCAGCTAAATGTTTTACTTAAGTTGCGCATTCGATTTAAGAGAAGTTGTGTTGAGGCCAGTTACAGCTCAGTTCAAATTTGATTCTGATCAGTGAAAGGTTAGCATACCATTTTAAGTTGGATAACAATTTGTGTGTACATGGTTTTGGTAATACGTAGATTTTTATACAGTGGGGTGTAAAGTTGGGCTAAATTTCATACAGAAACAAATATAATGTAGATATAACAAATTAGAAATGTTTTTCTCGGAATACGATTTTTCGAAACGTCACGCAGTATAACTCCAACAATTTTCAATATTTTATTTGAAAAGTGAACCATATAGGTGATTTTCGATTAGTTAATTTAAACAATATTTAATAACAAATTATTCATTTTTTGTGGAAATTTAACGACTTTATTCGAACACAAAAATCAGTTTTTTCTAAACTCATCTACTTGCTTCGCTGGCTACACTCATGTAGTTTACAATGGTTTTTTTTCAGATTGAAATTGACACCATTTACAATGCTTGCGGCAGACCGTCTCAAATTCGACATGTCTCGCGAGAATTGCTGCAGTGTCACCATTTTGCAATATTTTCCTACAAAAACTTTTTGTGGTATAGTTAAATAAATGCTCAACAATACCTCAAGTATTATTTCTCTAGTGCCCTTCTTTCCACGCAAAAAGAAACTCTCAAGGAAACGCTCCTTGCAGGCCACTACGGTGGTGTTACCGTTTAAGAGCGACGTGTTGAGTTCTGCCTAAAAGGAAGTCCTGGATTCAGTCACATGTCTGGTCCGATATTCAGTAGGTTCGTATATTGTTCACTAAAACAACAGTGCGAAATGGTATTGTATGCCTCCCACAAATGAAGTAACACGGCATCAAACGGGGATCGTCTGTCTATGGCGACTTGGGTTTCTGGAGGAACAGAGAGAGCTGCGTTTTGCAAGATCTCTGGTTGAGGAACGCATGTGAAGTACTACTGAGGATATTTTATTATCATCTTCGTCTGACAGCATGATTATGTCAACGGCGACAGGTATCTTCGCTCCATGACGTACCGCAGGAGTTGACTACTCAACGGTGGACATATGAATCCGTTTATGGGGATGCAGGAACTTTACGTTAAGACTATTATATCCCTTACTGGCCAAACATTACAGACTAAAGTATCGTCAACCAGCAGAATCCGAACCAGCTAGTTAGTAAGATGTTCCATAGACCGTTTAAAAGAGTATTTTGTCGAAATGATGAGGAACGAGTCAGTTAACAAGATATGTGTGTTAGTGTTAACATTAAAAAACACATTACTATTTTTAGTCTTAGTCATGCAACTTATTTTTTTCTTTTGTATTTGCTGGCTGCCAGATTTTATGTGGAAATTCGTCAATGGAGTGGGAGGATACGTGATTGCTTAACAATCCATACAGCGAACATTTTTCTTTTGAAATACAGGAGTTAACTACTAAAATCAATCTGAATGAAATGTCCAATGGTCCGCTGTAGCTGTATTGATTCAGATCAGTTAAAAACCCACATAACTGCTTTCGCAACATTTAAGCTGCATCTTGTGGTGCAAATATGAATGTTACGTCGTAGGTTACAGAATGACACAGAGTAACTACTGACGTGGCTAGGTTAGGTTTTCAGCCCTCCTCAGTTGATAAAAAATCATCATGAATTGATAGAAAGACCGTCGTCAATGATGAATTTCATGTATGTGTTACGTCGCAGCATATGTTTCGATAATATACTGGACGGTCGTAGGTTATATTAGCTGCTATGTTGGTGACAAATACACATGATCACGTCAGCTTTTGACACTACAGGGCCCAATACCTCCATGAATAACATGTATCAGGGGCATTTCGTTGCTTGACGTAGGCCGACAATAGCATATTTTAGTCGGAAAGTGTACAGTTTGGAACCTAACGCAGACATGACATTCATTGCCGATGGTCTTTTTATTAACTGAGGATGGTTTTTTATCAGTGGAGAAGGATTGAAAACTTCATTTCACCTAGCCACGCCAACAGTTACTCTGCGGCATTCTGTAACATATGACATAGCATTTATATTTGCACCAGAAGATGCAACTTAAAAGTTGTGAAATCAGTTGTGTGTTTTTTTAAGTGACTGAACAAATACAGGTACAGTGTATCATTGGACATTTCATTCAGTTTCATTTTAATACTTGTAACACCTGTATTTCAAAAAACTATTCACTGTATAACTTTGAAACGTCCCCTTAGAAAAATTTATGAATTACTGTGCTGATAAACCTCTTACATTATTTGATTTTCAAACAGCTGAGCAAAACTGAACGTACTCAGACATTTCGCTCTGTACCTATTCTGATCAACTGACACACAATATTTTTAGCGCAACGTAATCTGACTTTCAATAACGCCTACCAAAGAATGGCCCTGACTAACATTAACCTATACCTTTCACAAATCACTTACCTCCCAAAAATCTTCGTTACTCGAACTACTGCAATACAGCGAGCGCCACTACTGCCAGCTAAATAAAAGATTCAAACTACTGAAGGCACTAACTACTGATAGGCATAGTTAGCAAATGAAAGATTTTGATAGAGAACAAACAATGTATTTACCTTAACAGTGTTCAAACGTCATAATATATAGCAGTTCATGACATCCATTCTTACAAATGTACTGTTTCTGATGAACACACGTCTAGATATTCCGCTCTCAAAAATCCGCCATCTCTCTTCCCCACATCCACCACTGCTGGCGGCTCACCTCCGACTGCGCAACGCTACGCGCTTTAACAGCCAACAGTCCAACACTACAATAGCGAATATTACAGCAACGCCATCCAGCCACAGACTGCATACAGCACAGCCAGTGATTTTCATACAGAGCGCTACGTGGCGTTACCAATATAAAAACCTAAACAGCCTACTTACAACTTGTCAAGCAATCATGTATAACTATTTTTGTAAATGTGGTTGCCCTACTATTAAAATTATCTGGAATAAAAGGAGTTTTCCAGGAGAAATGATCTGAAATTAGATTTACAACTTTCTTCTCTATCTGCCCTATATTTTATGTTATTGGGCAAATGATCAAAAATTTTTGTTGCTCCACAGTGAACACCCTCTGAGCCACTGAGAGCTTTAACAATGGGTAATAAAGGTAATATTTCCCTCTAGTGTTGTAGGTACACGCGTCACTGTTGTTCTTAAATTGTGATGGATTATCATCAGTGAACATACGTAATGCGAAGGCGCAGTTAAAATGAATAGCTCCTTGACGTCCGTGGGTGAATACCACGTATTACACTAGTCCACAGTGGAATTTTTACAGAAACCAAAGTAGGCAGTTTTTGTAGATTTAGATGCGCTGAACACGAATATCGCTATTAAAGTTGTCTCCTAGCTCAGGGTTACAAGTAAATTGGGTCTCTACGTTTCACGTATACCGCTACTGTAATCAATAGGAGATATATATTAACTGAATTTACGCAGTTTACCAGCGCCGTTTCTTTGCGTTTTTCTTGCGGGTGGTGTCTAGAGCATTTCGCTGTAGCATCCAGCAGAAATCGGCCGACACAGCAGCAGTACCACGGTTCCACAAGAGGAACAGTTGGCCGTGCTCAACACTTTCTTTGGTAACACATCGAGGCGGGAGTAAGGGAAGTGTATCATCAGGGTGGTGCTGCAGCCAATGATCTTATAAGGGTGCATAAGTTCGACCATAAGATCCCTGTAACTTTCGGCTCTCTTGTTTCCCAAGAACAATGTTACTACTCTAGCGAAACAATGTCACGCATGCAGTTTATAAAGGGTTAGAATGGACTCAAAATCTGTATCTCCTAACAGTTGGCATACCTGTGGACCAATGACATCCCCTTTGAGATCTTCTGTGTGCTGAGGCGTGGAAATACTGATATGCTGCTTCATTCCTGTGCACAGCCTTAACAGATGCTATCATGAGCCCCAACCTAACGTGTAATGAAGGGAGAACCATTTTGTGCGGACTCCATAGACGTTCTTCGACAATATTTTTTTTGTCCCGGGCACCAGAGCCGTTGGAGAAGACCAGTTCCTCCGTGTGTGGTGTTTTTCTCTTGCGTGACTGTCCCATCCACACAGGTAATAGCAAGACTTAGTGTAACTCACTTGCAAACCCAACAGCATCGAGATAACTCTGAAATCTCTATATTTCAACCAGTGATGCCTACAAGGGAACATCCCCATCGCACCCCCCTCAGATTTAGTTATAAGTTGGCACAATGGATAGGCCTTGAAAAACTGAACACAGATCAATCGAGAAAACAGGAAGAAGTTGTGTGGAACTATGAAAAAAAAGCAAAATATACAAACTGAGTAGTCCATACGCAAGATAGGCAACATCAAGGAGAGTGTGAGCTCAAGAGCGCCGTGGTCCCGTGGCTAGCGTGAGCAGCTGCGGAACGAGAGGTCCTTGGTTCAAGTCTTCCCTCAAGTGAAAAGTTTACTTTCTTCATTTTCGCAAAGTTATGATCTGTCCGTTCGTTCATTGACGTCTCTGTTCACTGTAATAAGTTTAGTGTCTGTGTTTTGCGACCGCACCGCAAAACCGTGCGATTAGTAGACGAAAGGACGTGCCTCTCCAATGGGAACCGAAAACATTTGATCGCACGGCCATAGGGCAACCGATTCCTCCACAGGAGAACACGTCTGATATATTCTATACGACACTGGTGACGGCATGTGCGTCACATGACAGGAATATGTTGTCGACCCACCTAACTTGTACACTTGGCGAATGGGTAAAAAGATTCTTCTACTTTGCCCGATTTAGGTTTTCTTATGGATGTGATAATCACTCCCAAAAAAGTGATGAAAACATAAGAGTTTGTCACATAAACTGCAACAAATGAATGCAACAGTTTCACAGTCGCACAGTTTTCCCTGTGCTCTGTCAAAACATGTTTTTAACGTTTTCAAATTTTTCCGTGTGTAGATCGTGAAATGCTGAAATGCTGCATATGTCCGAGCAAATCTGAACATGTCCTGGAATTTTGGAGAATGAAGTTGATTATGCGTGAGTGCCTGAACTTTGATAATTGACACACGATCAGGTAAACAATACTGCTCTGTGTACCTGTGCAGCTTCGCAAAATCATAGAATCTTTTCACAAAGTATTTCACGGGCGGACGGACAGGTAATAATTGTCTGAAAAAAAATTAACTGTTCAATAAAGGGAAGACATGAACCAAGGACCTCTCGCTCCGCAGCTGCTCACGCTAACATTTTTTTTACTCATTTTGTTCGATATAGTTCGTTGCGTTTGGTCGGGGCGGACGTCACAAGACATCCGTTCAAATTGATCGTTGGTTCCTTGACTCAGTTTTTTTATTACAGAGAGCATGCTGCCCTCTGACCAAACACGCTGAGCTACCGTGCCGGCGTACTACGGCACCCCCTAATTCACACTCTTCTTGATGTTGCCTATCTTGCACATGGACTACTCAGTTTGTATATTTTGTTTTTTTTTCCATAATTCCACATAACTTCTGCCTGTTTTCTCGATTGATCTGTGTTCAGTTTTTCAAGGCCTATCCACTGTGTCAACTTATTACTAAATCTGAGTGGGGTGCGATGGGGAGGTTCCCTTGTTAGTGTAACTCCCTTGCAAACCCAACAGCATCGCAATTGCTCTAAAGTCTCCACATAGCAGCCAGTGATGCTTATTGTAATTAACATAGTTTACAACGGATTTCAGCATGGTATAACTGATTTAGCTAAGATAGCATATGCGACAGGGATGGATGGCATTTCATTTGTGGTTAGTGACAGTACTGCCTTTAGACTTGTTTTTGAGCTGTCTATAAAGAATCTCTACTCGTCTGGTTTATATGTTCAAGTCTTCCAACAAACAGTCAGTGTCACTGCAGGATGTAAAGTCACCTTCAGTACTGAAATGAAACTCAAGTTTTTCTGACGCTCGCGAAACACAGACACACGTACTGTGACAGCGAAGAGATTCCACTGCTGCAGTCATGAGGCCAACAGCTCGGCTTCACGCTTTCAAAGATCTAAATCCCTAATCAGCTCGTTCAGTTCACACTGTGTGATTTTGTGTGGTTCTCCAGACGATGCTGGTGTAAATGTATGATATGTGACAGTGGAAGATGACTGCACTTTTGCTGTTGTTCGTGTCGGTTTGTCATAATCGCTGTCACTGCTTGATGGTGATACATGTTGGGGGACAGGAACTGGCAATCCTTCACCATGAGCCACAGGGCGAATGACAGATGGCATATCAGAGTATTGAATATTCCTCTTCCTCTTCAAATCGGCTCCTTTGTTCAAGGGAGCTACCGTAGAAAAATAGCAATCTGATGCATCACTTACGGGATCACGTCAAATAGCAGGCACAGAAATCTTCATGGAGACACTTTTACCACGCATCCAGCCGAATCCAACCACGAGATGTGACACATATGTGCCGCTCTAGATTTATCTTGGTCTCCAACTCGACACCCGCAATACAAGGCGTACGCTTGTTTAACTGCTTTGGTCAATGGCCACTTTCAACCATAAATACGAGGGTTGCGCAGAAAGTAATGCACCGCATTCTTTTTCTTAGTCGAAAACAAAGCTACAAATGCGAAATGTTGTTGTTGTTGTTGTTGTGGTCTTCAGTCCTGAGACTGGTTTGATGCAGCTCTCCATGCTACTCTATCTTGTGCAAGCTTCTTCATCTCCCAGTAATTACTGCAACCTACATCCTTCTGAATCTGCTTAGTGTATTCATCTCTTGGTCTCCCTCTAAGATTTTTACCCTCCACACTACCCTCCAATGCTAAATTTGTGATCCCTTGATGCCTCAGAACATGTCCTACCAACCGGTCCCTTCTTCTTGTCAAGCTGTGCCACAAACTCCTCCTCTTCCCAATTCTATTCAATACCTCCTCATTAGTTATGTGATCTACCCATCTAATCTTCAGCATTCTTCTGTAGCACCACATTTCGAAACCTTCTATTTTCTTCTTGTCCAAACTATTTATCGTCCATTTTTCACTTCCATACATGGCTACACTCCATATAAATACTTTCAGAAACGACTTCCTGACACTTAAATCTATAGTCGATATTAACAAATTTCTCTTCTTCAGAAACGCTTTCCTTGCCATTGCCAGTCTACATTTTATATCCTCTCTACTTCGACCATCATCAGTTATTTTGCTCCCCAAATAGCAAAACTCCTTTACTACTTTAAATGTCTCATTTCCTAATCTAATTCCCTCAGCATCACCCGACTTAATTCGACTACATTCCATTATCCCCGTTTTGCTTTTGTTGATGTTCATCTGATATCCTCCTTTCAAGACACTGTCCATTCCGTTCAACTGCTCTTCCAAGTCCTTTGCTGTCTCTGACAGAATTACAATGTCATCGGCTAAATTCAAAGTTTTTATTTCTTCTCCATGGATTTTAATACCTGCTCCGAATTTTTCTTTTGTTTCCTTTACTGCTTGCTCAATATAGAGATTGAGTAACATCGGGGAGAGGCTACAACCCTGTCTCACTCCCTTCCCAACCGCTGCTTCCCTTTCATGTCCCTCGACTCTTATAACTGCCATCTGGTTTATGTACAAGTTGTAAATAGCCTTTCGCTCCCTGTATTTGACGCCTGCCAACTTCAGAATTTGAAAGAGAGTATCCCAATCAACATTGTCAAAAGCTTTCTCTAAGTCTACAAATGCTAGAAACGTAGGTTTGCCTTTCCTTAATCTTTCTTCTAAGATAAGTCGTAAGGTCAATATTGCCTCACGTGTTCCAATATTACTACGGAATCCAAATTGATCTTCCCCAAGGTCGGCTTCTACTAGTTTTTCCATTCGTCTGTAAAGAATTCGCATTAGTGTATTGCAGCTGTGGCTGCGAAATGTTACGTATGTACACTCCTGGAAATGGAAAAAAGAACACATTGACACCGGTGTGTCAGACCCACCATACTTGCTCCGAACACTGCGAGAGGGCTGTACAAGCAATGATCACACGCACGGCACAGCGGACACACCACGAACCGCGGTGTTGGCCGCCGAATGGCGCTAGCTGCGCAGCATTTGTGCACCGCCGCCGTCAGTGTCAGCCAGTTTGCCGTGGCATACGGAGCTCCATCGAAGTCTTTAACACTGGTAGCATGCCGCGACAGCGTGGACGTGAACCGTACGTGCAGTTGACGGACTTTGAGCGAGGGCGTATAGTGGGCATGCGGGAGGCCGGGTGGACGTTCCGCCGAATTGCTCAACACGTGGGGCGTGAGGTCTCCACAGTACATCGATGTTGTCGCCAGTGGTCGGCGGAAGGTGCACGTGCCCGTCGACCTGGGACCGGACCGCAGCGACGCACGGATGCACGCCAGGACCGTAGGATCCTACGCAGTGCCGTAGGGGACCGCACCGCCACTTCCCAGCAAATTAGGGACACTGTTGCTCCTGGGGTATCGGCGAGGACCATTCGCAACCGTCTCCATGAAGCTGGGCTACGGTCCCGCACACCGTTAGGCCGTCTTCCGCTCACGCCCCAACATCGCGCAGCCCGCCTCCAGTGGTGTCGCGACAGGCGTGAATGGAGGGACGAATGGAGACGTGTCGTCTTCAGCGATGAGAGTCGCTTCTGCCTTGGTGCCAATGATGGTCGTATGCGTGTTTGGCGCCGTGCAGGTGAGCGCCACAATCAGGACTGCATACGATCGAGGCACACAGGGCCAACACCCGATATCATGGTGTGGGGAGCGATCTCCTACACTGGCCGTACACCACTGGTGATCGTCGAGGGGACACTGAATAGTGCACGGTACATCCAAACCGTCATCGAACCCATCGTTCTACCATTCCTAGACCGGCAAGGGAACTTGCTGTTCCAACAGGACAATGCACGTCCGCGTGTATCCCGTGCCACCCAACGTGCTCTAGAAGGTGTAAGTCAACTACCCTGGCCAGCAAGATCTCCGGATCTGTCCCCCACTGAGCATGTTTGGGACTGGATGAAGCGTCGTCTCACGCGGTCTGCACGTCCAGCACGAACGCTGGTCCAACTGAGGCGCCAGGTGGAAATGGCATGGCAAGCCGTTCCACAGAACTACATCCAGCATCTCTACGATCGTCTCCATGGGAGAATAGCAGCCTGCATTGCTGCGAAAGGTGGATATACACTGTACTAGTGCCGACATTGTGCATGCTCTGTTGCCTGTGTCTATGTGCCTGTGGTTCTGTCAGTGTGATCATGTGATGTATCTGACCCCAGGAAAGTGTCAATAAAGTTTCCCCTTCCTGGGACAATGAATTCACGGTGTTCTTATTTCAATTTCCAGGAGTGTATTATTTGAAGCCTCATGAGTGAGCGCGCCAAGTTTCCGTCACTTCCGACAGATAGCGTAACTGCAGGAGAGTTTCGAAAAGGTGTCTGTAGGTGATGTGCGTTACAAGAAACGTGCCCCCATTGAATGTCTCACTGCAGAGAGAAACTGTGGGGAATATTCACAAACGCTTGTGCAAAGTCTGTGGAGCATCTGCTGTTGACAGAAGTACAGTTAGTCGCTGGGCACGGAGGGTAGGTCATCAGAAGGCGGTTCGGCGGAGCTCCATGATTTGCAGCGGTCGGGGAGACCATCCACGGCTGTTACACCTGACACACCTTACCTAGCCACCTTGGACTTCCACTTCTTTGAGCCATTAAAGGCTGCCATTCGTGGGAGACATTTTGAGGACGATGAGGAGGTGATTCACACAGTCAAGCACTGGCTCCGCCACCAGGACAAGGATTGGTACCGACAGGGCATACACGCCCTTGTTTCGCGCTGGAGTAAGCCCATAGAACGGGATGGATATTACGTGGAAAAATAGGGTGTGTAGATAAAACGCTACCGTGCGTAATTCTCACTATGCTTAATAAAGAATTGTTAAAGGAAAAAAATACGCTGCATTGCATTCTGGGCTACCCTCGTAACATCTGCACAAACGTGACAAAAGTTATCGGGTTTGTTACAACAAGCGCGGGACACTTTTGTGAGTGTGTACACACGCTCAGCAACACAGTTCCTCAACTTCAACACTTCATCTCACATAAATTCGTCGCCAACCGCCACAATACACCTTCCAGTAACACAAGAGCTTGCAGCCGTGACAAGCAATAATTGAAATCGCAACTGATTTCTACATTTGGCAATGCTAACGTAACCGTATGGTGCGCATATGAGCGATGGTGTAGGACAGGGTTGCCAAATTGCACAGGAAGCGGCCACCCCACTGGCTTACAGCAGAGAAACCCTTCTGACAACGTCTTTGCATGTAACTCTCTTATAACGTCACGTAAATGTGAATGCGAAACGTAAACACCTTATTTATTTGTAACCCTGAGAAGGGAGATAATTTTAACGTTGATATTCGTGTTGCACCTAAATCTAGAAAGCACGGCTACTTTCATTTCTGAAAAAAAAAGGTCAAAATTTGTGAACTGGTGTTATTCTTATCACTCGTTTTTGTGTAATCAGTACTTTCTTTCTAACTGATGACGTCTGGTTTGCCCAGTACGATCAAAGTCGTAAACATGCTAGAATGGCCGGCCGGAGTGACCGAGCGGTTCTAGGCGCTACAGTCGAACCTCGCGACCGCTACGGTCGCAGGTTCGAATCCTACCGTGGGCATGGATGTGTGTGATGTGTAAGTGTAAGGTGTAAGTAGTTCTAAGTTCTAGGGGACTGATGACCTCAGAAGTTGAGTCCCATAGTGCTCAGAGCCATTTGAACCACTCTAGGATGTATCCTTTTCAGTTACACTCTTTTACGGAAACATATAACACGTCACTTAAGTCATACGTAATTTACTAAAAACTCACGTTTACAAGTAAGTGAGTTAAGGTTGTGTGACAAGAAACGGTAATCAAAGCAATTATTTTTCCATATGAAGAAATAAATCTATAATTTCATTTCATTTATCTGTAGAGAGATATTAACTTCAGTATCACACTTCATTAGTAGTGTATATCTATTAAGCCATCGCAATTGGCACGCATTACCAATCAAGCACAACGAATTCATTCGACATAATGAAACATCTGATTGTCAGAAATAAATCAAACAGATCCCTTACGTCATGTGTAAACCTAACCCGGATACGAATGTCAAATGATAATTAGCGATATATCTGATGTGGCATTTTATGCATCTTGAAATCAAAAATCTGGAAAATTACCGGACTGATAAGAAGGAGAACACGGTCTTGACCAGTGTGGCGTGATTGTTGGTAATCAGAGCTTGAAGTGGCTAACTAGTTCTTACAAGTTTGTTTCCACTATCATTTTGTTTCGAGTGGGTCTTTCCCCACGCTCTCTCTTTGACGTTCGCGTCCGACTTTAATCTCAGAAAGCACCCGCACGTTGAACAGATGTGCGGTTGCTGTGCGCCCATGTTCCGGAACAAAATCGAAAGTTGTGCAACAATGTGTGTGAAGCGTCAAATTTATTTTTAGAATAGTTTCCTCCTTTGTTTTTACTGTTGTAAAGGGCGTGTGTTTCGTGCAATTGGATCAACTAAAATATCGTGGCGTCCTTTTTTTATTTCTGGTGATCCATCATTAAGGGAAATTCTTGAAAGTTTATTGGAGCTTTATATGGACACACTCCAATCTTAACGTAAGGAATGGGCAGCTAACTGAAACGTGACGCCTCAACCCCGTGGTGAAGGACCACGTGATGACCCTTCCAGAAACTGCTACCACAGGTGCACGTATCTAGAAAGTGCACAATGTATGAAACAGCTGGCGCCGTTTCTTAGCAATCTTTGGACCGACCTAAAAATTATTTATTTGACATTGTGCACTGGTTTAATATTATGGATGAGACATGGGCACACCGCCTTACGCTGCCAACAAAATACCTGTCAAAGCCTTGATGTAGAATTCAGTGGTCCAGCAACACAAAGACAAAACATATTACACATACCGGGAAGGTTATGACTATAGTTTTATTAATCCGAAAGAAAGCTCTTAATCGATTCGCCTCCTAAGATCAAAACAATCGTCCATCAGGACGATCAAATTACTCAGGATGGTTCTACATCTACACTATGTGACCAACAGTATCCGGACACCTGGCTGAAAATGACTTACAAGTTCGTGGCGCCCTCCATCGATAATGCTGGAATTTAATATGGCATTGGCCCACTCTCGGCCTCGATGACAGCTTCCACTCTCGCAGGCATACGTTCAATTAGGTGCTGGAAGGTTTCTTGGGGAATGGCAGCCCATTTTTCACGGAGTGCTGCACTGAGGAGAGGTATCGATATCGGTTGGAGAGGCCTGGCACTAAGTCGGCGTTCCAAAACATCCCAAAGGTGTTCTATAGGATTCAGGTCAGGCCTCTGCGCCGACCAGTCCATTACACGAATGTTATTGTCCACCACAGGCCGCGCATTATGAACAGGTGCTCGATCGTGCTGAAAGATGCAGTCGCCATCCCCGAATTGCTCCTCAGCAGTGGGAAGGAAGAAGGTGCTTAAAACATCAGTGTAGGCCTGTGCTGTGATAGTGCCACGCAAAACAACCAGGGGTGCAAGCCCCCTCCATGAAAAACACGACCACACCATAACACCACCGCCACCGAATTTTACTGTTGGCACCACACACTCTGGCAGATGACCTTCACCAGGCATTCGCCATACCCACACCCTGCCATCTGATCGCCACATTGTGTACCATGATTGGTCACCCATGCATTGTTTTTCCACTGTTCAATCGTCCTATGTTTACGCTCCTTTCACCAAGCGAGGCGTTGTTTGGCATTTACCGGCGTGATCTGTGGCTTATGAGCAGCGGCTCGACGTTGGAATCCAAGTTTTCTCACCTCGCGCCTAACTGTCATAGCACTTGCAGTGGATCCTGATGTATTTTGGAATTCCTGTGTGATAGTGTGGATAGATGTCTGCTTATTAGAAATTACGACCCTCTTCAACTGTCGGCGGTCTCTGTCAGTCAACAGACGAGGTCGGCCTGTACGCTTTTGTGCCTTACGTCTCCCCTCACGTTCCCACTTCACTATCGCATCGGTAACTGTGGATCTAGGGATGTTTAGGAGTGTGGAAATCTCGCGTACAGACGTATGACACAAGTGACACCCAGTCACCTGACCACATTCGAAGTCCGAGAGTTCGTGGAGCGCCGCATTCTGCTCAGCACAAAGCACCTAATATGAAAAACGTATGTTTTTGGGGTGTCCGGATACTTTTGATCACATGGTGTACATTGACGTCCATACTCTGCAAACCACTGAGAAATACATTGCAGAGGGCACGTCCCGTTGCATTCACATATGGAGCACGTGCAGAATGACTGTTTAAAAGCTTCTGTGCATGCTGTAATTACTCTGAACTTGTCCTCACGTCCCCTATGAGAGGAACACTTTGGGGGCTGTAGAATATTCCTAGAGTAATCAGCCAAATCCAGTTCTTGAAACTTTGTTAGTAGACTTTCTCGGTATAGTTCATGTCTATCTTCAAGAGTCTACCAATTAAGTTCTTTTGACATCTCTGTGACACTCACAGGCAGGTCAAACAAGACTGTGACCATTCGTGCTGCTCTTCTCTGTACACGTTCAATATCACCCATCAGTTCTACCTGGTACTGGTACCAAACTCTTCAGCAACATTCTAGGATGGGTCGCTTGCCTCATTTCTAAGCAGCCTCGTTTGTAGATGTATTGCATTTCCCTATAATTATACTAAGAAACCGAATTGTACTATCTGCTTTACCCACGATTGGTCCTATATGAATGGGAATATTGAGGAACCCCACATGCTACTTTTTTTTGACGAAACTGAGTTAGCTATGCTTTCGCATTTTAAACTTATAGTCCGATCGTGATACAGAGAAACCCAATACGTTCTGGCATTTTCCATATTGTTATGCAGCCATTATATCACCTAAACTGAGGAGAAACCTCGCATTTACGAAAGGTACGGGCTTTCTCAGAATTTTAAGATGCCAGCACTGCTGATCATCAGTTTTATTGGTAAATTTTTCATTGACGCTTTAGTTTGGGTAACCGCAATTGTACTCGTGTTCCACATGTGAAGAGCTCAACATAAAAATTAAAAGTCCATTTTTGAATGATTCTGCTAAAAGGGCACAACAGATGAGTTAATAGTGCACAAGAGGTGTGCCGATAAGTTCTTCAGGAAAGAGAAAACAAATTTTACCACTGCAGGTAACTTGTTTGATTTTATGCAAAACGTGCAGTTGTCGCAGATACCGATGCAAGACGTTTTACTTGTACAAGTTTTCAGTAATTCTCTAATTTGCGTGAGTTACGGAGAGGGAGAGCCAAGTTTTACCTCCATCATGGCGGAATAGCATGAAAAAGCCCTGATGAAGTACAGGGTGATCAAAAAGTCAGTATAAATTTGAAAACTGAATAAATCACGGAACAATGTAGATAGAGAGTTACAAATTGACACACATGCTTGGAATGACATGGGGTTTTATTAGAACAAAAAAAGTACAAAAGTTCAAAAATGTCCGACAGATGGCGCTTCATCTGATCAGAACAGCAATAATTAGCGTAACAAAGAAAGACAAAGCAAAGATGATGTTCTTTACAGGAAATGCTCAATTTGTCCAACATCATTCCTCAATTATAGCTGTAGTCGAGGAGTTATGGTGAGGCATTGGCGTCGGATGTTGTCTTTCAGCATCTCTAGAGATGTCGGTCGGTCACTATACACTTGCGACTTCAGGTAACCCCAAAGCCAATAATCGCACGGACTGAGGTGTGGGGACCTGGGAGGCCAAGCATGACGAAAGTGGCGGCTGAGCACACGATCATCACCAAACGACTCGCATCTGTTGGACATTTTGAGAACTTTGTTTTTTTTTGGGTTCTAGTAAAACCCCATGTCGTTCCAAGCACGTGTGTCAATTTTTACCTCTCCGTCTACATTATTCCGTGGTTTATTAAGTTTTCAAATTTACACTGACTTCTTGATCACCCAGTATGTTCATTTCTTTTAGTTTATGTGCATGGCAATATTGGACAACATGTTAAACACCTTCACTTGTAAGAATCTTCAACATTGCAGCGCGTCAGCAATTGTTGGTTAATATATTAAAAGACTAGAAACCCGCCTCGACTGCGAAAAAAGCACCTAGTGTTTACCTAGGTTTCGGCGTAGATAACTACACCTTCTTCAGAACAATAAAACCCACAAGTGCCTAAGAAGACCTTTGTCAATGATTAAAAGAACACCATGGCTATACATTTATAAACGAAAAAAGGAAAACACAAACAGTACATATGTACAAAGTCTAAACCGTTACTTAACTTAGGGGTGTAACCTCCACCTCACACCGGCCTGTGTTCGATGGGCCATGACCCGCCATAAACTGGTCATGGCCCATCGAACATAGGCCGGTGTGAGGTGGAGGTTACACCCCTAAGTTAAGTAACGGTTTAGACTTTGTACATATGTACTGTTTGTGTTTTCCTTTTTTCGTTTATAAATGTATAGCCATGGTGTTCTTTTAATCATTGACAAAGGTCTTCTTAGGCACTTGTGGGTTTTATTGTTCTGAAGAAGGTGTAGTTATCTACGCCGAAACCTAGGTAAACACTAGGTGCTTGTTTCGCAGTCGAGGCGGGTTTCTGGTTTTTTAATATATTAATACCTTCACTTGTTCCCTGATTCTTGAGGTCAACATAAAAACCACGCTATGGCGAGATACTGTTTAGTGCTTGTGGCACAAGGAAGATATCAATTAATCACCCACTACTTCCTAATAAGAGACCACTCTTACCTTCCATGTGATAGTGATTGCAGCATGGTGAAAAGGGAAATCTGAAAGGTGAATAGGATATATTTCCTGAAAAAAATATGCATAATTAAAAAAGGTTCCAGCAAAAAGACGAATTTTGAAGAGGAAAAAAACAGAAGAGCTACTAAATTTTAAGGAATGGTGGCAAAAGTTCTACAAAACGAATGCTATTTTCGTTGAAAGTCTAGGTGGAACTAAACATCGAATAACCAACAACATTTCCATGTAGCACAATTCATGCAGTTCTGCTATTCACATGAAAGTCTTTATGTTGTTAAAGTTTGGCCATTCACTGACGGAGCAGAAGGGCAAACATGACAAGTGGCTGATCCGCCTGCAATTCCACCAAGCCCTGTAACATCATGACCTGCAAATGAAAAGAGGCGAGTTCTGCTAGTCCTACCAAAACAAGTATTCATCCAGAGCTTCTACTCTGACATATGGAACTGACTAACATGTGTGAAACTATTATCCATATGTCGAGTATATCGCCAAAGAAAAGGGACAATAGCCGTAATTTGTTTGATTTATTTGTCCATAATAGCAATAAAATATAAGTTAAGTAATTATTGATCCTTACTTATTACAAAATATTGAGATAGCCCACACGTTCACTACATAAATTTTACGTCAAGCAAATGTAACAAGATTGTCTATATCGCATTGTCATTCTTCCCTCTGCATTCATTTTAAAGAAACATGAGAAGCAAAACGGAATTTCTGCTTAACGTTAAGACCTGGATGGTTTTTGTATATCCTGAAAAATTTAGATTTTGGACAAGTAGGGTTTCATATGATCCTTCCATTTCATGTCCATATAAACTGTTACCCCAAAGTATTTGTATTAGTTCTCAGATCCCAGTTGTGACTCACTGACACTATGTGATCAAAAGTATCCGGAAACCCCCAAAAACATACGTTTTCATATTAGGTGCATTGAGCTGCCACCTACTGCCAGGTACTCCATATCAGTGACCTCAGTTATCATTAGACATCGTGAGAGAGCACAATACGACGCTCCGCGAACTCACAGACATCGAATGTGGTCATGTGATTGGGTGTCACTTGTGTCATACGTCTAGACGCGAGATTTCCACACTCCTAAACATCCCTAGGTCCACTGTTTCCGACGCGATAGTGAAGTGGGAACGTGAAGGGAGACGTAAGGCACGAAAGCGTGCAAGCCGACCTCGACTGTTGACTGACAGAGACCGCCGACAGTTGAAGAGGGTCGTAATGTGTAATAGGCAGACATCTATCCAGACCATCACACAGGAATTCCAAACTGCATCAAGATCTACTGCAAGTACGATGACAGTTAGGTGGGAGGTGAGAAAACTTGGATTCCAAGATCGAGCGGCTTCCCACAAGTCACATGTCACGCCGGTAAATGTCAAACGACGCCTCGCTTGGTGTAAGGAGCGTAAACATAGGACGATTGAACAGCGGAAAAACATTGACTGGAGTGAAGAATCACGGCACACAATGTGGCGATCCGATGACAGGGTGTGGATATGGCGAATGCCTGGTGAACGTCATCTGCCAGAGTGTGTGGTGCCAACAGTAAAATCGGAAGTTGTGGTGTTATGGTGCGGTCATGTTTTTCATGGAGGGGGATTGCACCCTTTGTTGTTTTGAGTAACACTATCACAACACAGGCCTACACTGATGTTTTAAGCACGTTCTTGCTTCCCACTATTGAAGAGAAATTCGGGGATGGCGACTGCATCTTTCAACACGATCGAGCACCTGTTCATAATGCACGGCCTGTGGCGGAATCGTTACATGACAATAACGTCCCTGTAATGGACTGCCCTGCACAGAGTCCTGACCTGAATCCTATAGAACACGTTTAGATTGTCTTGGAACCCCGGCTTCGTGCCAGGCCTCACCGACAGACATCGATACCTCTCCTCAGTGCAACACGTGAAGAATGGGCTGCCATTCCCCAAGAAACCTTCCAGCACCTGATTGAACATATGCCTGCGATAGTGGAAGTTGTCATCAAGGCTAAGGATGGGCCAACACCAATTGAATTCCAGCATTACCGATGGAGGGCGCCACGAACTTGTAAGTCATTTTCAACCAGGTATTCGGAGACTTTTGAACACGTGGTGTACATTATAGCCATAGGACACTACATTTTTTGTTTTGTGAAGTGCACAATTTCACTCTTCTGTACATTTAAAGTTGTCAAACTCAGCAACACATTGAAATTTTACAATGTCTGGGTGAATACTTGCGCAGCCTCTTTTTTACTGTTCATGATTGATAACAGCTTCATATGCGAAAAGTCCGAGGTTACTATTAATATTGTCCGTAAGGTCATTAACACAAAATGAACAGCAGGGGACCCAATACACAAGTCCCTGGGCCACACCGGAGTTACTTCACGTCTTTCGATGCCTCTCCGTCCAAGATAACATGCTGGGTCCTCCCTATCAAGAAACCCGCAATCCAGTCATAAATTTTGTCTGATACCCCCTGCGATAGTACTTTTCATAATAACCGTAGGTGTGGTACTGAGTGAAATGCTTTTCGCAAAGCGAAAAGCATTGATCCATGGCTTTCGGCATGTGATGTGATAAAAGTGCGAGTTGGGTTTCGAACATTGCTGTTTTAAAAATCTCTGCTGTTGACACGTATTTCATTCCGTTCGGGATACCTCAACATGTCTGAACGCAGAATATGTTGTAAGATTCTACAACAAATCGATGTAGAGGATACTGAACAGTAGTTTTCTGGATTGGTAGTTTTCAGAATCGTTTTTGCTACCCTATACGTGTACGGGTGTTACCCACGCTTTCTTTCATCTATTCGGCACGGTTTTTTGTTCGAGGGATCCACGACAGAGTTAACAGAGGCCTAACTCAATTGAAAACAGGGTGTAGAATCCGATAGGGATTCCATCGGGCTCTCGGGCTTTGTTCAGTTTTAGCGATTTCGGCCGTTTTTCAGCGCCACTGACACTATTTCTACTTGACTCTTATTTTCTGTGGTATGAGAATTAAACTGGTGCGACACTCTTGTTATTCCCTTGTAAAGGAAATAACGAAGTTAAACATATATGCTCCTGCTTTGCAATCCTCTGTTTCAGTTCCTGCCTCCTTCGTGAGTGACTGGACACTAACTTTGGTGCCACTAACAGCTCTTACATACGACCGTAATTTCTTTGCGTTTCGACAAAGATCTTTCTAAAATATTCTGCTACGATAGTCACTGAAGGCTTCACGCATTGAGCTCTTGACACCCAAACACGTTTAATTCAGTATCTGTCTACAAGCCAATGCTTTGTTTCACATCTGTTATGCAGTAATGTCTGTTTCTTTAAACGTTTCTTTACAATGACTGTACCATGGAGGGTTCCTCCCATCATGAACTGTTCTATTGGGTACAAGTATGGTCAAGTATTCTTTTAGAATTGAGATGAAATTCCTCTACATGCTCTACATGCTCCTCTACTGAGCTAAGGGTTTCAGGTTCCTGACTGAGATGGGGCACTAGTGCTTGTTTGTCTAGTTTATTGAACGTAGAGAGCTTTCTCCTTGTTTTAGTTGCCCTTTTTCTTTTGGTATCCATTGTTGCTGTAACTGCCTCATAGTCACTGATACCAATTTCGATGTGGACATCCTCAAAGAGGTCACGTGTATTTGTTGCCAATAGATCTAACATATTTCCACATGAGCGGGGTTCCGAAATATTTGTTCAAGATGGTTTTCAGAGAAGCCATTTTGTAATATTTCACAAGCTGTCTTCTCGCACCCACCATTAACAAAACTGTAATTATCCCAGTTAATTGTTGGATGTTTAAAGTATCATCTGATGATTGATGATTACAGTATGACTAGGAAACTCACGTACAACAGAACTCAGGTTTTCTCTAAAGCTTTCGATTCAATCGAGAGGTGAGGCTGGTGATTCACGGAAGGATACCAACATGAGTAACTTAGAAGTAGATACCGTCGGTCTAGTGAAGCAACTTAAACCATTTAACAAAAGCAAACCTTCCGGTCCAAACAGTATACCGATTAGATTCCTTTCAGAGTATGCTGATAGAACAGTTCCATACTTAAGAATCATATACAATCGCTCGCGCGTCGAAAGATCCGCACACAAAGACTGGAAAGTTCCACAGGTCACACCAATATTCAAGAAAGGCAATGGGAATAATCCACTGATTACAGGTCCATATCCTTATCGTCGATATGCACCGGGGTTTTGGAATATATATTGTGCTCGAACATTATGCATTGCCTCGAAGAGAATGCTCTATTGACACATAGTCAGCACGGATTTAGAAAACATCGTTCTTGTGAAACACAACTAGATCTTTACTCACACGAAGAGTTGAGTGGTATTGACAAGTGATTTCCAATTTATTCCGTATTTCTAAATTTACAGAGGCTTTTGACGCCGTATCTCACAAGCGGCTTGTAGTGTAATCGCCTGCTTATGGAGTATCGTTTCAGTTACGTTCCTGGTTTCGTGTTTTCTTTTCAGAGAGGCCACAGTTCGCAATAATTGATGGAAAGTCATCGAGTAAAACAGAAGTAATTTCTGGCGTTGCCCAGGGTAGTGTTATGGGCCCTCTGCTGTTCCTTATCTAGATAAATGATTTGAGAGACTATCTGAGCAACCATCTCGGTTGTTTGCAGATGACGCTGTCGTTTGTCGACTAGTAGTAAAGTGATCGGATGATCAAAACGAATTGCAAAATGATTTAGAAAATATATCTGTATGGTGCTGTAGGGAAGCAGCCTACTCACGCCTTATAAAATTCACATCAGTCTTTCCATTGTGTGCCAGCCTAGTGCGCTGTAACTAGCTCTGACGTCATAAATATTGCGCAATATTTTAAAATGAAGTAAATAACCTGAAACGTTTCTAGCATGTCAGGAGTAATACAAAATCAATATGTGTTGGATATCAGTTCAATAACTTTTACCATTTTCGAAATTTGGATGTTTTTCTGTAAAAATCATTGGCGCAACAGAAAAGAGCTAGAAACTTAAAAATTTATATTTGGATTCATTTTGCATAATAATTTAGTAGAAACAGTATTCTGGATCTCACAAATTAAAATTTTAGTTGAAATTCATGATTTTCTGGTTTTTGTCTTAGAAATTAAGGAAGCAAGATAGATTAAGTAGGCGAATAAATAAAGCTAGGATGTTTAAATTTAAGTGGAAAGGAGATCCGCTATAATCATAAAGATGTGAGAAGTTTCAACTGAATAACTATAAAACTATAGCGATAGCGTATCTCCAAAGGGCAAGTTCAGAGCTCGTCTACTGCGTGTAGTGTAATTAAATTAATTATCGTGCCAAAAATATTTGACTTAGCCACGTCAGACTTTTATTATGATTACTTACCTGTGTGCTGATTGCACATTTAAATTGAGAGCTTCATCGGCCATCAGCAAAGGAAGCAATGATTTATTCGATAACTTAAAGTGGTGCATTACTAGCCCAGCGGCTAGTCGGGAGAGCAATTTTGATCAGGCATTCCCTTAGCCATCCCCACCGCGGCTTTATATGTAAGAACGCTGCAAGAGAAAAGGAAGGCCCCAGTTCTCTCCAGACACTGATTAGCGCACCAGCTGTGCCGGGAGTCGCGTCGCGTCGGTATCGTTGATATAAACAGCCTCGGATGCAGCAATAAGTTAATTGGGATACGCGTGGGATGACTTTAATGATCTATCTTCAGTTTGCGTATGTCGTATTTTCACGTGCCGGCGCAGGACAGACATTCTACCATTATTTAGCGTGGCGTTTGATGAATATTATCATCAAAGTATGGCGAGCATTCACTTAAACATTTAATTTGAACAGTTATAGTTGCATCAGCGCATTAGACTCTAAACTGCTCTGGTAGTTGGATTGTGTGGATTCTTTTTGGTCTGTGACTTTCAGAATATAGTGAACATTTTAGAGAATGGTTTTTGATTATGAATCCCAGACAATCTCCTAATTCCTCAGAGCTATAAGCTGTAGCTATAAATGTATTTATCAGATGAAGTGGGCACTAGGAATTCTAATTACAGGCTTCACGTTTTGCTAATCACTTTCTGGTTGCCAATATTGTAGTTAGAGAGCCAGTGTTGAGAACGGCAAACAACAGCATTAAATAAATAATAGGAACATTCCATCCGCCTCCCCACATATGGTGCATCGGCCGGGAAAGAAACTGAGTAAAACTGAAAGTGAATTTTAAATAATCGGATTCGGGAGTGAAATGCGACATGCAACTGAATTATAGAACAGTGATAGTGTTACGTGTGCATGTGGACGACACAATTGGATTAACCATGCATCTGGATTGATGGAGCTGGCACTGAGTCTAGCGGTGCTGCCGGCATCGCGAGAAGCCAGTTTCGCCTCACCGCAGTCGTCCGCCGGAGCAACCAGAGCCGCGTGTGCAGTTGCGGGCCACGCAAACACACAGCAGCCGTCGAAGTGCCATCTGCAGTTCAATGCGCCGCGTCGCACCAGTAATTCTGGTACGCCGCGCCGGCAACGCCATACGTCGTGCAGAAGCAATTAAGTTAAGTGAAAAGCTGTTAAAATTTTTACTAACCTGCACTAAAAGACTGTCGGCGATGGAACCACCAGAAGAAACTGAGGTTAAACTTAAATCAGAACCTATGTCTGTTGAGGGAACTGTAAATCCAGACAACGGTTCAAGTGTAAATATGCATGAAAATAGTAATGTTAAAGTGAAATATAAAGTATTGTCTTATGACAGTAGTGTGAAAAGGGGCAATGATTCAATAATAGAGACCCCTGTAGTAAAGCAGAAATCAGAAATTGTTAATTTATTCGATGATAGTTTATGTGATGAGTTAAAAACGAAACAGTCAGCAGAGGTGGTAGAGTTTAAAAAGGATAAGTTAGATATGACTGATCAATCAGATGTGTCATTTCGTTTTGATGATTCTGGTATTGGAGCTAGTTTTTTGTCACCTGAGTGTGATAAAAAACCATCTAGTGAGCAACCCAAAGATACTGGGGCTATTGATTTAAATGTTATATTACAAGCAATAGCTACCAGTAATGCTAAAATGACAGCTGAATCGAAGTCTGAAATAACTGAGGTCAAAGGCAGTAATGCTGAATTAAAGTATGAGATTGTGGCTAGCCAAACTAATTTTAATAAACGATTGGAGGTAATGGACAATACCTTCAAGGCTGGTTGCAATAAGTTGAAAGAGGATCTGGACAGTTTGAATTATAAAATTGATTACAATCATGTGAATATTAAGAAAAGGTTGCTCAACAATTTTCTGAAATATATAAAACAGTAAAATCCCAAGTTGCTGAGGTTCGCAAAGACTTCCAAATGGAAGATGCGAAGCTGGAGCACAAGTTAACAGAAAAGATCGAGGCGGAATCTGAACTGTGCTCAGATAGGTTTAAAGATGTTAATATAAAAGTAAACATATGTCAAGCAGAAGTAGATGCAATCAAAACTGATACTACTCATATTGTGCGAAGAGTAGATAATGTTGAATGAGAGTAGAAAATATTAGTACTGACATTGCTAACATTGAGAGTAAAGTAGCTTCAGTAACTTCTGGTAATGGTAGTATATTACAAGTTATAGCTGCAAACGCCGCATTTATCGGATGTCGGCAGTTCTTGCGGTTCGATCCAGATAAAAATATCCACCCGCTATATTTCTGGAACGATTTTGAAGACGTGATTCCACCAACTTGGTCTGAACGAGAGAAAATCTCATTTATTAGAAGCCATTTAGCACGTGACGCCATGCGTTGGTCAGCTGATGTTATATTGAAGTGTAAAACATTAGCGGAATTTAAAACAGCTTTCATTAATGAGTATTGGTCTAGCAATAAGCAAAATGAGGTGTTGAGAGAATTTTGGAGTGGAAAACGCTTCAATTCAGGCAAGGAATCTATTAAAGAATTTGCCAGGTCATGGATCTCACGTTTGTCACATTTGGCCGAAAAGCTAAAACCCGAAATGATAATACTAGGTCTTGAAGCCAAACTGCCACGTTATTGGAAAGCTAGAATTATATCTGCCCCTAGAGACAATCTGGATCGTTTCATTGAATATTTGGAACGTGTAGAGCGTGTGGCTGTCAATGAGGAGCAAGCACGTAATAACAGAAATGCTAATAACACTAGTAGTAATTTTAAGAACAAGCAGAATGGCAATGTAAACATCAGAACAGTAGGTGTTCGCCATCCTAAGAAAGGTAGGAAATGGAGAAATAATTACCAGAACCAACAATGGCATCCAAATGATAGTAATTTTGTTCCGAACAAAATTATGCAGGTAAACAACAGTGCGGAAAGCAATGCTGTGCCAGTTAACTATAATGGAAATAAAGGAAACAGTAGTAAGCCGAGGCAGGAAAACTAGTTCCCGTCTATGAGGACACTAGCGCTCACCAGGTGGTTACTTTTCCTAAGCCAGTAATTACAGTAATTGGTAAGACAGATCAGAATACTCAGACTGAACATGTGGATGAGGCGTCGGTAGCATCTAAGGATACAGCAGAAATATTAGATCACTCACAGTATTTAATAGATACCATGTTAGAGCAGCTTTCTAAGTGGGAAGAGAAAGAGAAGGCGCAGCAGTGTAACGGTAAGGAAGAGCTACAAAATACTGAATTGTCAGGTGAAGAAGCAGAAGAAATTCATGCTTATATTTACGATAAGGATGATGTGCTCTTATCTAAGTTGCCCGTGCAGGATGTTGATACTGTACTAATAGATTTAGGACAGGAGGTAAGTGAGAATGTAGAGGATAGCCTGTTGTGGGTCGATGAACCCAGTAGCTGTGACCAGTTGTCACTTGAGAAGGAACCCGAAGATAATAGTGAAAGTGGTTTAGCTGTAACTAGTGTTATGCCCGGTCTGGAGGCGCAGAATCGCTCAGACTACAGTAATTTTGGTCATGTTCAGCAAACTAAATGTAATGAAGTCGTGCGGTGTTTCGATTTAAAATTAATAGACCGACTGGAAAAGGCAGCTGAAAATGTAATTCAGGAAACCCCTACACACTTTGACCTAAATGTAATGAAGACAGATGTCGATCACTTTAGTTGGAGACAAATCCAAAAGGAACCATTGGATGAGTTTGAGGAACCACCTGTACAACCTAGAATAAGCCACCCTACAATAATAGTGAATATGTTCGGTATCAATGTACGTTGTCTCTTAGACAGTGGAAGTGAGGTGAGTGCGATATCTCAGTCCTTCTTTGATGCATTACCTAGTAAAGACAAGCTTACCGTAATGAGGGTATCAGGACTAAGAATAATTGGTGCTACTGGAAAGGTGTCAAAAACGGTAAAACAAGAAGCTTTGCTGCCCTTTAACATTAATGGTAATTTAATTGATCATCCATGCTTAATTGTAAATAATCTCAGTATTGAAGTTTTAATTGGCATAGATTTCTTGTCAAAATATCAGAGTGTTGTCGACTTTGAAAGAAGCCAGTTAAAAATGGTCTTGCTGATAACTGGAGTAATTACGGCACCTTTTATTGATAAACATGTAGTAACTAATGATGAAACTTGGGAGCTGCCTATACGAGTTCTGAAAAATAGGAGATATTGGGACGAAGGTGATAATCTTAGTAAAAGTAAGCTAAGCACAGAAGAAGAAGAAGAAGCAATTATTTTGGACAAAATAGAAGCTAAATTGCAGGAAATCGATAAAATTTCAGCTAATCAAAAGGAAGAACTGAGACAGGTTTTTAAATGGCATCATAAGGTATTTTCAAATATACCTGGAGTGGTCAAAGGTTATGAATGTCAATTAAAGGTGAAACCTGGCCAAGTGTTTTTCAGGAAGCTGTACCAAATACATCTAGCTAGGAAGGAGGCGGTTCGAAAGAAGATTAAAATTAATAATGAATTCTGTAGGGAGGAGGTTGTTCTGTAGCCTCTACACAGTGGCAGCTGTGCAGTCCCAGCTGTGTGAGATCTTCTTTCCCATTTCAGATTTCACTCTCTCTTCATCTTTTCTATCCACCTAAAATTTCGACCTCTTCTTTCTAACACATTAAATTTTCCGTTATGGTTATCAAGCCAATAATAAGCTACTGAATTCTGTAGGGAGGAGGTTGTTCTGTAACCTCTGCACCGTGTGCCAGCTGTGCAGTCCCAGCTGTGTGAGATCTTCTTTCCTTTTCAGGTCTCACTCATTCTTCATCTTTCCTATCCACCTAAAATATTGACCCCTACTTTACAATACGAAAATTTTCTAAAACCAATGAATTCGGTAGGGAGGAGGTTGTTCTTTAACCTCTACACAGTGTGGCACCTGTGCAGTCCCAGCTGTGTGAGATCTTCTTTCACATTTCAGATCTCACTCTCTCTTCAGCTTTCCTATCCAACTAAAATTTTGACCCCTTCTTTCCAATACGAAAATTTTCTTAAACCAATGAATTCTCTAGGGAGGAGGTAGTTCTGTAACCTCTACACAGTGTGGCAGCTGTGCAGTTCCAGCTGTGCGAGATCTTCTTTCCCATTTCAGATTTCACTCTCTCTTCATCTTTTCTATCCACCTAAAATTTCGACCTCTTCTTTCCAACACATTAAATTTTCCGTTATGGTTATCAAGCCAATAATAAGCTATTGAATTCTGTAGGGAGGAGGTTGTTCTGTAACCTCTGCACCGTGTGCCAGCTATGTGAGATCTTCTTTCCTTTTCAGGTCTCACTCATTCTTCATCGTTCCTATCCACCAAAATTTCGGCTCATACTCTCAAATACTAAAATCTTCCGGTATGACTATCAAGGCAGCATTAAGCTAATCAATTCTGTAGGGAGGAGGTTGTTCTGTAACCTCTGCACAGTGTGGCAGCTGTGCAGTCCCAGCTGGGTGAGATCTTCTTTCCCATTTCAGGTCTCACTCTATCTTCATCTTTCCTATCCACCAGAGTTTCGACTCCTTCTTTGCAATACAAAAATTTTCCGTCATGGCTATCAAGCCATGAGTTCTGTAACCATTCTATCCACCGATTAGTGAAGAAAATACCTAATGTGACAAACCTAACAGTGACATAAACAACAGAGAAGTATGATGTAATTAAGATACAAAGGTATTTGAGTATGTATAGAACCCTGGTAATATTATAAGTACAAAATTGTTGTTTTATTGGAAATGGTCCACCTACAGTAATTTAAAAAGATATACAAATTCGTGTACAAGCAGGATCTGAAGTGGCAGTGAAACCTATTGTATGCTGTAGTGCTAACTAATTAATAGTAAAAGACATTGCTTAGTGTTATGAAAAATATGCAGATAAGTTGTAAAAATGAACTCACCTTGTGTAGCAAGGAATGGCAGTGTAATAGAATTGAGTAGTGTTTGTGGTTGAGACGTGAAAGACACGTCCGTGACGTATTTATAAGGTTGGAGCTGGCCGGTATTTGGTGTAGTGTGTGACAGGACACACCTACACGTATTGAGGTTATGAATTGGAGGCGTGAATGCGACCATAGGTACTCTTATGTTAGATGAGACAGAGCAGCTCATGGTGTCCTATAGGTTTAAGGAATTTAGCATCACGCTTGGCCACAATTGCTTAATGCACTTTAGTGGTAGGTCGAGAGAGACTACCTGTGGTTTCAGCGTCCGATCGAGTGGAAATGGATTGCCACGTGAGCAAACTGATCATCTGCAATACATTACAGATACGAAATAAATGTGCTATCCTATGCTTTAAATTTTAATGGAGTGAGTATTACTTAAGTTCATACACTAGCAAAGTAAGTAAGTACATAATTGTAGATGTGGAACTGACACAGCAGCAGAGGACCAATAAGTGGATTTAGTAGTCAACAAAACGCAGTGCGTTTTGAACACTCAGAACTGTACTATTACCACAAGTTACTCACATGTACAAAGAAGCTGAGAAGACAACTACTAATCAAATATACTCATACTATCTCTAAGAGTAAGGTAATCGAAGATGAGTCAAAATTCAAATGGCTCTGAGCACTATGGGACTTAACATCTCAGGTCATTAGTCCCCTAGAACTTAGAACTACTTAAACCTAACTAACCTAAGGACATCACACACATCCAAGCCCGAGGCAGGATTCGAACCTGCGACCGTAGCAGTCATGCGGCTCCTGACTGAGCGCCTAGAACCGCGAGACCACATCGGCCGGTGAAGATGAGTCAGCTAAGTAAATAAAATACAAATGTATCAAGAATGTACCGAGCATTGGTTCAGTGTTCTGGACCAGAAATAATAAATTGAGATTAAATAGGATTCATGATTGTATGCCTTGAGCATAAATTTTCTCTAGTACATGACTAACGGCGTTTTGAGCCATTTGTTTACCGATTTTATGACAGTTAAGTAACCACGAGAGTAAAATTGAAAAAGTTCTGTTAACTTTGTTCCAGTAACATATTGAAAGATAAAATATATGTATCCCCATTTCATTGTGACCCACCCTTAGATATTAAGTGAACAGAGTCCGAGGCACTCTTTTTGTTTGTTCTACAGGACAAACCAGATAATGGCAGCCTGGTAGCTGCGTGAAAGCGTGGAGTGACTTGGATAGTTCAAATGGTTCAAATGGCTCTGAGCACTATGGGACTTAACATCTATGGTCATCAGTCCCTAGAACGTAAAACAACTTACACCTAATTAACCTAAGGACATCACACAACACACAGTCATCACAAGGCAGAGAAAACCCCTGACCCCGCCGGGAATCGAACCCGGAAACCCGGGCGTGGGAAGCGAGAGAAGTGACTTGGACACAACTCACAGTGACCCCTCTCCTTTCCCCATGTAATTTAGAGTGAATGTGAAGGACGCACACCATAGCAACTTCCACTCCCCTACTCTTGTGAATGGAAGAGTAGAACGCCAGCCAAAGCAGCTACAACCACGTGTGTAAAAATGAAATTGTCATGATTTGTGAAATTTTCTTTCAGGTTTAGAAAAGACTGCTAAGATATAATTATCTGTTTATGTATCATGAATAACTGGGTTATTTTCTTTGAATTTATGTATGTAAAAATATTTACAGACAATTTAATGGACTTAAGATTTTCATAATTTAACATATTTTTATGTGTTTGTCTGTCTAAGGCAATATGTATGCCAAAGTGTTTAATTGATTTTGCTTAAATTTTGAGTGATAATGTTGCTTAAGAGGCAGTGAACATGCCAGCAATTTAAATAATTGAAGTAGGTAATAAGTTTTCTTTTAATATTTCTATATGTTTACATTTCAATTTTAATTTTTCATGGGGAGTTAAGCTGTACTTTTGCTTCCCTTTTTGTAACTAATTTTTTTTTCATTTACATTCAAAAAAATTAAGTAGAGGGTAATGTAGGGAAGCAGCCTACTCACGCCTTATAAAATTCACATCAGTCTTTCCATTGTGTGCCAGCCTAGTGCGCTGTAACTAGCTCTGACGTCATAAATATTGCGCAATATTTTAAAATGAAGTAAACAACCTGAAGCGTTTCTAGCATGTCAGGAGTAATACAAAATCAATATGTGTTGGATATCAGTTCAATAACTTTTACCATTTTCGAAATTTGGATGTTTTTCTGTAAAAATCATTGGCGCAACAGAAAAGAGCTAGAAACTTAAAAATTTATATTTGGATTCATTTTGCATAATAATTTAGTAGAAACAGTATTCTGGATCTCACAAATTAAAATTTTAGTTGAAATTCATGATTTTCTGGTTTTTGTCTTAGAAATTAAGGAAGCAAGATAGATTAAGTAGGCGAATAAATAAAGCTAGGATGTTTAAATTTAAGTGGAAAGGAGATCCGCTGTAATCATAAAGATGTGAGAAGTTTCAACTGAATAACTATGAAACTATAGCGATAGCGTATCTCCAAAGGGCAAGTTCAGAGCTCGTCTACTGCGTGTAGTGTAATTAAATTAATTATCGCGCCAAAAATATTTGACTTAGCCACGTCAGACTTTTATTATGATTACTTACCTGTGTGCTGATTGCACATTTAAATTGAGAGCTTCATCGGCCATCAGCAAAGGAAGCAATGATTTATTTGATAACTTAAAGTGGTGCATTACTAGCCCAGCGGCTAGTCGGGAGAGCAGATTTGAACAGGCGTTCCCTTAGCCATCCGCACCGCGGCTTTATATGTAAGAAAGCTGCGAGAGAAAAGGAAGGCCCCAGTTCTCTCCAGACACTGATTAGCGCACCACCTGTGCCGGGAGTCGCGTCGGGTCGGTATCGTTGATATAAACAGCCTCGGATGCAGTAATAAGTTAATTGGGATACGCGTAACCATGAAATCGTTTTTGAGTGAAGTGTTAATTCTGGGATGACTTTAATGATCTATCTTCAGTTTGCCTATGTCGTATTTTCACGTGCCGCCGCAGGACAGACATTCTACCATTATTTAGCGTGGCGTTTGATGAACATTATCATCAAATTATGGCGAGCATTCACTTAAACATTTAATTTGAACAGTTATAGTTGCATCAGCGCATTAGACTCTGAACTGCTCTGGTAGTTGGATTGTGTGGATTCTTTTTGGTCTGTGACTTTCAGAATATAGTGAACATTTTAGAGAGAATGGTTTTTGATTATGAATCCCAGACAATCTCCTAATTCCTCAGAGCTATAAGCTGTAGCTATAAATGTATTTATCAGATGAAGTGTGCACTAGGAATTCTAATTACAGGCTTCTGGTTTTGCTAATCACTTTCCGGTTGCCAATATTGTAGTTAGAGAGCCAGTGCTGAGAACGGCAAACAACAGCATTTAATAAATAATAGGAACATTAACAATTATTCCACCTGCCGCCCCACAGTGCGAAAATTGGCAATTGACCCTAAATAAAGACAAGTATGAGGTCATCCACGTGAGTACTAAAAGGAATCCGTTACATTTCGGTTACACGATAAACCAATCAAATCTAAAGGCCGTAAATTCAACTAAATACCTAGGAATTACAATTACGAACAATTTAAATTATAAAGAACCCGTAGAAAATGTTGTGTAGAAGGCGAACCAAAGACTGCATTTTATTGGTAGAACACTTAGGAGATGCAACATATCTACTAAAGAGACTGCCTACACTGCGCTTGTCCGTCTTCTTTTGGACTACAGCTGCGTGGTCTGGGATCCTTAGCAGATAGGATTAACGGAATCCAGCGAGAAAGAAGAGGAGCACAATATTATCGAGAAACAGGGGAGAGAGTGCCACTGGCATGATATAAGATTTGGGGTGGACATCGTTACAACAAAGACGTTTTTCGATGCGGCAAAACTTCTTACGAGATTTCAATCACCAACTTCTTCCTCCGAATGTGAAGATATTTTGTTGACGGCGACCTATATGGAGAGACACGATCATCATAATAAAATAAGGGAAATCAGAGATCACACGGGAAGATATAGGAGTTTGTTTTTTCCGAGCGCTGTTCGAAAGTGAGATAATAGAGAATTATTGTGAAGATGGTTCGATGAACCCCCTGCCAGGCACTCAAGTGTGATTTGCAAAGTATCTATGTATATGTATATGTTGAGGTAGATCCAATTATAATTTTATGCTTATCATTGATACTGTGTCTTGCCCACACAATCTCACATCCAGCTTCAACTTCTCTCTTACAGGATTTGGGTTAGTGGTCTACTGCAACAAATACACGAACTCCATTTCCAAGAAGTCTATCCTTCCGGCATGCGCTTAAATTTTCCTTGGAAGTTTCACTACTGTCTACTTTCGGATTTTAGCTTTCTTTCCCCAGTATTATGTGAGTTTCACTTTCTTTTTGGAGGGCTTCAAACTCTTTCACGTTCTGCGAATATTTTAATATTCTCTCCCGCGGAGAGTCTTTCTGAGGATCTTACACTGTTAGTTTTGAGTTTTCTAAAGCTATCGTTATCTGCATTGGATGGAGAGTCGCCTAATCCAAAAAATCCTTGTGTGCACCCCACACATAGTCAGGTACCTAAGTAGCAGCCTCTGCCGTGTAGTGTACACCTAACCCATTTGGTGGGACCCTACAGAAACCCTATGGCGCAAGTCTAGGAAATTACAGCCTAGCTTCTCACAGAACTTTCGCAGTCCTTGGTTCGAGCCTTCTACTCGATCGACACCACGGGGCCATGGTAAGTCTGGTACAATGCTGCAGACTATGAGTTTCGCTGAAACACCACGAACAAGACTGATATTCTCAGCCTTTTCTGCTACTCGCTGTAATGAGCCAAGTGTGACCTCGGAGCCCAGGCGATAAGCATCATTTGTTCCAACGTGCACCATAATCTGCAGTTGGTTGCACTGTGTTCCCTCAATGGCTGCCGGAATAGCCTCTTCAACATGTCGAATGATGCCCCCAGGCATACACAATGAGTTCGTCTGGTATCCCTTCCAACCATATGCTGGCGTTTCCCTAAGGGGTACCGTTATTCGCCGTACGTTTGAACGGCCGTACGTTTAATACACGCCTACCCTTTTGTGTTTCCCTCCCGTTCGCACAGGACACAACAGATTTTTCAACCGTTGAAGTGGGTCTCATTGGCTCAGTTCCGGTTCAGTGGAAGACAGCGCCCCAGGCTTGTTGGTTAGATGGATGGGTGGTTAGATGGATGGGTGGAACATCCTTGAAGGCGCGTGCGTAAGAAAAGGACAAATTTCTCCCTAAAATGCAGTCGCCTTCGCCATTCCGCCAATTGCTTCCCATGCCCTCCTAAAAGGAGCTCTTGAAATAACTGCAGACTTTCCACTCGTAGCTAATGGATGTATATGAGAGTATTGTGACAGTGATCCCCCACAGGACGTGCACTGCGTGGGCCACGAACGACGAAAACGTTGCAGGTGGCATTGCTTCTTAGAAATACGAGTAAGGGAAAAAGAAGTCTTCAGACTTATCAGTGAATATGAAACTGATCTATTAACGAGGTTGATGAACTGAAGCGATAGGATGTTTGAGCCCTTGTTACAAGATGAGTGGTCACTAACTACTGCAGATGAAGCTGTGGTGTAAGGAAAGAATCGCAGGGACACGCCTAAATATGAGTACACGAAGCACATTGCTGGTGATTGAGGGTGTCTCAGCTATGATGAAATGAAAAGGGTGACTGGCAGGCAACTAGGTTCCACCCTCTCCACGATGAAGAACCCAAGTGGGCAGCTGGTCAGTATTCCGTCACTACTAGCTGAGCTCATCTTAGTTTGCATGCGTTCAGGAGATCTTGCCCTCGCGACGTAGCTTAATAAGCTGTGTGCTAGTACTACCCGACGGCCCGTATGAAGCACTAGAGGTGTTTTTGTTCCATATTGTAGCCTTCAGTGACGTCCCGTGAGCAGCCAAAGACGCACACAGTGGAGCAAGCCTGTAACGTTCTTCAAAAATTTCTTTGGAATACTTTGAATGAAAGTGTAACTTACTTAGAAAATTTCTTTTTGGACACATTGAATGAATGCCTGAACTAGGAATGCATATAAAACTGGAGTTTTCGTGTATCATGTTGTAAATGCAATTGGTGTGCTTACTCTGTGTTACTGTTAGCAAAAACTTTATACATCTACATCTACATCTATACTCCGCGAGCCACCTTACGGTGTGTGGCGGAGGGTACTTATTGTACCACTATCTGATCCCCCCTTCCCTGTTCCATTCACGAATTGTGCGTGGGAAGAACGACTGCTTGTAAGTCTCCGTATTTGCTCTAATTTCTCGGATCTTTTCGTTGTGATCATTACGCGAGATATATGTGGGCGGAAGTAATATGTTGCCCATCTCTTCCCGGAATGTGCTCTCTCGTAATTTCGATAATAAACCTCTCCGTATTGCGTAACGCCTTTCTTGAAGTGTCCGCCACTGGAGCTTGTTCAGCATCTCCGTAACGCTCTCGCGCTGACTAAATGTCCCCATGACGAATCGCGCTGCTTTTCGCTGGATCATGTCTATCTCTTCTATTAATCCAACCTGGTAAGGGTCCCATACTGATGAGCAATACTCAAGAATCGGACGAACAAGCGTTTTGTAAGCTACTTCTTTCGTCGATGAGTCACATTTTCTTAGAATTCTTCCTATGAATCTCAACCTGGCGCCTGCTTTTCCCACTATTTGTTTTATGTGATCATTCCACTTCAGATCGCTCCGGATAGTAACTCCTAAGTATTTTACGGTCGTTACCGCTTCCAATGATTTACCACCTATGGCATAATCGTACTGGAATGGATTTCTGCCCCTATGTATGCGCATTATATTACATTTATCTACGTTTAGGGAAAGCTGCCAGCTGTCGCACCATGCATTAATCCTCTGCAGGTGCTCCTGGAGTACGTACGAGTCTTCTGATGTTGCTACTTTCTTGTAGACAACCGTGTCATCTGCAAATAGCCTCACGGAGCTACCGATGCTGTCAGCTAAGTCATTTATGTATATTGTAAACAATAAAGGTCCTATCACGCTTCCCTGCGGTACTCCCGAAATTACCTCTACATCTGCAGATTTTGAACCGTTAAAAATGACATGTGGTGTTCTTTCTTCTAGGAAATCCTGAATCCAATCACAAACCTGGTCCGATATTCCGTAAGCTCGTATTTTTTTCACTAAACGTAAGTGCGGAACCGTATCAAATGCCTTCCTGAAGTCCAGGAATACGGCATCAATCTGCTCGCCAGTGTCTACGGCACTGTGAATTTCTTGGGCAAATAGGGCGAGCTGAGTTTCACATGATCTCTGTTTGCGGAATCCATGTTGGTTATGATGAAGGAGATTTGTATAACTCTGAAAACGTTATAATACGAGAACACAAAACATGTTCCATTATTCTACAACAGATTGACGTAAGCGAAATAGGCCTATAATTATTCGCATCTGATTTATGACCCTTCTTGAAAATGGGAACGACCTGCGCTTTCTTCCAGTCGCTAGGTACTTTACGTTCTTCCAGCGATCTACGATAAATTGCTGATAGAAAGGGGGCAAGTTCTTTAGCATAATCACTGTAGAATCGTTTATTTCAATATTTTCCATTTTGGCGTCCGTGCGACGGCTGAAGTCAGGGACCGTGTTACGATTTTCCGCAGTGAAACAGTTTCGGAACACTGAATTCAGTATTTCTGCCTTTCTTCGGTCGTCCTCTGTTTCGGTGCCATCGTGGTCAACGAGTGACTGAATAGGGGATTTAGATCCGCTTACCGATCTTACATATGACCAAAACTTTTTAGGGTTCTTGTTTAGATTGTTTGCCAATGTTTTATGTTCGAATTCGTTGAATGCTTCTCTCATTGCTCTCTTTACGCTCTTTTTCGCTTCGTTCAGATTTTCCTTATCAGCTATGATTCGACTACTCTTAAACCTATGATGAAGCTTTCTTTGTTTCCGTAGTACCTTTCGTACATGATTGTTATACCACGGTGGATCTTTCCCCTCGCTTTGGACCTTAGTCGGTACGAACTTATTTAAGGCGTACTGGACGATGTTTCTGAATTTTTTCCATTTTTGTTCCACATCCTCTTCCTCAGAAATGAACGTTTGATGGTGGTCACTCAGATATTCTGCGATTTGTGCCCTATCACTCTTGTTAAGCAAATATATTTTCCTTCCTTTCTTGGCATTTCTTATTACACTTGTAGTCATTGATGCAACCACTGACTTATGATCACTGATACCCTCTTCTACATTCACGGAGTCGAAAAGTTCCGGTCTATTTGTTGCTATGAGGTCTAAAACGTTAGCTTCACGAGTTGGTTCTCTAACTATCTGCTCGAAGTAATTCTCGGACAAGGCAGTCAGGATAATGTCACAAGAGTCTCTGTCCCTGGCTCCAGTTCTGATTGTGTGACTATCCCATTCTATACCTGGTAGATTGAAGTCTCCCCCTATTACAATAGTATGATCACGAAACTTCTTCACGACGTTCTGCAGGTTCTCTCTGAGGCGCTCAACTACTACGGTTGCTGATGCAGGTGGTCTATAGAAGCATCCGACTATCATATCTGACCCACCTTTGATACTTAACTTAACCCAGATTATTTCACATTCGCATTCGCTAATAACTTCACTGGATATTATTGAATTCTTTACTGCTATAAATACTCCTCCACCATTGGCGTTTATCCTATCCTTGCGGTATATATTCCATTCTGTGTCTAGGATTTCGTTACTGTTCACTTCCGGTTTTAACCAACTTTCCGTTCCTAATACTATGTGCGCACTATTTCCTTCAATAAGAGATACTAATTCAGGAACCTTGCCCTGGATACTCCTGCAGTTTACCAATATTACGTTAACTTTTCCTGTTTTTGGTCTCTGAGGACGGACGTTCTTTATCAACGATGATAATGTCCTCTCTGGTAAGCCGTCAGGTATTTTATCGTTTCGCCCAAGGGGGGGTCCCTCTAACCTAAAAAACCCCCGTGTGCACGCCACACGTACTCTGCTACCCTAGTAGCTGCTTCCGGTGTGTAGTGCACGCCTGACCTGTCTAGGGGGGCCCTACAGTTCTCCACCCAATAACGGAGGTCGATGAATTTGCAACCATTATAGTCGCAGAGTCGTCTGAGCCTCTGGTTTAGACCCTCCACACGGCTCCAAACCAGAGGACCGCGATCGACTCTGGGCACTATGCTGCAGATATTAAGCTCAGCTTGCACTCCGCGTGCGATGCTGGTTGTCTTCACCAAATCAGCCAGCCGCCGGAAGGAACCAAGGATGGCCTCAGAACCCAAGCGGCAGGCGTCATTCGTTCCGACATGTGCTACTATCTGCAGCCGGTCACACCCAGTGCGTTCAATAGCTGCCGGAAGGGCCTCCTCCACATTACGGACGAGACCCCCAGGCAAGCACACCGAGTGCACACTGGCATTCTTCCCCGACCTACCCGCTATTTTCCTGAGGGGCTCCATAACCCGCCTAACGTTGGAGCTCCCTATAACTAATAGGCCCGCCCTCTGTGACTGTCGGGACCTTGCCGGAGAATCGGCCACTGGCCCAACAGCCGAGGCATCCTGTGGTGGCTCGGAAACGATGTCATCACCACTAGGAAGCACCCCGTACCTGTTGGAAAGGGGTAAGGCAGCTGCCACGCGGCCAGATCCCACCTTCGCCTTTCGGCCAAGCACGCGCGAGCCCACCACTATCCGCCATTCACCCTGATTGGGCAATGCAACTCCCAATACCAATAAATCAATACAGTCACTGCAAATTACTTTCACCCCCTTAGGTACTGAGTCCTCTGGCCATGTTCAAAACTGACCACTTTGATCCCTGTGGTCATAACAAACAAATAAAATTCTCTTACCTCTAAAGCAGCAACAATTGATCGCGTTATATTCTGCTCTCTCATGAAGAAGAATAAAATATACTATCTACACGCTCAGCGGTGTGCAATGCTGGCCGCAAAACTTTGAAATATACATGAAATTCTTCTGGCTGATAAATGAAAACATTTAAGAAAAATTGAATGTCTTAAAAAAAAACATATGACCTGGACAGAGAGGTAGTGATTTGAGTAAATTACTATCACTGACTCTTTCAATAGTGGAGTTGAGTTTGGCTTTTCAAAACATCTAACAACTGCAATGACATTACTCAGAAAAACTAATCCTTTTTACTCAGTGAACCCATATCTTTGCTGACATAGTCACAAATAATGAGAATTTACAGCAAGTATTATCTAACATCACTAAAAAGCATAAATACAAATCATCAAATTATGTATAGGTGTGTTAACGAATCCTAGAAACATTATGTTCTTTCGGACATATACCATCTTCATATATAGTTAAGCCTCACCAGCCATTGGACCATCTTCTTCTGTGCAGATGAACAAACAGTGCCCGAACTCTTACAGGAATCGCCAAAAAGCCACAAGTAATGAGTATAATGGGCAAGGACACTATGAATATAGTGTGGGACAATAAGTTGAGAATGTGGGTCTCACGGGAGGCATGCTGGAGATAAGCCCCTGCAGTTGCACTGTCCCCTGTGTCCTCGGTGGCTCAGATGGGTAGTGTGTCTTCCATGTATGCAGGAGATCCTGGGTTCGAGTCCCGGTCGGGGCACACATTTTCAACTGTCCCCATTGACTTATATCAATGCCTGTATGCAGCTATGGTATTCATTTCATTGTATATTCTTGTATTACCTGTCTAAGATGTTCAGATTTTATTATTGAGCTTAATCCATAATGACAGTACAATACAGTATGAGATTCTCAGAAAAAATAATTATATGATATCAACAAAAGGCAATTGCAGTAATCTCATGTACCGAAAACTAACAAAAGAATATCTACCAATATATGGACAGGGGCATGAATAAACAAGTTAAAGTGAAACACATTTTGGAGACAACCCGAGCAGGTGGTTAATGGAATCGGAAAACCCCACTTAACAGGAGAACACCGAGCTTCAGCGCAGAAAGGGATAAGACCAGAACAATACATTATTCCTTTTAACCTAAATACGGCCGGGACTGTGGGTAAGAGGCTGCACGTCATTAACAGGGCTAGGCTGCGACCCAGCAAGGAAAATAAAATTCAGCTCTAGTGAGAGGGCGATTGGCTGAAGCCACACTGGGCGACACAGACGCGATACCGTAGGGGCATCCCCATTATATAAACTATTTTGAGAACTAAAGTGGCTGGATATCAAGTGTGTGGATAGTAGCGAGGGCATTGAGAGCTTTGCTTTGTGCAAACTGTGGACGATATGCTTCACATATCGTAGCGACAGATAGCAAAGAGGTAGTTAATTATTCCTGTGGGAATCTTCACAGGCAAAGAAATTGTGCACGTTGCTCCAACCCTTGGCGAGTGTGCAACAGCCATTATTTCGACTAGGGAAAGATTAACGTTCTACGGAATGCAGGAAGTTGAGACTGACTGAATTCGGTCAAGGCCAGAATAGGGAATTAGTGTTTCAGATCCAGCACAGAGACAGCGTCGTTGCCACTGCCGGTTGGAGCACACATTTTCAACTGTCACCATTGACTTATATCAATACCTGTATGCAGCTAGGATATTCATTTCATTGTATCTTCCTGTATTACCTGTGTAACATGTCCAGATTTTATGGACATTACATGAGCTTGATGCATAATGACAGTACAATACAGTATGAGATTCTCAGAAAAAATAATTATATTATATCAACAAAAAGCAATTTCAGTAATCGCATGTACCGAAAACTAACAAAAGAATATCTACCAATATATGGACATGGGCACGAATAAACAAGTTTAAGTGAAACTTGGTAAAATACCATTGCGCATTAGGCCACAGTAAATGTTGAGTCGAGATTTTGCTCACTCCAACTTGTGTACGCTTTGAACATTGAATATCAAAAGCTTGGATACTAATCTACCCTCATATTGAGTACATGAGAGTTTTTTTATAGGTTCAAAACATAAATTTACTCTTCATCAACTCAGTGCATTGACCAGCTATGATAACGTAGATGTAAACGAGCTGATGAAGATTTTTAATCATTCTTCCCTGTGATAAAAATTTTTCATATGTAGAGATAATGATATTAATAATCATCAGTTCAATATGTCCAAGAGTTAAATATTTTGTTATTGAGTGTCAAAAGTAATTGAACATGATTGTAGTGTGTCACTTGACCCCTGAAAGCACAGTTGATAAATTATATGTAGAATAAAAAAGGGAATAGCTGTTTTGTCTTTCTAGAATAGATCCCAAACTTTCACTTTTATTAATTCATGCTTTCTAGTTAAGTGAGAGCACCATTTATAATGTTTTTTTACCAATTGCACCTAATATTAGCTCCCTTACAGGGCCAGGTTCAGAATCAGAAAAGCGCATAGAAGGACACATAATACAAGGGCAAAAAGAATTAGAAGCGCGCATAACACTGGGGCTGAAAGAAACTAAGAAGCAAATACAAACAACGTGTGAAGATATTCCAGGCCAATCAGCTCAAATACGAACTGAAGCTGAGGAAACGCAAATCACGCTTCAAACGCTCGTTACAGGGCACAAACAACTGCAAACAGACACTGACACTGTCCAAACAGTCGTGGTTACGTTGCGTGAAGATACGCAACAAAGTGTCAAAAAGGTTAAGCAACAGTTCAAAGCTTTTGCCTTCAGAGCGACGACGAAAGAGAAACACGTTATTGCTGAGACGACGTCTCACAGAAGAACGACAAAAGCAGCATTATAGAAATTAGATGCTCGTAGTTAAAAATACAAGAGAAAAACGAACACCAATTTCAACGGCTGAGATCGAAAGTTTTACATTCAATCGAAAGTCGTGGTGACGTAGAAAGCGTCACTGAGGAGTCGCAGACGACGACAGAATCCACTTTAGTGTCGGTAGATACTACTGTGAAGACTCCAAAATCGACATTTGCCGATAATACGACAGAAAGGGTACGGGAAATTACGTGTGACGTAAGACGGAAAAGCACGTGTGGATGCCAGTCCGAAACCGAAAAACGCGAACGGAAAATTAGTCCAAACCAGCGTATGCCAGAACATGACGGTAACAGTAGGGAACAGTGTGGATTGCGACCACTTGTTCAAGAAAGAATAAGAAGCCAATCGGGAATACGAGAGTGTGGTTTCTAGCAGGGTTCAGAACGTCAAGCACAAAGCGTGACACACGCTGATCACGCCATAGAGACGCGTTAAGCAACGCCACAACCTGTAGGACGAATACCGACGGGTTACAGTACGGCATCTAACGAGCCAGAACTGCTTACACGTTAAGATACAGAGCCGGTAGCGGCCGTTAAGCACGCATATTGCGTAGGGAGATCTGCAAGTGATTCTACTGCACAAATGTCAGAGAATGAACCAAGTTACACACGTTTGTGTAGATTCGACGCATACCAAGGACAAAGTTGCAGTCTTCAAAACACAGAAGGTACATCACAGAGAGAAGCGAGAGGTGTTAGTGATAACCACTTTCTTCAGTGCGGAAATACCAGCACTATAAGGAAGATGCAAATATTCTCCATCCCCGCACATCTATTGACCAATTTAAAGTAGGAATACCAACACATTGGCCATTGAAACGTAACTTAGATTTCATTTGGCGAGGGAAGTGTTGCTGAAACTGTGCAGAAGATAGCAAAAACTTGCGATTCCTATGATTTGCTCATAGCTGCGTTTATAGCAAGATATTTATCACCTGAGCTTCAGACGAGAATAAAATATGGTTTAATACAAAATGTCTCATTTGAAAATTTGCGTGAGAAAACAAGTCAAATTCTTTGAGAATATGGCTAAAAGGAACCAATACTTACATAACTTTTATAGCGACGGAGAATTGATTCAAATATTCAAAACGAAACTGCCAATGAAGTATCAACAAACCTTGATAGGACGTGGGGGCGATAATGTAGAAACTTTCAAAGATGTTTTGAGAGAAGTAGAATACGTGTATGAAAACGACGCTCAAAGACGTCGCGATTCAGGACAGAGTAATTCTGAAAGAATGTGTAAGAGTAAGGAGAATAACAATAATGGTAGCGATCGTAGGCCAGTACTGGTATTGAATTTTGGTCAAAATGGGCATAACTACGGAAATGGGAGTAGTGGAAACACTAGACCACAGCGTAATGGATATGGTTTTAATAGTGGTTGGAACAGGCAGAATATAGACGAAAACAGGAATGGAAACTGGAGAACTCCGGATAACCGACAGACTGACTTTAATCCGCGATCTCCAGCTCCATGGAGAGAAAGCAGATGGGGAGGTGGTGCGAGAACGTAGCCACATGCAAAAACTTCTGGTAATTACACAGATGGAGGTTGAATTACGTCCACCAATCCTAGGAAGAGCGAGGATTGGCTGACGTTAGGTATCTCAGGAGTTCAAGCAGGTAACACACATTTTGCAGAAACAGATGGCAAGGCGTCCGCAGTAATAAGTAGGTTAAGGTGTAACGTACAAGAGTCGGAATTGGGAACAGGAACGACAGGATGATCATCGAAAGTATCCGCACAGATACCACAAATAGGGAGGAAGTCACAACCGAAGTGTTCGCACGAGATAGGTTGGATTGACACAGACGATGAGGACGAACTCCCAGCATTACCTAGTAATGAACCATTTGATTATGACGATGCATTAATGTATATGGTGCAAATGTTTGATTCTGTACAGACGAAAAATGATTTTCAGCAGAATAATACATGTCCTACTGTAACCTGTGACGCTACGATTGATCAAGACGATAGGATTAACTGACAAAATACTGCTAATACAGGCCATAAAAAAGAGGGAAGAACTGATAAGCCCACCTGATCAAAAGTTCGACACGCTACAAGATCTACTAAAATCCTTCCACAAAACTTTTGAAGAAAAGCAGAAAGAGTCTGAGGCGTTGTGGATAGCGGGAATCGAACAAAATCGGGAAGAACAAGTCGATAACGGAGAGGAAAATGACGGGAAAATATCCCGTCTGAATCGGAAAATGAACCAAATTATAAAGTATGTGAACAGTCTGATAAATCGGATTCAAAGGTAAATAATTTTGGCACATACGATGACATAGTACGGCAGTATTACGTAGACTATGTAATCATCACACCAGACACAGGAAACAGCGTCGTAATAAATGACGACACAGCTGAAAATTTGAATCTGCAACTCTCAGTGGCAGATAACAAATATGATAACGAGTTGATTCAGGGTGCGAGTACAGATACAAAAAAAAAATGGCTCTGAGCACTATGGGACTTAACATTTGAGGTCTTCAGTCCCCTAGAACTTAGAACTACTTAAACCTAACTAACCTAAGGACATCACACACATCCATGCCCGAGGAAGGATTCGAACCTGCGACCGTAGCAGTCTCGCGCTTCCGGACTGAAGCGCCTAGAACCGCACGGCCACCGCGGCCGGCCAGTACAGACACACTTAACGTAGAATCTGACGACTCCCCAGAATCTAAGCGTGAAATACTGTCACACTTAAAGAATACTTGCCACGCTGTAAAACCCAAATTAAACACGATTACACAGACGTGTGACGAGGAAACAAACTTAAAGGAAGTAGCAAGTTGTGAAAATGAGGATTTAAAATCTAGATTGGTTACTTTAGAAGCTGATCTAGAAGCAGCGGGACTACAGTTAGACAGTTTAAAAAAGGGAAGTACTTCTCCCCTAACTCCCGATGAAGACCATCAAATGTTGATGGAGAATGACGCAATTATAGATGTCCATAAACATCCAATTGTGGTGGAATAAACACACATACATCGGTTAAATTACGAAGTAATTGAGGGCATATTAATTGAAAGTCAAAGACGAGAGTACTTCAGAGATAAGTCCGATACTTCTTGTAACAGTCAAGGGCATTGTTAATAACGCAATAGTAGATAGTGGGAGTGAGTTATCAGAGCCGTTATTCGCTCGTTGCAATGGTGATAGTGACTTATTCGAACAGAACAAAGATCCAGAGGTGTTAAAGGTCAAACATAAATGGAAAGACAAGAACTCGATTGACATTCATCAGCATTATTTGCTGAAGAATGATGTACTCTTCTGCAAACGCATTGGACAGGAATTGCATTCGGGAGGACGACGGTTCAATCCCGCGTCCGGCCATCCTGATTTAGGTTTTCCGTGATTTCCCTAAAATCATTCCAGGCAAATGCCGGGATGGTTCCTCTGAAAGGGCACGGCCGACTTCCTTCCCTAATCCGATGAGACCGATGACCACGCTGTCTGGTCTCCTTCCCCAAACAACCAACCAACCAGGAATTATTGCAGTGGTCATTCAGCAATTAGCCATGAAAACAAAAATATAAATGGATTACAGATGATACAGCAAAAGAATGTAGACATGTTTCAGGTAGCAGCAGATCTCAAGAGGAAGATAGGATGTGCTACAAACATGTAAATACTCAAATAAAGGTACAATAACACTAATCATTTAAACCATCAAAGTAGATTAGAAAAAAATAAAAGAAAACTAATTGCATGATGTACTAATTAACTAACCTACATATCATCAATCCATGCTCATTCAAGAAGTAAAGGAACCGTTATAAAATAGAGCAACTTAAAGTGTAAATGATAATTCTTCTGTAAGGTACTGGAAAAAAACCATTTAAATATTCATTGTATTAGTCATGTAAATATTGAAATGAGAAACTCACTGCCAGCCACAGTGGCCGAGGGGTTCTAGGCGCTTCAGTCTGGAACCGCGCGACCGCTACAGTCGCAGGTTCGAATCCTGCCTCAGGCATGGATGTGTGTGACGTCCTTAGGTTAGTTAGGTCTCAGTAGTTCTAAGCTCTAGGGGACTGATGACCTCAGATGTTAAGTCCCATAGTGCCCAGAGCCATTTGAACCATTTTTGAAAACTCACTGTAAATCTAGATAAAGAAACTTGTCTGGGGAAGGAAGCCAAGCTGACAACAGATGCGGAAGGTCGGCGGGAGGCTACGGTCCGAGTGTGAGAGTTTATACGACCGCACAATATTGCATTGGCGACAAACCGGAGACCAAAGTGAGGAATTTACTGACTCACTTTTTGCATTAGTGTGGAGACCGAGCCAGGTTTATTTTGAAGAATATTGTCCCACACCTCACTCTAATAGCGGGAGGACAGGAAAACCCAGCAACAGCGAGGGACGAAGGACACATACTTGCGAGGAAGGCGGAGCGACCCCATTAGCGTGAAGCACAATAGTAGTGACTAACAATAGCAAACCATCGGTAACAGATCCGTAGTACAACCGCCTGAAAAAATAAACTCAGAATATTTCTCTCAGTACCAGATGGAAAAGACAATAACTGAAAACAGATATATCACTTGCGAAATTATCTATTCAGGCTTGACCACATCTCATAACAACATTGCTGGTAATCCCTCCGAATAACGTTCGCTGAATAACATATCCTATCCCTATGCCCGAGAAGTTGCAAGTTCCAAGAAAGAAGACATGAAGTCACAGCAAGTAACGAAGATAAGAAAGGGTCCCAAGATGAGGGGAGAAGACAGCAAGATTTCTTTATAAGCCCTATACCTTGCGGGGTTTCAAATAACTATGCACCCTCAGACTCAAAGTTGCAATATTAAAAGTTTTGGCTGGTTTCGTTGTCTAGGGGCTGGGATACATAGTTGCTGCATTACAAGCAAAATACTGCTGAGTCTACAGTATACAATATGAATATGCTCATGAATCGAATGGTCGAAGGTTCCTATCACCCGGCAGTTGCGAATTTAGAACATAACAAAGACGTTAATAAATGAACGATGGCAATCAAATAAAATCTGCAGGTAATATTTTACGACTTTAAATGATGAGTACGATAGTAGAAGTACTTTTGTGAATGCGGTATATTTCTGCAAAACACTTACTGGTGTCGATGGTCCAGCAATTAAATAAAATATAAGTTGAATAACAGGGAAACAATAGATTCCTACCGGACGTAATTAGTTATGAACAACAACATAGGTCGCGAGATATTTACTCCTAAGCACACACTACGTCTTCACTACAGAAGCCACGGAAATCTCACGAGAGCACAGGTCGGCACTCCGAAATATTTCTATCCTCCATGACCACGCGCAAACTCCACACTCTCCAAGTCCCTCTCGCGACTCAGAGTCCGTCGCGCCGTCGGGTTAAGAACTTACCGTGTCCTGTGCCGCACTCTCCAGAACTGCCCCCTGCTCAGGACTCCACCTCTCCTCCTCTCCTGAACTTGCTTCCATCCAGTCTCCCCACTGACGAGCGCTGTGATTGGCTAGAGCACTCGCGCCATGTCTTCAATCCAACGTACACTCACAAACATATTTAAACACATACGAAATACTGGAGTTACATTTAAATAACTGAAATTAAATAAATAACACACTCTAACACACATTATTAAATACGTAAACAACTAATAAACATATATCAAAGAAAAGAAGCGAAAGGTAGGCCAGGAGCCTAATGTTTCTGTGCTTTCTAAAGCACAGTAAATAATTGACCAGTTTCTTCGTGAATAGCATGTATCGGCTATTAACAAAGACATAGATGAATCAATTTATTTATAAGCATGCTGCTACCGTTTTTACGTGTAACTGTGGTGTAATTATGGCCTGACTCGATCGATAGTAATCGGCCACTTTGACCTTCAATAACTCATGTACTACACTCCTGGAAATGGAAAAAAAAGAACACATTGACACCGGTGTGTTAGACCCACCATACTTGCTCCGGACACTGCGAGAGGGCTGTACAAGCAATGATCACACGCACGGCACAGCGGACACACCAGGAACCGCGGTGTTGGCCATCGAATGGCGCTAGCTGCGCAGCATTTGTGCACCGCCGCCGTCAGTGTCAGCCAGTTTGCCATGGCATACGGAGCTCCATCGCAATCTTTAACACTGGTAGCATGCCGCGACAGCGTGGACGTGAACCGTATGTGCAGTAGACGGACTTTGAGCGAGGGCGTATAGTGGGCATGCGGGAGGCCGGGTGGACGTACCGCCGAATTGCTCAACACGTGGGGCGTGAGGTCTCCACAGTACATCGATGTTGTCGCCAGTGGTCGGCGGAAGGTGCACGTGCCCGTTGACCTGGGACCAGACCGCAGCGACGCACGGATGCACGCCAAGACCGTAGGATCCTACGCAGTGCCGTAGGGGACCGCACCGCCACTTCCCAGCAAATTAGGGACACTGTTGCTCCTGGGGTATCGGCGAGGACCATTCGCAACCGTCTCCATGAAGCTGGGCTACGGTCCCGCACACCGTTAGGCCGTCTTCCGCTCACGCCCCAACATCGCGCAGCCCGCCTCCAGTGGTGTCGCGACAGGCGTGGATGGAGGGACGAATGGAGACGTGTCGTCTTCAGCGATGAGAGTCGCTTCTGCCTTGGTGCCAATGATGGTCGTATGCGTGTTTGGCGCCGTGCAGGTGAGCGCCATAATCAGGACTGCATACGACCGAGGCACACAGGGCCAACACCCGGCATCATGGTGTGGGGAGCGATCTCCTACACTGGCCGTACACCACTGGTGATCGTCGAGGGGTCACTGAATAGCGCACGGTACATCCAAACCGTCATCGAACCCATCGTTCTACCATTCCTAGACCGGCAAGGGAACTTGCTGTTCCAACAGGACAATGCACGTCCGCATGTATCCCGTGCCACCCAACGTGCTCTAGAAGGTGTAAGTCAACTACCCTGGCCAGCAAGATCTCCGGATCTGTCCCCCATTGAGCATGTTTGGGACTGGATGAAGCGTCGTCTCACGCGGTCTGCACGTCCAGCACGAACGCTGGTTCAACTGAGGCGCCAGGTGGAAATGGCATGGCAAGCCGTTCCACAGGACTACATCCAGCATCTCTACGATCGTCTCCATGGGAGAATAGCAGCCTGCATTGCTGCGAAAGGTGGATATACACTGTACTAGTGCCGACATTGTGCATGCTCTGTTGCCTGTGTCTATGTGCCTGTGGTTCTGTCAGTGTGATCATGTGATGTATCTGACCCCAGGAATGTGTCAATGAAGTTTCCCCTTCCTGGGACAATGAATTCACGGTGTTCTTATTTGAATTTCCAGGAGTGTATTTAAGTTACATGCCTGTAATTCATACCACTTTAGGTTTACACTAAGAGCTTTCTAAAGACATGGCGATGGACAAAATCGGATGAGGCGCTTTATATTTTGGAAATTCGTTACTGGGTGTTACTTGTATAATTTACCATCAGATACTAAACTTAAACTAATAAAGATATTGAAAATCTGATTACACCATCAGAATCGTCGTGCAAATAATAGTAATGTACATGTTTCTTTTTGAGGTACCGTGATTCATCTGGCTACTATTTATTTCTATACGAACTGTGAAATGTCTGCCATGATGGTTTCACAATGTCCGCCATCTTTGGCGCTCCAAGCGTGTCTCCTTCATCAACATAGCGTCACCATGGAATTCCCAGCCACGCGGCAGGACCCCTCTTACTTCGGCCAGTGTCCGCCACCTGGTGGTCTGCCTGCCAAGCGGCCAGAGCAGCCACTGCTTCCTCCAAACAGAATATTTTCAGGACGCGACGACTCGCCCGTTACCTCACACCCTTAAACCAGTATGAGGTTTGGCAGAATCAATAGGAAGCAATATTCAACAAAACCGTCGCGGTTATTTGTTTGTAACTATCAAAAAAAAAAGTTCAAATGTGTGTGAAATCTTATGGGACTTAACCGCGAAGGTCATCAGTCCCTAAGCTTACACACTACTTAACCTAAATTATCCAAATGACAAACACACACATCCATGCCCAAGGGAGGACTCGAACCTCTGCCGGGGCCAGCCGCACAATCCATGACTGCGATTGTAACTATCAAAACAGCCAAAGGTGGCCAAACCATCAAACAGAGATAGCATAATGGGGACATCAAAATGCAGCAATCGTTGAGGGTCTACACTCATCAACTACAATGGCAACTACACCAGTAAAGGACTATGCCACCTATGTTGACACATCATGGCATTGCCTTGGACGAGCAGTTTGTTGTCAAAACAATGCAATATGGAACTGACCATGTAATGGCATTCATGATCGAACACTCACAACTGTAAATGTCAATAATCTTCATCATCATCGTGCAAATTCTACACCTGACTAGCAGCATGAGCCCCCACTGATCGATAGCAACATTGGGAAGCAACCGCAGCTCAAAGCTTAAAGTGTAATGTGTGCGAAGAAAGAAAACAAACCATGTGACAAATTCATTGTAATGTCTTAAAGAGTGCAAAAGATAATCACAGCAGCAAGGAGTTGAGATGCCTATAAATATTCAGTGACACTTGTACCACTGAGAATTTGTACTCTATGTGTTTCATTTGTATTCCATAATTCGATTTGTTAATTTGAAAGTATATTCATAAGTGTACCGTATTTTATATTTTGTTTTTCATGTGTAATTTGTAAATGTCCATTTAATCTAAAGACATGTTAATAAGAATTTGCGTATTGTAGATATTTTAGAAACATGTGTTTTAATTATACATAATGTCAATGAATAAAGTTTGTGTTGTGATTCTTCAATTTCTCCAGGCGTATTTCATGACAAAATAAAACTCAGGTGAAGATCCTGGTGTGAGTGTATAATGGACACAATATTTCGGCAATCGACCTTTTTGCCATCATCAGGTGTGCTGATGTACTACCAAGGGATGCCAGGCATGAGGTATATATCAGATTCCCCTCTCCCTCCCTCGGGCGCTCCTTCCGCCGTCCACGCCAAGGGCGCTCTCTCGGCCGTCTATGCCATGGTTCAATGTTTGGCTTGTGGCCCAGTGTCTGGGTGTTCCCTCGTAGGTCCGCGCCCAGAGAGGTTTGCCGGCGGCGTTTCGGAGGTTCCTCCCCCTGCACTTGAAGTCGGTACATTCTGGGATATTTCTATCTTTTCCTTAATGTGGGTAATGGCTGGTTCCCAAGCTTGGTTAAGGGAGTAGCTGCTGTCACGATTCAGTTCAGGTTCTCTTACTCTGATGTCTATAGTTTCTTTGATGATACAGTCTCAATATTTCGAAGTCTGTGTTAGGACCTTGGTCTTGTCATAATCCATGTCATGAAGTTCTGACAGGCAATGCTCGGCGATTGTAGACTTACTAGGCTGCTGCAATCTTGTGTGCCGTTGGTGTTCACGATATCTGTTTCAATCGTGTGAATTGTCTGACCTATGTATTCCTTAATGCATTGTGAACGGTATTTTGTAAACCCCTGATTTACGTAAACCAAGGTAGTCCTTAACACTGCCAAGAAGTTCTCTGGTTTTAGTTGGAGGGCAGAAGACGGTTTTTACTTGATATTTGAGTAAAACGTGTCCAATTTTTCCCCATAAGGCCCCACAAAAGGGAATGAATGACATGGTCGTGTTTCCTCAGGTTCTTCATTAGTTTCCGCCAGTTGTGTTGCGAGCGTCGGACGTAGAGCACCCTGGATTGGCCTTTCCTTATAACCGTTCCTCAGAAACACGAACTTCAGATGAGCCAGTTCTTGTTGGAGACTGTCCTCGTCAGAGAGGACGAGAGCTCTACGTGCAAGAGTTTTTAGCACGCCGTTCTTCTGAGCAGGTTGGTGGCAGCTATCCGCATGTAGGTATGAGTCGGTGTGAGTTTTCTTTCTATCCACATATCTGAAGAAACAGGCAGGTTTTAGATGCGCTGACTCCAAGGCTCCTTTCTCGAAATGTTCCATGTACATGTTAGCGACGATGGGAGAGAGAGGACTCTCCATAGCAACACCTTCGGTCTGCTCGTAGTAGTCACCATCAAATAGAAAATACGTTGGTGTTAGAACATGTCTGAACATATCGGTGGTTTTCTCATCAAATTTCCAGCAATGAGTTCCAGAGATTCTGGTAACGGAACCCTAGTAAACAATGAAGTTCACAAGAATGTCAGATTCCTTAATCGTGAGGTGGTCGATGCGTCCCAAGAAATCTGAAGAGTTAATGATATGGTATGGGCATGTCTCCACGTGAGGGCTGAGCAGCTACTTGAGGTACTTGGCCAGAGGATACGTCAGGCAACCAGTGTTGCTGACAATAGGACATAACGGGACGTGTTCCTTGTGGACTTTATGTAAGCTGTACAGCCTTGGAGGAACAGAGGCCCTGTCTCGTAACTTCTTCATGACTTCAGGGAAGCGGGAATCTTTGAGAAGCACCAAATTTTTCCTTTCGACCCTCTTGGTAGGATCATTGTCAGTCTTGTGATATGCGGTGTCATCTAGCAGGTCCCGTATCTTCATGGTGTAATCCTGGTGGGACAGGATTACCGTAGCATTACCCTTGTCTACCGGTAAGACCACTATGTCTGGATCTTCTCTTAGCTTCCGGATGGCTGCCCTCTCTTTTTTGGAAATATTCGGTTTCATAGGTCTAGTTCTAGTTATGACCCTGCAGGTTTCGCGACGCACCCACTGTTTCAGGTTGGATTCGAGCCATTTTCTGTTCAACTGCACTAATGATGTCAGCGGTGGGTGCATCTTTAGGTGTCGGAGGAAAGTTCAATCGCCGGCCGGTGTGGCCGCGCGGTTCTGGCGCTGCAGTCTGGAACCGCGAGACCGTTACGGTCGCAGGTTCGAATCCTGCCTCGGGCATGGATGTGTGTGATGTCCTTAGGTTAGTTAGGTTTAACTAGTTCTAAGTTCTAGGGGACTAATGACCTCAGCAGTTGAGTCCCATAGTGCTCAGAGCCATTTGAACCATTTGAAAGTTCAATCCTTTCTTCAGAACCGAGATCGTGTCAGTATAAAGTTCTATGTTCATAAGATTGATAATGGTCTTCCCCCCATCTTCAGAGGGCCGTTTCTCCGACATACGTTCGAACTTGGATGTCTGCCGTTCGGTGGACTTCTTTTGTGCACAGTCTGCTGTGCATGATGTGACACCATCAACCCAATCTCAGGTGCAGGAATTAGTTGGTGAGATGTAGATGTAGCTGGAAGAGTTCTTTATTGGTGGTGTCCAGACACCACCGAGTATAGCGAACTCTCTCTCGTACCAAAGCTAGGCTGGCACGTTTCTTGATTTTTTCAGGCTGCTGCTGAGTCGATGTGGTGCTTTACATTTGCAAAATTCAGTTCTTCTCAGTACCTCATAAGTACACTTCATAGGGAAAAGTTGGACACATTTTAATCAGATATCAAGTAAAAACAGTCTTCTGCCCTCCAGCTAAAACCAGAGTACTTTTTGGCAGTGTCAAGGACTACCTTGGTTTACGTAAATCAGGGGTTTACAAGATACCGTGCCAATGCGGTAAGGAATACATAGGTCAGACAATTTGCGCCATTGAAGACTGATGCCGTGAACACCAATGGCACACAAGATTGCAACTGCCTAATAAGTCTGCAATCGCCAAGCATTGCCTGTCAGAACTTCGCGGCATGGATTATGACAAGACCAAGGTCCTAACACAGACTTCGAAATATTGAGACTGTATCATCAAAGAAACTATAGAGATCAGAGTAAAAGAACCTGAACTGAATCGTGACAACAGCTATACCGTTTACCAAGCTTGGGAACCAGCCATTACCCAGATTAAGGAGAAAATAGTAATATCCCAAAATGTCCTGACTTCGAGGGCATGGGTAGAAACCTCCGAAACGCCGCCGGCAAACCTCCCTCGGCGCGGACCTACAAGGGAACACCCAGACGCTGGGCCACAAGCCGGGTGTCAAACTGTGGCGCGAACGGCAGAGAGAACGCCGTAGACGGTGGTGGGAGCGCCTGAGGGAGGGGCAGGGGGAATCTTATATATGAGCGTATACCTCACGCCTGCCATTCCTTGGCAGTATATCAGCACACCTGATGATGGAAACAGGGTCTGTTACCGAAATATTGTGTCCTTTGTACACTCACACCAGGCTGTCCACCCGAGATTTATTTCGTCAAAGTTTGTGTTAATGTGTATAAGTAAATAAATGTCTGTTTATGAGGATAAATTGTAACATTGATGTAGCATTTACGTGTTGAGAATAGATAAGAGAAACAAACGCTTCCTTAACTTCACTCATCTTTCACAATGATCATATCATGAATGTTTGAGAATTGTGGAGTGCTGAAGTTATTGTAAAGAAAGAATCAAAAGTGTGGATGAACCATTTTAATAGAATTTAACCACAATTACTAGAGAGAAAAATGTTGAAAGATTAGTCAAATAACTGCTTTAAAGGACTGTAAAGCCACATAATAATCATCTAAATAGAAAATGCTATGTAAGGCACTACATTTCAGATAAAAAAAAAATCTTTAAACGACATCATCTAGCATAAGAAAGGCAAACAGCTGACAAAGATTAAAATTAATTGAATTTATAATTTTGCACTGTAGTGAGCAACACCTCAACCATTGATCACAGCAGCACAAATTAATTCGGAAGGGATGGCATGTGTAAGGCGTCCGGATTTTACAGACCTTACATGAGATTGATCCATTACGACAGTATGATACAGTATGAGATCCTCAGGAAAAATAATTATATCAACAAAAGGCAATTTCAGTAATCTCATGTACCAAAAACTAACAAAGCAATGTCTACCAATATATGGACAGGGGCATGAATAAACAAGTTAAAGTGAAATGCATTTTCGAGATGAATCGATCAGGTGGTTAATGGCATTGGAAAACTCTACCTAAGAAGAGAATGGCGAGCTTCAGCACAGAAAGGGATAAGGCCAGAACAACACATTATTCCTTCTAACGTAAATACGGCTGGGACCGGTATTAACAGGGCTAGGCTGCGACCCAGCAAGAAAAATAAAATTCACCTCTAGTGAGATGGCATTTTGCTGAACCCATGCTGGGCGACGCAGACGGGATACGGTGGGGAGATCCCCATTATATAAAAGCATTTTGAGAACTAAAATGGCTGGATATCAAGTGTGTGGAAAATAGCAAGGGCATTGAGAGCTTTGCTTTCTCCAAAGTGTGGATGATACACTTCACGTATCGTGGCAACAAATACCAAAGAGGTAGTTAATTATTCCTGAGGAAATCTTCATGGGCAAAGAAATTGTGCACATCGCTCCAACCCTTAGCGAGTTTGCAATAATCATTATTTTGACTAGGGAAAAATTAACATTCTACCGAATGCAGGAAGTTGAGACTGAGTGAATTCAGTCAAAGCCAGAATAGGGAATTAGAGTTTCAGATCCAGCACGGAGACGACGCCATTGCAGATGCCGCTTGGTAAAGTACCAACGTGCATTAGGCCACAGTAAACACTGAGTCGATATTTTGCCCACTCTAACTAGTGTATGTTTTGACCACTGAATATCAAAAGCTTGGATACTAACCTACCCTCACATTGAGTACATGAGATTTTTTTTTTTTTTTTTGTTCAAAAAGTAAATTTATTCCCTACCAACTCAATGCATTGACCAGCTACAATTACGTAGATGTAAATGAGCTGATAAAGATTTTTTATCGTTTTAGTAATAGTCAGTTCAATATGTCCAGGAGATAAATATTTTGTTATTGAGTGTCAAAAGTAATTGAACATGACTGTTGTGTATAATACGAGACTGGAATAGAAGGAAGAGCCTGCGGAGTATGGGTGTAGATGTAGATATAGAGTATTCGCTGTTGTTGTTGTTGTTGTTGTGGTCTTCAGTCCTGAACTGGTTTGATGCAGCTCTCCAAGCTACTCTATCCTGTGCAAGCTTCTTCATCTCCCAGTACCTACTGCAACCTACATCCTTCTGAATCTGCTTAGTGTATTCATCTCTTGGTCTCCCTCTACGATTTTTACCCTCCACGCTGCCCTCCAATGCTAAATATGTGATCCCTTGATGCCTCAGAACATGTCCTACCAACCGATCCCTTCTTCTAGTCAAGTTGTGCCACAAACTTCTCTTTTCCCCAATCCTATTCAATACCTCCTCATTAGTTACGCGATCTACCCACCTTATCTTCAGCATTCTTCTGTAGCACCACATTTCGAAAGCTTCTATTCTCTTCTTGTCCAAACTAGTTATCGTCCATGTTTCACTTCCATACATGGCTACACTCCATACAAATACTTTCAGAAACGACTTCCTGACACTTAAATCTATACTCGATGTTAACAAATTTCTCTTCTTCAGAAACAATTTCCTTGCCATTGCCAGTCTACATTTTATATCCTCTCTACTTCGACCATCATCAGTTATTTTGCTCCCCAAATAGCAAAACTCCTTTACTACTTTAAGTGTCTCATTTCCTAATCTAATTCCCTCAGCATCACCCGACTTAATTTGGCCACATTCCATTATCCTTGTTTTGCTTTTGTTGATGTTCATCTTATATCCTCCTTTCAAGACACTGTCCATTCCGTTCAACTGCTCTTCCAAGTCCTTTGCTGTCTCTGACAGAATTACAATGTCATTGGCGAACCTCAAAGTTTTTACTTCTTCTCCATGAATTTTAATACCTACTCCGAATTTTTCTTTTGTTTCCTTTACTGCTTGCTCAATATACAGATTGAATAACATCGGGGAGAGGCTACAACCCTGTCTCACTCCTTTCCCAACCACTGCTTCCCTTTCATGCCCCTCGACTCTTGTAACTGCCATCTGGTTTCTGTACAAATTGTGAATAGCCTTTCGCTCCCTGTATTTTACCCCTGCCACCTTCAGAATTTGAAAGAGAGTATTCCAGTTAACATTGTCAAAAGCTTTCTCTAAGTCTACAAATGCTAGAAACGTAGGTTTGCGTTTTCTTAATCTTTCTTCTAAGATAAGTCGTAAGGTTAGTATTGCCTCACGTGTTCCAACATTTCTACGAAATCCAAACTGATCTTCCCCGAGGTCCGCTTCTACCAGTTTTTCCATTCGTCTGTAAAGAATTCTCTGTTAGTAGCTGAAATTTATTACATAACTCTGTTAGTCTTTCTCCTCTCTCATTCGTTGTCCGAGGCCCGTATTGTCCTGTAACCTTTCTTCTACTCCTTGCACTACAACTGCATTCCAGTCCCCCATGACTATAAACTTATTCATCGTCATTTACACACTGCATTGCCATTTCAATATCCTCAGATACTTTCTCTATCTCTACATCTTCAGGTTGCGACGTCGGCAGGTATATCTGAACTATCGTTGTCGGTGTTGGTTTGCTGTCGATTCTGATAAGAACAACCCTGTCACTAAAGTTATCACAGTAACACCCTCTCTGCCCTACCTTCCTTTTCATAACGAATCCTACGCCGCTGTTACATTTTCACATAGAAGAAGGTGTAAGTAGATGACTAACTTCACTTAACGAAGGTTTATTCAGTACTTGCACACACAAGAGTGCGGAGCAAACTACCTCCAGCCAGAACAGATACAGTATATATGCAGCTACAGAACATTCCAGTAAAATGATTCTTGACATTTGTGGATACTTCTAGAATGTACTCTAACCGAATATAGAAATTAAAATTGTACAATCCAGGTGAGTTTTTAACTCACGACCCTCCACGCAACAATTTTGTATCACAAACACTACACCATAGTGCTACTCAGCTTCTTGTGTAACATTGCTCTCTCCTTCAGAGATGTTATGTCCTCCTAGTCCGGGAACAAGTTATCGGTCCTGCATACTTCGACTCCCGATGACTGATTCTCGACCTGGCAGTGATCTTCTTAGAACTTTTGCCGCTACGCTCTTCGTCACCTTTCCGCTTGTGGCCTGTCGCTGGAGCTTCGGATTTACCCTAGGTTGCAGGATCCTTACAGGCCTTCATTCGAAGGACGTGGACTGTATCTCTGATCTTTCGTCGTCTTGTGTCGGGGTCGAAATCTTCAACTTCATAAGTAACATGAGACAACTGTCTTACAACCTTATAAGGTCCAAAGTAGCGCCTGAGGAGCTTCTCAGAGAGACCAACTTACCGAACAGGAGTGAAGATCCAGACGAGGTCACCAGGCAGGTAGACAACAGGGTGGTTGCTCGCGTCATACCTTCGGCGTTCGTTTTCTTGAGCCTGCAGCGTGCGGAGTCGAGCTAACTGTCGAGCTTCCTCTGCTCCGGTTAATACCTGCCGATGCAGCCGTCGACCACGTCATCACGATGTAATGGAAACACAGTGTCCATCGTCGTAGTCGTCTCATGTCCATGCACCAGGAAAAATGGCGTAAATCGTTTGATTTGGCGGTGTTGTAGGCAAACTTCACGAAAGGTAACACCTCATCCCAGTTGCTCTGCTCAACATTGACGTACATTGATAGCATTTCGGCCAAGGTCTTATTAAGGCTTTCAGTAAGCCCGTTAGTTTGTGGGTGGTAGGCAGTCGTCATGTGATGAGTAATGTTGCACCGACGGTTTATCTCTGTCACAAGATTTGATTGAAAAACTTTCCCTCGATCCGTAATTAACGACCTTGGGGCACCGTGTTTTAATACAATGTCTTCCACGATGAATTTAGCTATCTCGGATGCTTCGGCTGTTTCCACGGCTTTTGTAATGGCACAGCGTGTCAGATAATCAGTGCAAACAACAATCCATCTATTGCCACTAGCAGACGTTGGAAATCGTCCGAGGTCAATCGTAACACGCTGGAAAGGCGTTTCGGCTGGTGGAATTGGTATGAGTCGGCCAGGTGGTTTCCGAGGAACTGCCTTTCTCCTCTGGCACTCTCAACAGTGCGAAACATTGTGATGGACACACCTAAATAAACCTAGCCAGAAAAATCTCTTGCAGATTCTACTGTATGTCTTAATGAATCCTAAATGTCCGCACTCAGGTGTGTCATGGAATTTCTGTAGTGCATCGAAGCGCATGCGTTTAGGAATCACTGGTAGCCACCTCTTTCCAAACGGATCGAAGTATTTCTTGCAAAGTAATCCATTAACTACCTTAAATTGTTCTTTCACATCCTCTGACCGATTTAAGGTTCAAATGGTTCAAATGGCTCTGAGCACTATGGGACTTAACTGCTGTGGTCATCAGTCCCCTAGAACTTAGAACTATTTAAACCTAACTAACCTAAGGACATCAAAAACACCCATGCCCGAGGCAGCGGTCGCGCGGTTCCAGACTGTATCGCCTAGAACTGCTCGGCCACTCCTGACCGATTTAAGGCAAGTATAATTTGAGCTATCGTGGCGTCCTTCCTCTGCTTATTAGAGAGGCCCTGGAGTGCAGCGAACCAGAGTCTTCATGGTCTTGCACACGGTTTCTTGAGAGACAGGCAGCATCTTGGTGTTTTCTTCCACTTATGTACACTGTGGTAATGTCATACTCTTGAAGACGTAGTGCCCACCTGATCCTTAAGACCTGTCAACCAACAAAGTGAATGATGGTCTGTAACAACTGTGAGTGACCTTCCATACAGATACTGTCGAAATCTGCACATGGCCCAGATCACAGCAAGACATTCTCTTTCTGTAGTTGAGTAGTTTCTCTCGGCTTTTGTAAGTGTCCTCGAAGCATAGGTTATAACCTTCTCTTTTCCATCCGAAATTTGCGCCAGAACAGCACCGACCCCATACCCACTGTCATCTGTATGTAGTTCTGTAGATGCTCTCTCATCATACAGACCAAGTACAGTGTCAGTCGTCAGAGCTTTTCGCAGCACATCGAAAGAATCTTGTTGAGCACCATCCCACATAAATTTAGCATCAGCTTTTAACAACTTCTGGAGTGGCCTGGCTTTGATACAAAAGTCTTTGATAAAACGACGGTAATAAGAATATAATCCGAGGAAGCTTCTCATGTCTCTAATACTTTTAGAAATAGGAAATTCCGTTATAGATCTCACCTTTTCTGGGTCTGGCAGCACACCTTCGTTTGACACAAGGTGTCCAAGTATTCTGATTTCTTTTGCTGCAAAGAAACACTTTCTTAGATTAAGTTTCAGTTCGCCTTGTTGGAGATACTTTAGAACGGCCCTCAGTCTTTTTACATGTTCATCAAATGTCTCTGAGAACACTATAATGTCACCTAAATAACAAAGACACATCGTCCACTTCAGGTGCCTTAGAAGATTATCCATCACCCGTTCAAAAGTTGCTGGTGCATTACACAGGCCAAACGGCATTACCTTAAACTCATACAGGCCCTCAGTGGTGATGAATGCAGTTTTCTCACGATCAGCGTCATCTACTTCGATTAGCCAGTATCCCGAGTACATGTCCATGGCTGAGAAAAACTTAGTTCCCTGCAGACAATCTAGCTTATCGTCAATTCGTGGAAGAAGGTAAGCGTCCTTTTTAGTTATCTTCTTACGCTTCCTGTAATCAACACAAAAGCGCCAACTGCCATCCTTCTTCCAGGTGCGGACCACTGGTGATGACCATGGGCTCTGCGAAGGCTGAATGAGGTCGTTCTTCATCATTTTCTCTACCTCGTCGCGAATTATTCGACGTTCCGTTGCTGACACACGGTATGCTCTCTGGCTTATTGACTGATGGTATCCAGTGCTAATCTGGTGCTTCACCGTCGATTTGTCTAATTTGCTCTTCACCTGTGGATTGAAGCATTCAGAGAACTCTTGAGGAATGGCAAGTAGCTTCTTCCGTTGTTCCTTACTGAAATCTGGTGATATTCGAGCTAGAAGATCTTGTCTCGTAGTGGTAGCGCTAATTTCGCCCACAGACTCGGCATGGGAGGTTTCTATGACGCTCAGCTGTTCTTCAATTAATGGCCCAGCGTTTGGTACGCACATGCATCTTGGAAGAATCTGCGGACGACAGAGGCTGGGATGATCAAGTTATTCTCCAGTGGTATGCTTCTCTTACATTCCACTACAAGATCCATGGGTTGATGCATGGCATGACACATGACAGTTACCTTTCTAGCGCTGACCGCAGGAATTATCACTTCATCCAGCACACATAGTCTCCTCACAATCGGATGCCCATCTTCCTGTCCACAGTATCTCATCTCGTCTAGGATAATCTTCGAGCGACCGCAGTTTATAAATGCCTGATGAGCTTTCAAAAAGTCCCATCCTAGAATGACGTCATGACTACACTTTTGTAAGACGATGAATTCAAAGGGCTGTGTACGGCCGCTTATACCCACACAAGTGGTACATCTTCCTGTAAGTTTTACATATTTCCCATGAGCCACCTTCAGCAGAGATGGTTTCCTGTCGACGAATGCGGTTTTCTGCAACTGGCGACGTTACTTCTCCGAAATGACTGAAGATGATGCTCCAGATCCACAAGAGCTTGGGCTGGTCGGCCATCCATGAGGATATCGACGTAGTTTCCTATCATTTTTGTTGTGATCGATGGCGGAGGATTTTTCTCTTCGGCGGCCTCACTTTCAAGAAAGGTCACACCCTTTAGTTTTCCAGGTTGCGGCGGCTAGGTGATCGGCTGGAGCTTCTAAACGGCGGTGCATTGGCGTGTTGGGGAGCGTTCTCTCCAGCGGCTAGCTTGCGGCGATGGTGACCTACATCGTCCTGCACCCACATCTTCTTGTTCATCTTCGTCGTCCCGGAGTTGGCATCGCCTAAGATCGGTCTGCTGTCTTATGGTGCGGGCGTCATCAAACATCCGCCGCCTTTCTCGACAATAGCGCACTACATGTCCCGGTCGTCCGCAGTGGAAACATACTGGTTGGTTATCCTGGGTCCTCCAGACGTTAGTCTTCCTTGGTGCCCAAACAGGTTCCTCGTGCGGCGTTGTAGGAACGGAACTCCGCCTGGGTCTCGACTGTTTCGCCGTTTTCAAGGGAAATGAAGGACGAGAGATTGGATTCAATGTCTGTTCCACTTCCTCCCTTATGACTTCTTGAAGCGTCTCGGTTTTTTGCTCGCCGTGTAATCCTCTCTCACTATCTGACGAAGAAAACTTGTGAAGTCAGTTGCTTCCTCCATCACAGACATCGATGTGACGTTTGGAAGCCATTCAAACTTCTTGCGTGTAATTCCTTTGTGATGCATTGTCTCGAAATACTGGCACCATTTTATGAAGTCGTCTGCTGTCGAAACCTCTTTCAGGAGTAGGGCTTAATACATGTCCTCAGCAGCACCCTTCATGAGATGTGCAACCTTATCTTCATCCTTCATTCTAGAATCCACTATTTTACACAGCTCCAAGACGTCTTGAATGTAGGATGCTGTCGTTTCTCCTGGACACTGTGCCCTGCACTTTAGTTTATCTTCAGCCTTGCACTTCTGTCGTTGTGTGTCGCCGAAATACTTGCGCAGTTCCGCCTGGAATACTTCCAAGCTTGTGAACTTCTCTTGATTGTTCTCATACCATTGCTTAGCAGTGCCCTCCAAGTAGAAAAATACGTTAGCCAAACACACGGTGTCATCCCATTTGTTAAAGTAGGCTATACGCTCATATACCTTCATCCACTTGTTTGAATCTTGGCCATCGTCACCAGAGAAACCGGAAGGATGTCTCACGTGGTGGCACACAGTTGCTGTCATCGTAACGTCCTCTTCTTCTTCTGTCTCCGGTAGATTGCGATCTGTTGAATATGGCTCTAACTCGGGTTTCTCGGTACGTAAACGGCGGCTCTGTCGTGGCCTGATGGGGGCCACTGTGTCGTCGATACTGTGCGCTATCACAAGGTCTCCACCAGAATAATGTCATGTAGAAGAAGGTGTCATTAGATGACTAACTTCACTTAACGAAGGTTTATTCAGCACTTGCACATACAAGAGCGCTGAGCGAACAGCCTCCGGCCAGAACACATACAGTATATATACAGCTCTAGAACATTCCAGTGCAATGATTCTTGACATATGTGGGTACTTCTAGAATGTACTCGAACAGAATGTAGAGATTAAAATTGTACAGTCCAGGTGAGTTTTGAACTCACAACCCTACACGCAACAGTTTAGTATTATAACCACTACAGGACAGTGCTCCTCAGTTCCTGCTGCGACAATATGACCCTATACTCATTTACCAGAAATCCTTGTTTTCTTTCCATTTTACTTCACTGACCCCTACTGTATCTAGATCGAGCCTTTGCATTTCCCTTTTCATATTTTCTAGTTTCGCTACCACATTCATGCTTCTAACATTCCACGCTCTAACTCATAGAACGTTTTCCCTTCGTTGGTTATTCATGCTATTTCTCATGGTCACCTTCCCCTTGGCAGTTCCCTCCCAGGGCCCCAAATGTGCACTATTCCGGACTCTTTCGCCAATGGAGCGAACACATGACACTTTTTCTGTTACATGCCACATGTCCTGTGGATACATGTCATGTATCTTTAAGGGAGTGGTTTCCATTGCCTTCTGCATCCTCATGTCGTTGATCATTGGTGGTTCTTCCACCTTTAGGGGGAATTCCCAACCCAAGGACAAGAGAGTGCTCTGAACCTCTGTCCACACGTCCACCCTCTTCGACAAGGCCATTAGCAGAATGAGGGTGACTTCTTACGCCAGAAGTCTTCGACCGCCAATGCTGGTTGTCAATCAAAATTAAAGCGGCCTCTGGTTTCTTATCTGGGAGACTCTACCCCTAGACCTCTACCCAGAGCTAAACCCGAGGTCAATGCTTCCACCAGCGATGAGCCTCATTGGCTACAATGTGTCATAAGACCAACTTAGTACCTGAGTGTCATTGACGGTGTGCAGACGCTACGAGAAAGGTTCAAGAGCACAGCATACTGTTTCTACGCCAAGAACAAGGATGCCCTCCACCAGTGACAATATCTGCACCGCGGATCGTCAGCTACACTGGCTGCGCGAGATCCGTTAGCCTGACCAGCTGCGGCGATGAATTCAAAAGCCAGCCAGGACCATTCCCAGTGAAGCAGCAAGGGGATACACTACACGTCTGTGGTGTATGGTCCATTTACCCCACAGTCGAGTATGAAGAGCAATCCCGCAGAGCAAAAGTGACAATCAAAACAGTATTGGCAAACTCAACTCTTTGAAGTCGACTGCAGACGGAAAACACAGTGTGGATACTGCAGTAAATTAGGGCTAAATTTACTCGCACAAGACAATAGCGACTGCTGGGATGCGACAGATAGCCCAAGAGGTTGCTCGTTAGTGGTTGTTTCTAAAATGGTTCAAGTGGTTCTGAGCACTAAGCGACTTAACTTCTAAGGTCATCAGTCGCCTAGAACTTAGAACTAATTAAACCTAACTAACCTAAGGACATCACACACATCCATGCCCGAGGCAGGATTCGAACCTGCGACCGTAGCGGCCGCTCGGCTCCAGACTGTAGCGCCTAGAACCGCACGGCCACTCCGGCCGGCTAGTGGTTGTTTCGACTTAGCGGCCAACGCACCCCAATGGTAGGAGGCACGCATTTGGGCCGAGTTCTTGTAGAGGTTTGCACTGTCCTCCGATCCAAGCCATGAATCCAAAGTCCTCGCTCCCTGTGACAGACCACATACCACACGGTAGATGCATGTACAAGGCTTGCTGTTACATTTGACTGAAAGTGCTCGCCAGGTCCCAGCTCAGAAACTCATATCACGCCTAAGCTGTCCCCATACAAAAGCTGAGCTCCCTGTAGTTCTCGGCAGTTGGTACTACCCTGGAGACACGTGTTGCTTGCCAGGGGCGCGGTGAGCGTTGGCCCTTCCCACTCCTCTCCCAATGCGTCAGTGCTTATAAGATCTCCGCCAGCTTATTTCTTATGGCAAGCTAATTGGCTGATGCTGTTCGCCAAAACGATGACAGCTTCTCTTGGCGTTTCAGGTAGACAAATGTGTGTCTTGTTCAAAGATTTCAATAATGTTAACCGCATTTTGGCGTCGAAATGAATCAATGGTAACAGGTGAAAATTTGTTTCGGACTGGGACTCGAACCCGGATCTCCCCCTTCACACTAGCAGTTGTCTTAATGCATCGGCCATCCGAGCACGCTTCCCACGAACTCCTTATTCACAGTTCGTGGTTTCCATAAGAGATCGGGCATGTTGACCTGCACAGGAAGTCAGATTCATTGGTCATTGTTACGTTTTATATAGGTATGCCTCTCCCATCATGCGCTGCTGCTCGCAGTTTGGCTTCAGCTGCCAGAGACTGTGGTCACATGTGTGTGAGCTGTGTGCGTGTGCGTGTGTGTGTGTGTGTGTGTGTGTGTGTCTGTGTGTGTATGGTGTCTATTTTCGACAAACGCCTTGTTGGCCATAAGCTCACTTTCCGGCAATGTTTTTGTTTGTTGTGCCTATATGCGACTTAGGATCTCTGCTATCTGGTGAGTAATATATATATCCACGTGCAGTATATATATACCGGTGTTCTAAAACGTTATAGAACACCGGTAATCACACAATGAGGTTGAACTGCCTGCTGTGATTGAGTGCACGTACAATCCATCTGAAACTTGATCTAGCATTAGACATGTCTGGCACACATCTCAGAAGAAGACCTCTCAGACTCGCACTCAAAGAGTTTTATTCGACATGCAGCTCATAACACGGCCCGAAATTTTATTTGATTAGTTTTATTTCGGGATTTTAACTAGTCTTACTTGGCAAGCCCTGATCATAGCGGCCAGGATATTTAATAATGTGTACAACAGAGCACTGACAGCATATTTTCATTACGCTAATGTCAGCTAGCTTTATTATTTGGAGTTTTTTTCAAAGTGAAATTTAGTTACACGTATTTCTGAGGAACACTTGCTTACATCAGTCGAAACCATGGTCAAAGGTTGAATAAAACTACCATTTGCTGCAACTGGTTGGCTGCTTTGGAATCATTTACTGATCTTTAACCATTGTTGAAGCGCAGCCACGTTCGAAAAATTGGATTTCTTTTATTCCTATAGGCTATCAAGGTCAGCATTCAGACAACAGTTTCCTAAAAAAGTAAAACGCAATAAAAAAAACTTGAGATATCATCGCCTTTCAAGATTAAAGGAGTAGCGAGCGCTCCTAAGTAAAACATTTTAACTGCTTTTGAAAGAGAGCGCTGTGTGTTATGTGTGTGTGAGAGATTATTCGTTCAATTCTTGTCGGTAGCATCTTTTCCTTTTACTTTGTCTGTTATCATATGGATTATTGATAACCCAAAAGTGAATCGTAATAAAATTAACTTATTTATAGTAACAAATTATGGGAAATAAATTAAAATTTGATACAGGATTTCTAATTGAAAAAATTGTATAAATCAATAATAACTTTTATTTCTATTTGATGTTTCCATTTTTCGTATCAAATTTCAACTTGTTATGAATACTCATATTTTCATGCAATTCGTAATTAAAAATAAGAATGTTAAATATTTCCTAAAATGTGATTAAATATCTGTTAATTAACTTTACCATTTGACAATAAACAAAGAATTTATCAATTAAAGTAAAAAGTGTTTGGTATGGATCGGAGGTTCTCATGATTACAAGAGTCTCACACCACACAATTCTTTTTCAAAATCTTATTTAAAAATTTTTGCATTAAACAAACACATCACGATAACTGAAGACAAAACCATTTTGTTAATTACAGTGCGCAGGGTAACACGTTCACAGTTCATTCTTGAGTACTTGTGGGAGTACACTTTCTTATTATTTTGTAAATCGACATGATCTTCCCTTCGAGTTTACTTGAAGGACACAGATACAAGATGTCACTGATAATACTACTGTCATCTACAGAAAGAAATCGATGGGACAAATGACGACATGAAAATGGTTTTATCATTTTAAGTTTGATAGTTTTTGCACAGTTCTTTCTCCACATTCTGGGATACCTTTAGGGTTTGATAGACCAATAAATAATCCTGAGCTAAGAACGAGCATCAAAATGGATACAGGGACTTGTAAACACAGGGTGGCCGTGGCGAGACTGAATACTGAAACCCCCAAATCCTCCAAAAGTAAACGAAAAATATGCCTGTTCAAAAAAAGCAGAGAAAATTTCGATTGACGCCTTCCAGAGAGACAATCTCCATTCCTTCCAAATTAACAATGCAAGTGTAGACCAGACGTGGCTTGAGTTCAAAGAAATAGTATCGACAGCAATTGAGAGATTTATACCAAATTAATTATCAAACGAGGGAGCTGACCTTCTTTCGTACACAAAACGGGTCGGAACACTGTTGCAGAAACAACGAAAAAACATGTCAAATTTTAACATACACAAAATGTCCAAGATGGGCGATCTTTTACAGAGGGTCGAAATTTAGCGCGGGCATCAATGTGAGATGCTTACAATAGTTTACACAACGAAACTTTATCTACTATCCTGGCAGAATATCCAAAGAGATTCTGGTCGTATGTGAAGTATGCTAGCGGCAAGACACAGTCAACACCTTCTCTGCGCGATAGTAACGGAAATACTATCGGTGACAGTGCTGCGAAAGCAGAGTTGCTAAACGCAGCCTTTCGAAATTCCACCAAAGAAGACGAAGTAAATATTTCAGAATTCGAACCAAGAACAGCTGACAACATGAGTAACTTAGAAGAAGATATCCCCAGAGTAGTGAAGCAACTTAAATCACTTAATAAAAGCAAATCTTCTGGTCCGGACTCTATGCCAATTAGGTCCCTTTCAGAGTACGCTGATGCAGTAGTTCCATACTTACCAGTCACATGCAACCTCTAGCTCGGCGAAAGATCCGAACCCAAAGACTGGGAAGTTGCGCAGGTCACACCATTATTCAACAAAAAGAGGAGGAGTAATCCACTAAATTACCAGCCTGTATCATTATCGTCGATATGCAGCAGGGTTTCGGAGTATATATTGTGTTCGAACATAATGAATTACCTCGGAGAGAACGGTTTATTGATTTAGAAAACATTGTTCTTGTGAAACACAACTAGATCTTTAGATACACGAAGTGTTGAGTGCTATCGTCAAGGGATTTCAAATTTATTCCGTATTTCTAGATTTCCAGAAGGCTTTTGATACTGTACCACATAAGCGCCTTGTAGTGCTTATGGAATACCGTCACAGTTATGAGACAGGATTCTTGATTTCCTGTCAGAAAGGTCACAGTTCGTAGAGTTCACGGAAAGTCATTTCTGGCGTTCCCCAAGGTAGTGTTATAGGCCCTCTGCTGTTCCTTGTTATAAAAACGATCTAGGAGACAATCTCAAGTTACGTTGTGCAAGACGCGACAGTTGGCTGCGACTGCGACGCTGCCCCCTCCTCTTTTCCCACCCTGGCAGACGGCGACACGGCCGCAACACGACCGGAGTCGTCGCTGTTTCCCAAGCTCCGATCGGCGGCGGCGGATTCAAATGCATAAGAAAAATAAGAATTCCGATTTTCTTGCTGTAAAAAATACTGTATGTTAATGCAACAAGGTTACATCGGCTCCCAGAGTTAGTTTTTCGATACAGATTCTCCTTTTACTTTAAAAAATTGAAAAGTATCTCTTCCGGTTTTGCGTGTTTTTTTCGCTGTATATTCCTTCTCTATCAATTTTAAGGAAAGTAAAAGGCACAAAAAATTGATGTTTGCGTATCTTACAGTTTCACATCACAGCTTGATAATGAGGTGTCTATTTTTCCGATATTCGTCACAGTTATTCCGATACTTAATTTACAAGTAACCTACTGCATAAAATTTGAATTGTGTGCAGTGAAAAATGTGGTCGCTGGCTACTTTACGTATGGTTCACGTTAGGTCATACATCGTTGCCGATGAAAAGAAGCTAACATATCGAAATTATTTTTAAAGTTGAGATCAGAATGATATCGATCTCCGTTTCCGAGATTTGGGCTCATATATCTCCGGGAGCGTCGCGACTAGCCGCCAGTTCTGTCGACGCGCAACAAGAATCGTGTGGTCATCACACGATAGAGAATGCATTTGTTTTGTTTCGCTGACACATTTGGACCTAATGAAACCATTTTATGTCATATATTTCTCCGGTATGAGTTACTAATATTTCTCCATATGCTCTTGACAATTTCATTTAAAAAGCCACGAAATGTAGGTTTCTTAAAGCCAAGTGATCAAGCAGAACCCATTTTCTTGGTTTTGCTGAGGCATCTGAACCTGTTCCAAGCTTTCTTTCTCGTTTATTTCTCTGATACGAGCCCCGAATATTCCTCCATCTGTTTTTGCACATTTCACCTAAAATTCCAATGAAAGATAAGTTTATTAACAATAAGCGCACGATAGCGTCATTGCATTGTTTCAAGTTCTTGACAACAAGATAGGGTTACACCTTAAACATCTCTAGAATTTTCATTCTGAACGTCTACAGTATACACTGGCAGAAATGTGGAAGAAATAATGTCCGGGCTTGTTCACAAAATTTCCCCAAATTATACTTGGCAGTTTCTCCCATGCAGAAACTTTTGGAACAAGCTAAGGCAACTTTCATAGCCGACTGACTCTTTATTCCCATCCAAATGAACTTCCATATTCTTATATCTTGACAGCATACATCGTTATGGATGACATGAACATTTAATCTTGCCAAGCTGCACTCAAAAGATGACTCCAGGATTTACAAAAGACGAATTTCAATTGTGAACTGTGTCAGACCAGAAGGGCCTTGTAAAACAGTAGTGCACTTTTGGCACAAGTTTTTTGAGCACCATCTTCTACCAATGAATTGAAGTGAATGTGACAAATTAGTTACTGCAGCATACTGTTTGCGCAATCTGTTGAGAAACGCCTTCCTCAAAAACGAACATCTATTGATTACAGAAAGCTGTACAACAATCTGGTGGTGGTTTTTCACAACTAGAAGGTATCATCAAGACACCAATCTACCGTTTACTTTCAAAGTGAAGGTATTGTAAAATGTAACTTTCTCGTTGTACTTGACATTGTTCATTTTATAATGTACTTGCCGTTTTCAATTTTTATCGTCACAAAAAAGAGTAATGCGAAAATTGACCTTCAAGTTCATTTTCATCATTCTAATTCTACATCTGCATGGATTATACTGATTTTCATAACAGGCCTGAAAAATTTGCATTAATGGGAAAATATTATATATTTCACTCACCTGCCAGTTTCAACTGTGCACCAATTTCTTCCCAAATTCTGTCTCTGAACATAGTGTCTCTATATTTAGGGTTCTTCAAATCGTAAAGGCAAGGATGTTGCGAGACCAGCTCACAGAGCATCACATCCTGTGAGTGGCTCATTTCAGTTTTCCTTGACTGGCTCGACATCTTTCTGGCAGCCGTACGTCTTTGTGTCGTCCGACTTCCGTCGCAACACTGCTCACTGGTGCAGTGCTGCGGCAGCTGCCGCAACAGTCGCGCGTCGCATACCAAACTCGAACTGCGCATGCGCCAGCAGGCAACTTCTGACGTCACGTAGCGACCCGTCGCAGTCGCTAGTGTGCGTCGCGTCTTGGACAACGTACCTTCAGCAGCCATCTTAGGTCGTTTGCAGATAACGTTTATCGTCTAGTAATCTCATCAGAATATCAAAATGATTTGCAAAACGATTTAGAAAAGATATCTGTATCGTGCGAGAGTTGCTAATTGACCCTATGTAATGAAAAGTGTGAAGTCATCCACATGAGTGCTCTTAAAGGAATCCGTTAAACTTTGGTTACGCGATAAATCAGTCTAATCTAAAGGCCGGAAATTCAACTAGATACCTAGGAATTACAATTACGAACAACTTAAATTGGGAACACGTTGTGGGGAAGTGGAACCAAGAACTGCGATTTATTGGCAGAACTCTTAGAACATGTAACAGGTCTACTAAAGAGACTGCCTAGGCTAAGCTTGTCCGTCCTCTTTTTTAGTGTTGCTGCGCGGTTTGGGATCCTTACCAGATAGTATTAACGGAGTACATCGAGAAAGTTCAAAGAAGAGCAGCACGTTTTGTATTGTCGAGAAGTAGGAGAGAGAGTGTCATGGACATGACACAGGATTTGGGGTGGACATCATTAAAACAAGGAGTTTTCCTTTGCGGTGGGTTCTTCTCACGAAATTTCAATCACCAACATTCTCCTCCGAATGCGAAAATATTTTGTCGCTGCCGACCTACATGTGGAGAAAGCATCATCATAATAAAATAAAGGAAATCCGAGCGCTCTCGGCAAGATATATACGTTCGTTTTTTTTTCTGCGCGCTGTTCGAGAATGGAATAATAGAGAATTATTGTAAACGTTGTTCGATGAACCCTCCGATGGCAGCTAAGTGTGATTTGCAGAGTGTCCATGGATAGGTAGATGTAGGTGACACCATTCAATGGCTTTAATTGAAGACGATCTACATTAGCGTGCAGAGGATGAACTGCGAAGTCTGCATCCTGCGGGCAAGGTCCAGAAATAGACCGTATAGGTACCACACACTTATACATAAAAATTTGTGGCTCTCTATGTCTGCATCTTCCTTTACTCATTATCGGTTTGCTCGGTAAAAACGTCGATAATTCATCTTTAATATCCATGCTGTTACGAATGTTGGTCCCATTATGCATATTACATATCCACGTTGATACGAATATCGGTCCCGTTATGCTAAACTTTAGAATACGAAAGGAATGGTTGGCCCAAACGATAGTTTCTCTTCATGCACGTAACTAAGAGCGCCCACAAAGGAAGGCGTGTGGACTCATATTTCACGATTTCTTTCCCAGAGTTATAACCTGTCCTATAAAATTTATTGCCTACCATAGAGTTGGCTTGTTGTCGCCATTGAAGGAAAATGACTTAAGAGACCTGCATTCACTGTTGCTGATCCATTAAAGCAATCGCCTCACCTCTCCTAGCCTGACAAAACAAACGGCCCGCCATCTTGATTTGGAGACCATTAATCACTCCCCTTCTTCTCTTACTCTTGCACTTAGAGATTTTCACGTTTTCGCTGTTTGTGAAGAAGCCTTTCCTGAAATTTATTTCTTGGTGAAAGTGAGCTTCAGAATTGGCAGAATTCTGGAAATAGGAAAAATTCCAGAGCCTTGCTACATCTACATCTACATCTACATACATACTCCGCAATCCACCATACGATGCGTGGCGGAGGGAACCTCGTACCAAAACTAGCATCTTCTCTCCCTGTTCCACTCCCAAACAGAACGAGGGAAAAATGACTGACTATATGCCTCTGTACGAGCCCTAATCTCTCTTATCTTATCTTTGTGGTCTTTCTGCGAAATGTAAGTTGGCGGCAGTAAAATTGTACTGCAGTCAGCCTCAAATGCTGGTTCTCTATATTTCCTCAGTAGAGATTCACGAAAAGAACGCCTCCTTTCCTCTAGAGACTCCCACCCGAGTTCCTGAAGCATTTCCGTAACACTCGCGTGATGATCAAACCTACCAGCAACAAACCTAGCAGCCCGCCTCTGAATTGCTTCTATGTCCTCCCTCAATCCGACCTGATAGGGATCCCAAACACTGGAGCAGTACTCAAGAATAGGTCGTATTATTATTTTATAAGCGGTCTCCTTTACAGATGAACCACATCTTCCCAAAATTCTACCAATGAACCGAAGACGACTATCCGCCTTCCCCACAACTACCACTACATGCTTGTCCCACTTCATATCGCTCTGCAATGTTACGCCCAAATATTTAATCGACGTGACTGTGTCAAGCGCTACACTACCAATGGAGTATTCAAACATTACGGGATTCTTTTTCCTATTCATCTGCATTAATTTACATTTATCTATATTTAGAGTTAGCTGCCATTCTTTACACCAATCACAAATCCTGTCCAAGTCACCTTCCCGTACACTACAGCATCGTCACCAAACAGCCGCACATTGCTATCCACCCTATCCAAAAGATCATTTATGTAGATAGAAAACAGCAGCGGACCTACCACACTTCCCTGGGGCACTCCAGATGATACCCTCACCTCCGATGAACACTCACCATCGAGGACAACGTACTGGGTTCTATTACTTAAGAAGTCTTCGAGCCACTCACATATTTGGGAAGCAATCCCATATGTTCGTACCTTAGTTAGGAGTCTACAGTGGGGCACCGAGTCTAACGCTTTCCGGAAGTCAAGGAATATGGCATCCGTCTGATACCCTTCATCCATGGTTCGCAAGATATCATACGAGAAAAGGGCGAGTTGCGTTTCGCAGGAGCGATGCTTTCTAAAGCCGTGCTGATCATGGACGGCAACTTCTCTGCCTCAAGGAAATTCATTATATTCGAACTGAGAAGATGATCGAGAATCCTGCAACAAACCGATGTTAAGGATATTGGTCTGTAATTTTGAGGATCCGTCCTTCTACCCTTCTTATTACAGGCGTCACCTGCGCTTTTTTCCAGTCGCTCGGGCCTTTACGTTGGACAAGAAATTGGCGATAAATGCAAGCTAAGTAAGAAGCCAATGCAGTAGAGTACTCTCTGTAAAACCGAATTGGAATCCCATCAGACCTGGCGATTTATTTATTTTCAACCCATTCAGCTGTTTCACAACCCCAGGGATGTCTATCACTATGTCCTCCATACGGGAATCTGTACGAGACTCAAACGGCGGTATGTTTGTACGATCTTCCTGCGTAAAGGATTTCTCAAATACTAAATTTAAAATTTCAGCTTTCGTTTTGCTGTCTTCCGTTGGCAGCCAGACTGATCAGTGAGTGACTGGTTGGAAGCCTTCGACCCGCTTACCGATTTTACGTAAGACCAGAATTTCCTTGGGTTTTCAGCAAGATCTTTTGCTAAGGTATGACGGTGGTAGTGGTTGTATGCTTCGCGCTACAAGTTGTTGGTAATTAAACTCACGAGAAACGAATAAAAGAAAAGCTGCGAACATATGAACCAACTTAAGCACACTCAATAGTAACTATGCTATGACACGTGCTTAAGGTACGCCGGAATGTACTTTTGACGTCATGAATGGCTTACTACATCTACAACTGCATCTACATGGTTACTCTGCAATTCACACTTAAGTGCCTGGCAGAGGGTTCATCGAACCATTTTCAATCTGCTTCTCTACCATTCCACTCTCGAATGGCGCGTGGGAAAAAGGAACACCTAAATATTTCCGTTCGAAGTCTGATTTCTCTTATTTTATTATGATGATCATTTCTCCCTACGTAGGTGGATGCCAACAAAACATTTTCGCGTTCGGAAGAGAAAGATGGTGATTGAAATTTCGTAAATAGATCTCGCCGCAAAGAAAACCGCCTTTGTTTCAGTGACTGCCACCCTAACTCGCGTATCATATCAGTGACACTCTCACCCCTATTGCGCGATAGCACGAAACGGGTGCCCTTCTTTCCACTGTTTGGATGTCATCCGTCAATCCTTACCTGGTAAGGATCCACACCGCGGAGCAATATTCCAGCAGAGGACGGACAAGTGTAATGTACGCTGTCTCTTTAGTGGGTTTGCCGCATCTTCTAAGTGTTCTGCCAACAAAGCGCAGTCTTTGTTTCGCCTTCCCCACAATATAATCTATGTGGTCTTTCCAATTTAAGATGCTCGTAATAGTAATTCACAGGTATTTAGTCGACTTGACAGTCCTTAGATTTGTGCGATTTATCGTATACCCAGAATTTATCTGATTTGTTTTAGTACCCATGTGGATGACCTCGCACTTTTCTTTGTTTAGTGCCAAATGGCTCTGAGCACAATGGGACTTAACTTCTAAGGTCATCAGTCCCCTAGAACTTGTAACTACTTAAACCTAACTAACCTAAGGACATCACACACATCCATGCCCGAGGCAGGATTCGAACCTGCGACCGTAGCGGTCGCACGGTTCCAGACTGTAGCGCCTAGAACCGCTCGGCCAACCCGGCCGGCGTTTAGTGCCAATTGCTACTTTTCGCACCATACAGAAATTCTCTCTAGATCATTTTGTAATTGGAATTGATCGTCTCATGATTTTACTAGACGATAAATTACCAGCATCATCTGCAATCAGTCTAAGGGGGCTGCTCAGATTATCACCTAGATCACTTATGTAGTAATTTGTCCCTCTCATGGCAAAGCTGTTACTTTATCACATAAGCGAATCTATTTCTTAGAAGGGGACGGTGTAGAACTGTCTCAGAGGATTTTCAGAAATTAAAAAAAAAGCATCTTCTTAGGCTCGGCGAAATTTAAAAAAAGCATCTTCTTAGGCTCGTGTTTCTAAATATTTTTGGACGTAACGCAATCCATACTTGTTATAGGGAAGAAGACTTTTATGCACAAAACCGCCATCTCACGAGAGCATAGAATATGGTCCGAAGTACTTCGCCTACTTTGTTAGTAATGTGTAGTCTTAGCTCTCGGTGTATGTCCTACGACCCTTTGTTGCTGCGATCTAGAACAGATTGTTGCTGCTAGAGGACGGGACAGTTCTTCGGCACGTTCGATGCAAAATCAAAATTTGTAACCAATCAGGTGTATCAGTTTTTCCTCTGTCGAGTTGTTTCTTCTATAACTACACCATTTCAGCGACTATCGAAAGTATTAACATTGTTATGACATTCTTTTCTGAAGTTATCTCCGCAAGCAATACTTTGGATTGATATCATTTCATCACTTTCCGATTCGATACCGACCTCATAAACGAGCGCGTGGATAAACAACTTCGATTATTAGCTGTCTTAACGTTGGATCAAACCCCATTAAGTTCTTTTTGTCCAACACGGAGCGTAAGAAATTGACTTCGAATCCATCAAACATTGCTCACATGCCTGTTCTTACCACTGTCTTAACTTTATTATGCGTTCATTTGTCGACAAGGGAGAACATCAAACTGTTTTCGTAGTAAGTTTCTGAACATATTGTGTTAGAAAAGCAGATAAAAATTCACTTCACGCCTTCCTGAGAGGCCGTTTCCATTCCTTCAAAACTGACTATGTAAGCGCAGAACAGATATGACTTAAATTGAAAGAAATAACATTGTATCGACGCCAGTTGAGAGATATATGTTAAATAAACTGATAAGAGATGGTACTGATTCTCCTAGTTACACAGAACAAGTGAGAACACTGTTACAGAAGCAACGAAAAAAAGCATGTCAAATTTAAAAGAACGGCAACTTCCCAATATTGGCGATATTTTGCTGAAGATCTAAGTTTAGCACGAACATCAACACGAGATGCTTTTAATAGTTTCCAGAACGAAACTCTGTATCGAATTGTGGCAGGAAACCCAAAGAGATTCTGGTCGTATGTAAAGCACAGAAGTGGCGGGACACGGTCAGCACGGTTAACACCTTCACTGCGCGTTAGCAATGGAAATACTATCGAGGACACTGCCACTAAAGCGGAGTTACTAAACACGATATTTCGAAATTCCTTCACCAAAGAAGACGAAGTAAATAGTGCAGATTTAGAATCAAGAGCAACTGTCAACATGATTAACTTAGAAGAAAACAAACTCGGCGTAGCGAATAACATTAAACCACTTAATAACGGCAAGTTCTCTGGGTCAGATTGTTTACCGACTAGGCTCCATTCAGAGTATGCCCTTACAATAGCTTCATACTTAGCCGTCATATTATTAACGTTGATTTTCAGTAAGTTTTTAGAACATGAGTTACCCTGAAGAAAACGATTTATTGACAAATAACACGATTCGTAAAATTTCGTTCTCTTGAAACACAACTAGCTCCTTATTCTCATGAAGTTTGTGTGCTATCGTCAGTGGATGTTAAATTAATTCCACTTTTTTTTAGAAATCCAGAAGGCTTTTGACACTGGTCCTCACAATGTCCTCCAAATCAAATTGCGTGCCTATGGAGTATCGTCTCAGTTGTGCTGCTAGGTTGGTGATTTCCTGTCAGAAAGATCACGACTCGTAGTATTTGACCAAAGTGATCGAGTAAAACCGAAGTGATCTCTGCCGCTCCCCAGAGAAATGTTATAGTCCCTCTCCAGTTCCTAGTTTATATAAACGATTTAGAAGATAATCTGAGCAGCTCTCTTGGATTGTTTGCACATGATGCTGTCGTTTACGGTCTCGTAAAGTCATGAGATGATCTAAACCAATTGCAAAGTCATTTAGCCGAGATATCTGTATGATGCGAAAAGTGGCAACTGACTCTAAGTAAGAAGTGTGAAGCCATCCATATGAGAACCGGTACTAAAGTTAATCCGCTAAATTTAGGCTACACGATAAATGACACAAATATAAAAGCAGTGAATGCAACAGAATACTTAGAGATTACAGTTACAATAAACTTAAACCGGAACGATCGCATAGATATTGTTTCGGGGAAAGCAAACCAGAGACTGCGACTTATTGGCAGAACACTTAAAAAATGTAACACATCTACTAAAGAGACTGCCTACACTACGCTTGTCTGCCGTCTTATGGAGTACCACTGAGCTTTATGGGATCCTTACCAGATAGTATTAACGGAGTACATCGAGAAGTTGAAAGGAAAGCAGCTCGTTTTGTGTTACTGCGAAGTAGGAGAGAAAGTGTCAAGGATATAATACGCGACCTGGGGTGCCAATCATTGAAACAAAGGCGTTTTTCCTTGCGACAGGATCTTTCCACGAAATTTCAATCACCAACTTTCTCCTCTGAAGACAAGCATTTTTTTGTAAACAAATAATGTGATTCTTTGCGTGTGTGTCATATTCTGTATAATGGAGGAGATACAATACCTTATAACTTCAAAAAGACGCAAGAGAGGCAGAAAATCATACATGCAAACATCACCATACATGTTCATATAAACAAGTGCATTTGAAAATGAGAACACATTCTTAAAACGCGTTGTGCTAAGCATCAAAAAATAAGTAACTGGTGGAGTTCTCATTATTTAAATCACGAATGACTCAGTTGCAGGCTTTCGTGAATCACCTAATATGATGAACGAAATTAGATGAAGGTGGTTCGAAGAGCCCTCTGCCAGGCACTTAATTGGGAATTGCAGAGTAGTCTAGTAGATGCAGATGTAATACTGATTCTGAACACAGTGGGTCTTTGCCGTCGAGTCCTACCTTCCACAACACAAACGTATCTGGACCGTGCCATACACTTTATGTCAATTTCTGTCGTAGATTCTTCACACTGCCTCATACTGAAATGAGTGCTCGCAGCTCGCTACGCAGGTGTTTCGTAAGCGTATTCTTGTCTCACTTGTTAAGAAGAAGTATTTTTCTACTTTCCGATCTATTCATTCAACACCCGTTGTCCTTGTTGTTTTAATAGCCTTTGGCGATAGAGAGTGTGTTTTCCAACAAAGCGCTCAAAATAATTTTCCGTGCCGTATATTCTAAACGCGCTCACTTCTCTGTATGTGTGTGTTTCCCTGTCATTGGAAGCTGAAATATGCTTCACCTGCTACAGCGCGACAAGAGCAGGTGCAGTCGGTACTTCAAACATGTTCCCGAAACGACCACCACTCTTAGATGCTTGGATACCAACACAACCTTCGAATTGCTACTTTTAGCTCAACTTCGACGCTTATCTCCACCCAGATTATCTCTAAATCTAATTCCCACACTATCAGGCCTCTTCTTAACGGGAAGTGATGATAAGGGGTATCAGTACTCATGAGAGCTATACAATCATCAGGTCTTTCCAGAGATTTTTAAAAGACGCGGCGCTCAAGAACTAATAGTCAAGAACGAGGTACTTATGCAATAACGGTTTCGACAAAGAGAATCCTCTACCACTTCCTCTGCCAGGTTTGTACCTACATTACACAGCGCTTCAGTATCCTAGACTGGTACTGGTGAAGCGAAACAAATAAATGGAAATGTTAATCCACTGCTGTGGCCATGTCAATACAACACTACTGTATGTCTCACCATTGATATATACTACTGGCCATTAAAATTGCTACACCACGAAGATGACGTGCTACAGACGCGAAATTTAACCGACAGGAAGAAGATGCTGTGATACGCAAATTATTAGCTTTTCAGAGCATTCACACAAGGTTGGCGCCGGTGGCGACACCTATAACGTGCTGACATGAGGAAAGTTTCCAACCGATTTCTCATACACAAACAGCAGTTGACCGGCGTTGCCTCGTGAAACGTTATTGAGATGCCTCGTGTAAGGAGGAGAAATGCGTACCATCACGTTTCCGACTTTGATAAAGGTCAGATTGCAGCCTATCGCGATTGCGGTTAATCATATCGCGACATTGCTGCTCGCGTTGGTCGAGATCCAATGACTGTTAGCAGAATATGGAATCGGTGGGTTCAGGAGGGTAATACGGAACGCCGTGCTGGATCCCAATGGCCTCGTATCACTAGCAGTCGAGATGACAGGAATCTTATCCGCATGTCTGTAACGGATCGTGCAGCCACGTCTCGATCCCTGAGTCAACAGATGGGTACGTTTGCAAGACAACAACCATCTGCACGAATAGTTCGACGTTTGCAGCAGCATGGACTATCAGCTCGGAGACCATGGCTGCGGTTACCCTTGACGCTGCATCACAGACAGGAGCGCCTGTGATGGTGTACTCAACGACGAACCTTGGTGCTCGAATGGCAAAACGTCATTTTTTTCGGATGAATTCGGGTTCTGTTTACAGCATCATGATGGTCGCATCCGTGTTTGGCGACATCGCGGTGAACGCACATTGGAAGCGTGTATTCGTCATCGCCATACTGGCATATCACCCGGTGTGATGGTATGGGGTGACATTGGTTACACGTCTCGGTCACCTGTTGTTCGCATTGACGGCACTTTGAACAGTGGACGTTACATTTCAGATGTGTTACGACCTGTGGCTCTACCCTTCATTCGATCCCTGCGAAACCCTACATTTCAGCAGGATAATGCACGCATGTTGCACGTCCAGTACGGGCCGTTCTGGATACAGAAAATGTTCGACTGCTGCCCTGGCTAGCACATTCTCCAGATCTCTCACCAACATCTGGTCAATGGTGGCCGAGCAACTGGCTCGTCACAATACGCCAGTCACTACTCTAGATGAACTGTGGTATCGTGTTGAAGCTGTACACGCCATCCAAGCTCTGTTTGACTCAATGCCCAGGCGTATCAAGGCCGTTATTGCCCAGAGGTGGTTGTTCTGGGTACTGATTTCTCAGGACCTATGCATCCAAATCGCGTGAAAATGTAATCACATGTCACTTCCAGTATAATATATTTGTCCACTGAATATCCGTTTATCATCTGCATTTCTTCTTGGTGTAGCGGTTTCAATGGCCAGTAGTGTAGCTTCAACTTTCTTACTCTCTTGTACAGGGTGTCACATAAAAACTGGTGCGTCTCACGCCCGAGATTCAGGTAACAACGAATTACCTAAAAAACAATAGACAATAGTAACTTTAAAAAATGTAGTTACCTGCTCATGAGAAACGCTGTACACAGGCCGCTTCCCGCTTCTCCTTACTGACTGCGTCAAACAGCCGATTCTGCAAGGTTATTCGATTTCATGCAAGCAGCCACTGCTCGGCGTGATAATATTAGCTGCGTCAAGTTAAGCTTGAAAGTATTGTTAGCAGTAGGCAGTTAGTAACGGGCAAGAGTAATAGTCATTCCTTATGTAGGCAAAGAAAATTCTTTAAAGTTTTTAGTATATGCGAGTAAGCCACGTGCCAAGTGCCATTAATCGCAGCACGTAATAAGCACTGTGCTTTGCCCGGAATAAGCTTCCGCGCTATGGGATAAACCACAAGTGCAACACACCTGTGTAACAAGAAATATTTATACAGAATATATGCGGACGTTTGACTGAAAATATTACTCTATGCTTTCAAGTGGGTCATTAATCCATAAGTATATCATACAGGTTCGTTCAGAGATTATTTTACAAATTTATTTCGAAGCTTGACTAAACAGATGGGAGCATTAGGTATTCCGACAAAAGAAACTACACTCCTGGAAATGGAAAAAAGAACACATTGACACCGGTGTGTCAGACCCACCATACTTGCTCCGGACACTGCGAGAGGGCTGTACAAGCAATGATCACATGCACGGCACAGCGGACACACCAGGAACCGCGGTGTTGGCCGTCGAATGGCGCTAGCTGCGCAGCATTTGTGCACCGCCGCCGTCAGTGTCAGCTAGTTTGCCGTGACATACGGAGCTCCATCGCAGTCTTTAATACTGGTAGCATGCCGCGACAGCGTGGACGTGAACCGTATGTGCAGTTGACGGACTTTGAGCGAGGGCGTATAGTGGGCATGCGGGAGGCCGGGTGGACGTACCGCCGAATTGCTCAACACGTGGGGCGTGAGGTCTCCACAGTACATCGATGTTGTCGCCAGTGGTCGGCGGAAGGTGCACGTGCCCGTCGACCTGGGACCGGACTGCAGCGACGCACGGATGCACGCCAAGACCGTAGGATCCTACGCAGTGCCGTAGGGGACCGCACCGCCACTTCCCAGCAAATTAGGGACACTGTTGCTCCTGGGGTATCGGCGAGGACCATTCGCAACCGTCTCCATGAAGCTGGGCTACGGTCCCGCACACCGTTAGGCCGTCTTCCGCTCACGCCCCAACATCGTGCAGCCCGCCTCCAGTGGTGTCGCGACTGGCGTGAATGGAGGGACGAATGGAGACGTGTCGTCTTCAGCGATGAGAGTCGCTTCTGCCTTGGTGCCAATGATGGTCGTATGCGTGTTTGGCGCCGTGCAGGTGAGCGCCACAATCAGGACTGCATACGATCGAGGCACACAGGGCCAACACCCGGCATCATGGTGTGGGGAGCGATCTCCTACACTGGCCGTACACCACTGGTGATCGTCGAGGGGACACTGAATAGTGCACGGTACATCCAAACCGTCATCGAACCCATCGTTCTACCATTCCTAGACCGGCAAGGGAACTTGCTGTTCCAACAGGACAATGCACATCCGCATGTATCCCGTGCCACCCAACGTGCTCTAGAAGGTGTAAGTCAACTACCCTGGCCAGCAAGATCTCCGGATCTGTCCCCCATTGAGCATGTTTGGGACTGGATGAAGCGTCGTCTCACGCGGTCTGCACGTCCAGCACGAACGCTGGTCCAACTGAGGCGCCAGGTGGAAATGGCATGGCAAGCCGTTCCACAGGACTACATCCAGCATCTCTACGATCGTCTCCATGGGAGAATAGCAGCCTGCATTGCTGCGAAAGGTGGATATACACTGTACTAGTGCCTGTGTCTATGTGCCTGTGGTTCTGTCAGTGTGATCACGTGATGTATCTGACCCCAGGAATGTGTCAATAAAGTTTCCCCTTCCTGGGACAATGAATTCACGGTGTTCTTATTTCAATTTCCAGGAGTGTATTCCAGTCAGTACTCTATTTATCAAAAATCGATCGGTGTAGTTTTCTTTCTTAAATAACATCAATAGTGTTTCTCTATTTATAGGGTGAATCCCGCAATATTTGAAATTAAGTTTGAGCCGTGGTAAAATTTGCTGTTTTGAAGACCGCGCCGCAGCGTGTAGTGTAAAGTGGCGCCGCTGTGGCAGTCGCAGCTTTGGTGTCTCCCTCTGGTGGGATAGGGGAAAAGTTGCCTGCTCACGTGCATTTAACGAGCACTATGAGCTCGGCAGGGGGTCAGTCCGAGTCGGTCAGGCTGGGCGGAGTCTGGTCAGTTGGTCAGTCAGAGTGAGACTAGGTCAGTCTCGCGTCACCAGTTGCTGGTCTGTCTCTCGTTTGCATTTGTGCGGCAGGTAGTGTCTGTCTGTCATCGGAGTGCTAGTATGTCTGTCGTTTGGATCAAACTTTAAGGCCAGAAAATGAGAGTCTTGCCACTCCGCCAGCAACAGAACTCAGCTAGTGGTCGTTTGGTCGGGGCTGAGTTCCTGCATCTGAGTCTGCGCGTTAGGCCGCCAGTCTGCTCGAGTTGCTCGGGCAACGGTCATTGGCGGTTGGATCGGTCGGTTCGCCGGTCCCGCACTGAGACACAAGATGACTGGTCCGCCTTGAACGTCGGCGCATGTGAGGTCCCCACGTGAGTCCAGTGGGCAGCGCCGTACGGAAAGGGGCAGTGGCTTCGCGGTTCACACGAGAGCAACAGGAGCGAAACCACGACATCGGGCTGGCCGGGGCGAGCTGCAACGCCGTGAGACGGGAGATCGGCGCGCCTTCCTGCGTCCGTTGAAGCGGCTGGCAGCGGACGGTTCGGGAAAGCGTTGGGGGTGCTGCGCCAGGTCTTCGCCAGAAATCGCAGTTTAGTAGAAGTTAAGTGATTGGAAATACGTTGTTTCATTTACTTGTTAAATTCTACTTGTTTTCTTGGTGAAGTCACCAGCCGCTTTGTTTTATGGTCGTCCCACCATTCTTCTTCCTGCCCACCCGCAGGAAGGTGGTTATTTGTGAATTGGGTGGTCCGTTTTTCCCTTGTGGAATTGGGGAGATTTAGAGCAATCTGCTGTTCGGGTTGTTTAGTAACACCCCCCCCCCCCCCCTTGTCAATCTGCCATACGTTAATAGCTGCCTCTGTCATGTTTGTCGGATTCAGTGTTAACGAATTTATTGCTTAAAGGCCGAATTCTTGAAATGTGTTTTTATCTTGCCTATCATCTTGCGAGGTGGTATATGTGTAATGTAGAGCATGTTGTACATTTTGTGTAAGTCTGAATTTTATGGGTTTTACTTAAATAGTCATTTTAGGTTATAAGGTTGCCAACCTTCCACCGTAAGAGTCCTTAAAATAAAAACAAACAAAAAATTGCGCTTTCGGTGGCAAACAATTTGAGTGTCGTACCATTTCCATCCCTCTTACGGGGTGCGTAGTTAACGTGTTTGTGCAAGTTGTTAAATTTTGCCGGCCGAAGTGGCCGTGCGGTTAAAGGCGCTGCAGTCTGGAACCGCGTGACCGCTACGGTCGCAGGTTCGAATCCTGCCTCGGGCATGGATGTTTGTCATATCCTTAGGTTAGTTAGGTTTAACTAGTTCTAAGTTCTAGGGGACTAATGACCTCAGCAGTTGAGTCCCATAGTGCTCAGAGCCATTTGAACCATTTTTTTTGTTAATTTTTTTTTTTTTTTTTTTTTTTTTCCAGAGGTTGTTGTGAGCGGTCATGACTACGGCTGGGTTGAAAGGGAGCAGGCTAGCTTCTCAGCCCGAAGGCCCATACTGTTAATATTGTTCTTTCTGCCTCTAAATAAAATTGTAACTTGATATTTCGAGGGTGCTTTTCTGCTTATAATTTTAAATCTGTTTTTGAAAAAGCTTTTAGGAATAAAATTCACATTTGTTAAAAGTAATTTCATTTTCCGTCAGTTACTTCCTGGCAACTACTCCCACGCTCACCTAGTGTGATTAAATGTGTTAATGTTCTTGATTGATCGCTAGTAAATAAAGTAAATTCTTTAAGAAAAGATTTTCAAAGTTAAAATCGCGGTTCAAAGTTGTTCTGGCGTAATGGCTGCTGACGGCCGCTAACCAACAATGCTTTAACGGCATAAAAATTCTTATTATTCAATTCAAAATCGCAGGAGTAAAGTGAACGTAAAGGAAGCCATGACAACATGAAATTAACAGTTCGAATATTATTCGAACGCACTTACATATTACGTACATCTTCAACGAGACGATAATCCCATCATTTTATCAGATACGATAGTAGAGAGATGCTTTCTCTGTCTCTCAAGCGCAGCAGCCGAATTAGGATAAACGAAAGTTAACACAAAAACATGGTTCAAATGGCTCTAAGCACTATGGGACTTAACATCTGAGGTCATCAGTCAGCTAGAACTTAGAACTACTTAAACCTAACTAACCTAAGGACATCACACACATCCATGCCCTAGGCAGGATTCGAACCTGCGACCGTAGCAGCCGCATTGTTCTAGACTGAAGCGCCTAGAACCACTCGGCCACAGCGGCCGGCCAAAGTTAACACATAAAAGAGAGGGTTTATAATAACCTCTGAGATTACTTTCGACGTTCTGTGATACAACTATCACTGTCACCCCCCACCCCTTTTAGCACAATACTTTTCACAGTATTTCATTCGATATTTATAGAATCATCACCAGGGGACGGCACAGCTGGGAGTGGTGGGCGTGGGGAGTCGAGCGTCGCTGTCCTGCTGTGATGAAGTTACCAGCAACACGCTGTAATTCTGCAGGCGAGATGTAGTTCATTTCTCGAGTAATGTTCCGTATAAGATCGTCGACTGTGCGAGGATTGTCAACATACACTTCGATTTTTTTAGTGCGCTCTATAAATCAAAGTCACACGATGTTAAATCAGCGGACCTGGAAGACCAGAGGCCTCTACTGGTAAGTCTACCTTCAAGAAACATGTTGGATGTGTGAGCGATTGCTCCATCTTGTAGGAATACTGCACACAGTTTCTCTACGCCTGTTAACTGTGTATAGAAAGAGTCAAGGGTCTCTAGAGATCTGTCACTGATTAATATGTGACTGAAAAATATGGGACCAATAACGCGCATGCTAGACAAGGCACACCAAACGCCTATCTCTTTCTGAGTGGAGAGGTTCTTCATGCAGAATGCGTGGATTGTCCTGCGATCGGTATCTGCAAGTTTTGGAAGTTTGCATAGCCTGGTTAATGAAACCAGCCCTCATTTGACATGAAGTAAAGCAAAGGGGACCAAGTAACTGTTAGCAACTGATTTTAGCTGTCAGTTACAATAATGTATTCTTTTTTTCTGATCCTCAAGTTTCAGCTACCGGTACTGCACCACACTCACATAATGGGCTTTTAATTTCATATCTTTTAGCACGAGATAAACCAACCTGCTGCAGTAACCTCCTTGCCATTTTGCGGGTACTTCACGTAATGTCCATGCGAATTCTGTCTCAGGAATTCTCACTGCCGTCGATTGTTCCTCTGCAGATTCTGAACGGATCCTACAACTCCCCATTTCTTGTGATTATTTTAAAGACTACGCTTGTGGGGAGTTTCGCACCAGGGTACTTCGCTTGAAACCTTCCTTTCCACTCGTTGATGGAGCCTGTCTTTATATAACACTCCACAATATCAGTTCGCTGTTCTAATGCAAACAGCCAAAAATGTACGAAAAATGTGAAGAAATCGAAAAGGAAATGATTGTGGGAAGGACTGACTCAGCATACAGGAAAGTCAAAACAACCTTCAGTGACATTAAAACCAAGGGTGTGTAACCTCCCCCTCCCTAGTCGGCCTACTGGACTGCGATATAACTGGCCGTGTTCGAATACGCCTAATGAAATTTTACAGTGAGTAAGGCTATCGTTACTGAAGGAAAATAACGCCGGTTAGTTGCAGGAAAGTGTACAGCAGACTCTTCTGAAGGAAGAATGTATTCTAAACTTGAGCTAAATACTGATAATAATTTGAAGTGGGTGGAATATAGTGCAATCGCTCACGAACCGCACAGGGGAAAAAAGGGCACCACGCAATATTTACTACAAAAATCACTGATAACACAAAGAAAACACTGATTAGCTAAAAAGGGGATAATTAAATGGTCGCCAGCCCGCTAGCGCAATGAATCTCCAGAATATTGAGAAACGTAATAGCAAAGAAATTTAAGCACATAATCACTGGCATGGCAACAGAACGTAGTCGTGCTTTTCCACAACACAACAGTCCACTAGAAAATAAATGACTCAGAAAGCACTGAGCTTGCAGTTACTTATTCTGAAATACTAAATTTTGAAACGAAGTTAAATGGATTTACTGGTTAAATAAGTGACTGGCGTTACTTAAAGTTTGTTTCGTAAAAAATGAGTTTCGGTAATCTCAATGTAACGTAATGCAAAATTTAGAAAAAGGCAGGAAATGAACTTTTGATTATTGAAAGACTGAAGTGAATTTACTTTAAGGAAATGGACAACTGATTTTACTTTCAAAATAACAACAATAAAATACATACCAAGCCAGCAGAAGTCACTCGCTAAGCTAAATACAGAACAAATGAAACTGCGCACTCTAAAATTTGTGCTGTATATTCAGTTGTTAGTTTTGCCAGTGACATTTTGGGTCACTGTAAGTGAATGAAGTTAATACTTAAAATTGCAAATTATCTAAGCCTCTGTTATGCAGTACAAGAATGAACAATTACTGAGGCTGAAAATTTAGACTGAAACTGGTCATTAGCAAACACACACAACTGGCAGTAAATAGTTAATCAGTTTTCATATTCTTACGACACTCGGTGATTGCATGGAAAGGAAAGAGACCCTGACTCGTAATAATGTCCGAGGACGATGACAATGTCCGAGGACAATGACAACACAGATGCCAAACAAGTTTTAACTATTGTAGGTTATTATTCAAGATAGTCACACTTTGTGAAAGAAATGTCGCTGGGTAATGCCTATGTAAGTTTATAATTTTTCACTTAACAGGCTTCCGATGTTGTAGCTGTGCGGACAACGAAGAATGTAGCCGACGACACCGCTGAGCTGCCGTTGTTGTTGCTGCTGGTGGTTGAGAACCCCGAGTCATCTCCAGAGCCGCGGATAATTATGGGACAGTCAATAGTTAGAACTGCAGCTTCCTCCGCTTGTCCACTCCTACCGTGCTCTCAATGTTCTCTGGTTAGCGAATCAAGCGCGCCTGCTCTGGCGCGATCGTAGCTGCGCAACGTGTCTGCCGGAGTACCCAACCAACACTTCCGCACTCTTTCACGACTCAAGTTGCTCTGCTTCCTCTCTCCGCGCAACACGATAGAGAATCTACATATGCAAAGATAAACAACGGCACAGCTACTGCCATTTCATCGTTGCTATCGATAAATTTAAATAAAGTTCCCTTGGATATTACCCAGCAATTTACAATATTTTAGTTATATTTACAATCAATCATATACAGTCAGAAATAAATACACTATTACATCGATTATGTATTAAATAAAACTTCTGTAATAAAGCTTACAGTTCCAGAATCAGAAATACGGTACAAGTTATCAAAGAATATTAAACGCCGAAAGTTTTTATGGTGCAGAAGGTATTTTATCTGCATTTTTAATGTTACATGTGCCCCACATTCCATGAGTTTCTTTCCTGTAGGGAAACAAAATAAGGGAATGTCCGAAGAAATACAAACGGAAATGCAGATGCGCAAATGCATTCAGTTCTGTCTACATAAATTTTCTTAATCACTCATTAATCTTCTCATTGATTAGCGCAGCTATGTTTGGGAAAGTAATTAGCATGACAACACTGTGTCATTGTAACACAAATCATCATCGTGTACCATAACATATTTTAAACAACAAAATTACACCTTTCAAAAAACCATTACGTTTAAAATGAAAATTTCAGTCAGTACTGCGCAAGAAAACGTAAGTAACATAGTTAAAGGTACACAAAACTGAGTAAAATGATAAGAAGCGAGATAAGAAATCACTAGTTACAATGTTTGCTTCAGTTTTTCATAATATAGTCATTAACAGATTCCCTTTCTCATTATGAGAATTTGTGTATTTGAAGCAAGCGTCCCGATAAAACTTAAATGTCTAAACAAAGCTTTACACTGGTTGTGCTGAAAAGAAAAAAGCCGCGTTCCACGCGCCTATTTACAAAGGGCGCCGCAGCGTTCTAAGAGCCTGCAGTGGCTCAGTCCCGACATGGCACTGTAGCGTGGGCCGCAGCGGCACTTGATTATTCTGTCTGTGCACTGGCATTCCACAACGTCCTCCTGCCTTACATGCTTCGAAAGCGCACTCCAGAGTAATCTCAAGAAGTCCTTATATTTCCATCAATGTGAATAACTCGATACTGTCCATTTTCACACGCAGACATGAAACTTATACACTGTCTGAGTGCATCGGTATTCACTAACAGAATACGTGATATAAAAGCATTTTTATAACATATTATTTACAAAATTACAAATGATACATACGCCAGACTGACATTTATACACGTTGACCACGGCTTTAATTTTCCTTTCATTTCAGTTACACTCCTGGAATTGGAAAAAAGAACACATTGACACCGGTGTGTCAGACCCACCATACTTGCTCCGGACACTGCGAGAGGGCTGTACAAGCAATGATCACACGCACGGCACAGCGGACACACCAGGAACCGCGGTGTTGGCCGTCGAATGGCGCTAGCTGCGCAGCATTTGTGCACCGCCGCCGTCAGTGTCAGCCAGTTTGCCGTGGCACACGGAGCTCCATCGCAGTCTTTAACACTGGTAGCATGCCGCGACAGCGTGGACGTGAACCGTATGTGCAGTTGACGGACTTTGAGCGAGGGCGTATAGTGGGCATGCGGGAGGCCGGGTGGACGTACCGCCGAATTGCTCAACACGTGGGGCGTGAGGTCTCCACAGTACATCGATGTTGTCGCCAGTGGTCGGCGGAAGGTGCACGTGCCCGTCGACCTGGGACCGGACCGCAGCGACGCACGGATCCACGCCAAGACCGTAGGATCCTACGCAGTGCCGTAGGGGACCGCACCGCCACTTCCCAGCAAATTAGGGACACTGTTGCTCCTGGGGTATCGGCGAGGACCATTCGCAACCGTCTCCATGAAGCTGGGCTACGGTCCCGCACACCGTTAGGCCGTCTTCCGCTCACGCCCCAACATCGTGCAGCCCGCCTCCAGTGGTGTCGCGACAGGCGTGAATGGAGGGACGAATGGAAACGTGTCGTCTTCAGCGATGAGAGTCGCTTCTGCCTTGGTGCCAATGATGGTCGTATGCGTGTTTGGCGCCGTGCAGGTGAGCGCCACAATCAGGACTGCATACGACCGAGGCACACAGGGCCAACACCCGGCATCATGGTGTGGGGAGCGATCTCCTACACTGGCCGTACACCACTGGTGATCGTCGAGGGGACACTGAATAGTGCACGGTACATCCAAACCGTCATCGAACCCATCGTTCTACCATTCCTAGACCGGCAAGGGAACTTGCTGTTCCAACAGGACAATGCACATCCGCATGTATCCCGTGCCACCCAACGTGCTCTAGAAGGTGTAAGTCAACTACCCTGGCCAGCAAGATCTCCGGATCTGTCCCCCATTGAGCATGTTTGGGACTGGATGAAGCGTCGTCTCACGCGGTCTGCACGTCCAGCACGAACGCTGGTCCAACTGAGGCGCCAGGTGGAAATGGCATGGCAAGCCGTTCCACAGGACTACATCCAGCATCTCTACGATCGTCTCCATGGGAGAATAGCAGCCTGCATTGCTGCGAAAGGTGGATATACACTGTACTAGTGCCGACATTGTGCATGCTCTGTTGCCTGTGTCTATGTGCCTGTGGTTCTGTCAGTGTGATCATGTGATGTATATGACCCCAGGAATGTGTCAATAAAGTTTCCCCTTCCTGGGACAATGAATTCACGGTGTTCTTATTTCAATTTCCAGGAGTGTATTTCTAGAACATTTACCTTTTAAGCTAAATTTCTCGTCATTCTTTTTACAATTCCGTTGATGACAGTCTGGTCCAAGAAATAAAGTTGGAATAAAGTTTGAAAATCACACTAATAATTAAGTCTTGACTGGAAATTCTTTCTCAGATTAATCAACTTGAAGTCAAAAATGCTACGTACACTTAACAGCTTGCTGGAATTAGGAAATGCTAAACAGTAAGTGTTAGTGTGAGTTATATTGACAACCTTAAATGGGCCATTATAAATGAATTTAAATTTTGAGATCTCATTATCAGTCTCGCTTGATTTCTCGTTCGCTTTAACGAGAACGAGATCGCCAACTGCAAATGTAGCCAACTGCTCTTTCGCGTCATGGCGCCGTATTAGTGCCTCGGCTTTCTTTTTCATTACGTCTCGTAAACGTGCTTTCTTCAACTCCATGTCGATACTAATTCGCGGAGGGAAACCAGTTATCTCTTCAGGCCAAATAACAATGTGAAAAAAATGGTTCAAATGACTCTGAGCGCTATGGGAATTAAGATCTGAGGTCATCAGTCCCACAGAACTTAGAACTAGCTACTTAAACCTAACTGACCTAAGGACATCACACACATCAGGATTCGAACCTGCGACCGTAGCAGTCACGTGGGTCCGGACTGAAGCGCCTAGAACCGCTCGGGCACCGCGGCCGGCTAACAATGTGAACAGGTTGGTTCTGACTACTGACATCATCACTTGTTTCATTAAAACTCACGCTAATTTCGGACTCATTTTTTGAAATTCACATTATTGTTTTATTGTTGTCAAATACTGCGTGGTACTTCTAAGCCAATCTCGGTGCTCAAATCTCGCACGACGATAAATTCATGTCCAAATTGTTCCCTCGAATTCCGAAAGAGGCAGATATTTGATGGGATATAGGTTTGCTACTCTTTCCGGTAGCTCCGATGATTTTAACTCCCATTACGGGCATTACTACTACTCCTGGTCTTTCCTTTAATGGATCAAAAATTTTACTGGACACGACACTTTGCTCTGCCCCGGTATCTATTAAAACGTGCATTTGAAGGCCGTGCACATCGCTGGGCAGTGTAATTCTACACTTATCTTTGTCTAGTTCTTGGTTTTCCCACAATAAGCTCCCATCCACATCAAGGTCACTCCAGAAAGACCCATCCGACTCTGACCCGATAGCAGTTCATCTAGTGGTTTTTTAATTTTCAGTTATTGGACGTTCATAATTTCTGTCTGCCTGTCCTTCTGTTGCTTTGGCCCCTACACCGAAATCTGTTTATCAATTTCTTCGATTAACGAACCTTGTGTTACCAACAATTCGCTAACTGTCAAATCAGGTAAATTTTCTTCGGAAAGATGGCTATCATCTTCCGAATTGCTTGGAGAAATGTACTCTGTTTCTGCTTCTAATTCTGCTCCCGAGCTCACGCAACCCATACCACTCTCGTGTGACTGTATGGGGTCAACCTTAACCTCGTAGATGTCGCAATCTACGTGGCCATCAACTAGCCGTGCCCGATCATCATCACCAAATTCGTTTTGCCCCTGTTCAGAAATTTTGTGTCGGTTTTCCTTGGGACCTGCATCGTTGGGGTTGGCTACTTCAATTACGTACTACAACATTTGGACAAGCCTCCCGCTTCGGTACAGGGCTTTCCGTTTCTTCATAAACGCTAATTACAGGCGGGTTGAGAAGTGTCAAATATTGGTCGCTCTCCCCATTAGCTCACCTCCTATATAATCCTCTGTGGTTCTTCAGTTTGTCGTATATCCGACCGAACTGATCTAGTCACATCTCGCGTTCCACGTTGCCCTGCGGTATAAGGGAAGTTTTATCCGATATCGGCTTCTTTAATTCCGCCGGCGAATCAAACTGTAGTGGAGCCTATGGTACCATTGTTGGCTTAACAGTGGCCGCCTCTTCCTTGTTGACCGGTACTCTTATTTTCATCGTCATTACGAACAGTGACCACTTTGTCGACTACCTTTTCGTCTTCAATTATTGTTACTGCGAGTGCGTTCCCCACTCTGTCTTCTGGTACATTCTCCCATCGCCGATTTATCCATCCGGATCTATTACACCGACGTTGCCTAGGCTTTCTTCCTGGCCGCCATGGCCTTCCCACGCCCGGTGGACCCCAAACCGGCGCGGTTAACTGTTACCCTGATTAAATACGACAGGTCTGTTTCTATCTGGCTGTCGCACTTGCTGTTTTTGCTCCTACCTACAATCATTCTGCCGAGAACCACGTACCACATTCACATGATACTGACCTCTGTCATTTCTACTATTGTTGTTCCCACAATGACTGTTATTGTTATAGTGGTGTGAGTTATTATTACCACGGTGGTGGTTACCATTGTTGCCATGGTTATTGTTATTATAGTTACTGTAGCTGTGGTAATTGTTGCTATTACCACGAATCTTACTCTTTTGGAATCATCTGGAAGCTTCTTTCACAACTCCCAGACAATCTCCGACTCAGTCCGTCGATTAGGCAAGTATTTTAACTTGTGGATCCAATCTTCGCAATATTCTTTCATCGAGCCGAGAGAGTTCGTCGTAGGGTTTTGACACTACGAAATCGCGCCATTCACTCTCCTTCTTCTGCTCTGACCAATATTGTTTCAAGAACGCATTCTTAAATGCTTGAAAGTTCAAATTCACAATATCGAGGTTTAAGTCCCCCTCGCCCGCTAGCACTTCGGTTACAGCATTAATTTTTCTCTTATCCGCCCATAATTCAGGCAATACCCCTTCGCAATTGTTAATTAAGTGCAATCCATCCTGTTTTTGAGGGGATCGAAACGCTCCTCCTTCGCTAAGATTTCAGTTTTATGTGCACGGCACGACACATAGTGTTGCCTTTCGTCTAATCCCTTTTCTAGTTCGGATACTTTTGTAACTACTTGGCAAATGGTCGTCGCTGACGTTTCCACTTCCCTCTTTTTCTCATCACAAGTAGTCTGCTGTTTGTTCACTCTAGTATCCATTTCTAATACCGAAGTTAGTAAATTCGTAACCTTTCTCCTATCGTCTTTTTGCGCTAATTCTACCTTTTCAGTTACTTTATTTTCAATGACGGGATTAACAGTCTGTTGCAGTTTTTGTTCAGTCCTCTGTACTTCCGTCTCAAAACGACTATTTATGCTTCCTATTTTTGACTGTACCTCTGTCGTGTCCTGCTTAAGACTACCGATTTCGGTATTCATGAGAATTATATCTTTCTTGATTGCATCTACTTTCTTGTTAACAATTCCAGTATTATTGTTCACAATCTTGATTGCTTTTGACTGAGCATTAACTGATTCGGATTGAACTTTTACTGGATTCGGGCTGAGCATTAATTTTAGCTGTAATTGATTCGAACAGAGCATTAATTTTAGGAGTAATTGATTCGGACTGAGCATCTATTGATTCGGACTGAGCACTAACTGTACTGATCAACATTCTCAACAAATCGTTTATATTTCCAGCTATACTGGTTTTGGCACTAACTTTGGATCTTTCTTAATGATTTCCTCGTATCCATCGTCAATGGATTCGGTTATGATTTTTTCCCGAATTCCGTAGCGTCTCTCAATGCCAGGAAATCCATTTTCCTCTGTTCCTGTGGTCCAGCAGTAGCGTCAGTCATGATGGCCGGCCGGTTCCTCAACAATGGCTTCCGCTGCCAGCGTTCCCCTTTCTTCTACCGATTGTTCCCCCTTAAGTACAATCAAATTATCAGTTTCATTTGTGTTCATCGTGTTGCCTGTTTTACTGATCAACGGAAATTAAGAAATTTTGTGACTTATTTCCACCACTTATTACTGTTGTCCATGAGTGCCTTTATTCGTAGCGGAGGGGTTTCATTCGCTACGAAACTGCACAGTGCAAAATTCGTGCCAACACAATACCAAATTGATATTGTCCTGTCACGGTCACCAAGTGTAAGCTCCTCCTTCCTAATCGGCCTACTGGATTGCGATACAACTGACCGTGATCCCATATGCCTAATTAAAATTTTACGGTGGGTAAGG